>NC_136917.1:142155732-142520658 GCF_949752795.1 Hyperoodon ampullatus | reverse complement strand
GCATATGGCTGATTCGCTTTGTTGTTCAACAGAAATTAACATGGTATTTTGAAGCAATTATACTCCAATAAAGATCTATTAAAAAAAAAAAACCAAGGGTCTTATGCAACTGGTATATATTGTATAAAGGAAAATACACACCTTGCCCCTTAACAATCATGAAGTTAAGTAAAATAAGAGTAGTGGAGGTGATTAAATGAAGCTCCATACTTTTTCTTACTTGGTCAATACAGATAACGACCAAGGCCCAACTAGTGTCCTGAACAAGTTAACTGGCTTTCTTAACATGCAAATGGACAGCCAAAATGTAGTGATATGATGGAAAAGTGAACTTTTCCTGTCCTCTTCTCACTTGTGAATTAAAATCTGAACTGTGGTCAGCGAGGGTGGCTTTTTGGTAACTTACGTAGTGACCTGCTTAAGAGGCCTGCTCAAGGTGCCTGTAATTGTATATGTCTGGGGTCACACAGCCTAATCCTAGAGTTTTTGATCAGCTCAGTTCCCGAGGAAGGATTTAAGTGGCATAGTGCCTTTGCTCAGCATTATAATACTAGCAAACTCTTGTTTAATATCTCCTATGTGCCTGACACTGTGCTAAACACTAATACCTAGATACTCAAGCCTCACAACAAACCCATGATGTTGGTACCATTGTCTACATTTTATAGACGTGGCAACTGAAGCACAAAGAATGTAAGTGACTTTGCCATAGTCACACTGTCCCAGAGCCAGTATTTGAATCCAGGTAGGCTGGGTTCAAAGTCTAAACTCTTAACAGTTTTACTATATGCCTCTTCCACATTATACTGCTTCTACATTATATCAACCTCTTTGTTTCTCGCTTTTAACTTTTGCCCTTATTACAGTAGCTGCGTTCTAGTAGGTATTAGTACTAGTGTTAGTAATAATTTCTGTTTTATTATTAAAAATAAGAAATTGTCACATAAGAGAAATGATAATTTAAATACATAGATCAGGTAATTCTCATAATGATCATATGAGGATACATTCTACACAGATGAGAAATTGTGACCCAGGTTGTACTGTATCCAAGGTGAGGCAAACAAGAACCTATAAACCTAAGACTTGAACCTAGGTCTTCTGATAGCAAGTGCAGGGCTCACTGACTACACGGTGTCTCCTGCCTATATTGTGGCTTTATTAGTACAGGTTTTCTTTCTGAAGACCTGCCTTCACCCGTGGCAGGCCTATCCAAAACCATTAACTCAGAACCCAGTGCAACATTCCTACAAGAGATGTGCCCAGACAGCTGCAGGGGGTCATTTTGTTTTACCTGCTACTATTCCTCCTTGCCGTCTTGGCCACCCTATCGTCTTCCTGCTTATTCTGGGCTTGTTCTGGCCTTCCCAAGGTTTGTAAGGGACTTGATTGATTAGTTGTAATTAGTATTATTGTTACTTAGAAAAGGCGCCCAACATTTTTTTTTTTTTTTTTTTTTTTTTTTTTGCGGTACGCGGGCCTCTCACTGTTGTGGCCTCTCCCTTTGTGGAGCGCAGGCTCCAGACGTGCAAGCTCAGCAGCCATGGCTCACGGGCCCAGCCGCTCTGCGGCATGTGGGATCTTCCCGGACCGGGGCACGAACCCGTGTCCCCTGCATCGGCAGGCGGACTCTCAACCACTGCGCCACCAGGGAAGACCCCCAACATTCTTTTGTTGCAAAACTAGTAGATCATAAGAACAAGAGGTCTAGAATAGCATTCAGAGTTTGCCAGGTTGTTATTGGGTCTCATGATCCATTATCCTTTTCCTGATAAGGACTTTTTTCATCATAAATTTGTTCCTGATAAATCAGATTCACTTTGTTGTCCTTAAAAATCCAACTTTTTACAATTAACATTTATTTCAGTGCAAAATATAATGTTGAACATTATCAGATTAAAAATATTGACAGCTTCTACAACATGGTAGTTAATTTCTAGGTGATGAAGTTTCTTATGTTTCAGGAAAATCACTCAGCTGCTTATGCTGAATGAACAATTTGCTGGCAATGCAAGAGAGGGTAGATGGCTATCAAATGTTGCATATAACAAAGAAACCAAGCAAAGAATGAGCACAAAGTTATAGTTAGTCATTGTCCGCAAAAAGGAAAAAAAAAAAGCCCAATTGAAACTCTGACAAACTCTGAAGACCTGAACATGCTATTTTAAATACATAAAATACCTTTGGTGGCCAACTTTGTAAGCTCTTTTCACACAGAGTTAATTCAGTTTAGCACCTCTCTGCAGTGTTTTGGTCAGACCACATATGACAAGTTGTGAAAATTTATCAACAGCTCAGAATGAACCACAAACACTCAGGGAAGGCTGAGAAAAGAGAAAGCTAAATGAATAAAAATAATTGCTAGAGTTTGCAGAGGTATGAGTTGTTAACTAAAAATATAGATCTGATGGCATTCTGTTGGCACTTCTGTCTTTGTGTTGCTTCAGAGCACCTGTCCTGATATCTAAAATTAAGAGATTATAATCTTTGCTTTCATGGTATACTATGGAACTAACACCATGCCTTTCACCTGTTATGTCATATCCAATCAGCGGACATTGTGAAAATAATACCTCTGGTAAAATGTTCGTGACTACTGGGTATAGAAGTCAGGACAAGATAGACACATAGCCAGATGTCAACTTCATCTCAGCTATTTAAATTCTTCACATATGCATTCATATCTTACATAAGTAGAGTCAGCTTTTCTTCTTTTTTTATATCATACACTTATGTTCCAGTGTGTAACATGTGATTTCCTTCTGTCAGTTGCAAGTCCAGTCTTTTGACTGACCTTTTTGTCCTCAAGTTTGTTTACTTATTTATAAAGCTCGTCTTCCATCTTCAGTTCCTATCAAAGTCCTCTATATTTTCTTCTGTTTTCCAATGGTTCTTTCCTGTTTTTCTTTAGCCCTTCTCTGTTTCAATCAGTATCTGACTTAAAATTCAACAAATATCCCAAAATGAGTTTGTGATATTCTAAATACATTTAATTTTCTAGAAATTAATACAAAAGACAACTCTTTATTTACATCTGATTATCTCAGACAAACTCCTTGTTTTTAATTTCCCTAGTGGACAGCAAATTTCTCTTCACTAAATATCCTGTAAGGAGATGGTCCTCTTTTTTTGGTTGCTGATTTTCTCTGTGGCTGAGATGATCTGTGAGACAATCTACTAACCCTGAGTAGGAAAATAGTGATTTTTATTACTCAATGTAGTTCATAATTCTTCAAAGACTTCAGTTTACTTCCTTTGAAATTTGAAAACTACTCTAGTTTACCTCATGAAAGATGACCATTCCATAACTATCATGAAATAACCCTCAGACTGTGAGTTTACCAATTCCAGTTTTATTATAGACTGAGTCTCTGTATGATTTCATGCCTTCAATCAGTTGCTAAGATACTCTTTGTTAAACAGTTCAGCAATTCAGTAGGGGATGTGGTTTTTGCCAAGTCATTCCAGTCAAAACAGGTGAACTGCAATAAAAATATGAAAGATTATGGGTCAGCGAACTCTTAACCTCTAAAATAATGTGGAAAATTGTGATCTGTGCATATATACATTTTCTAGGGAGAGGCTTTATTACTATTATTAGATTCCCATTACCTTGCACAGTGCCTGGCACATTGTTGAATCTGAATAAGTATTAGGTGAGTGAATTACAAATGAAATAAGAATTCTAAAAATGGTCCCCTCATTAGTAAAAAGAAAAAAGTTTAAGAATAACCAGAACAACGTTTTTTTTTTTTTTCCTTTGAATGTTCCCTCTCTACAGATCTCTTTAGTTTCTCCTCGGTATTCCTAGAAGGTGGATGTTAAAAGTTCTGAATTTATCTTTCATATTTCCTGACTGTTTTTTCAAACCTTCCAATTTTTATCCCTTTATGATATGTTATGGAAATTCAACAGCTCAGTCTTCTGTCTTACTGTTTTAACTTTAGCTGTGTCTTTTCTACTCTTCATTTTATTTAAAGGTTTGAATTTTAGTTTCAACACCATTTTCCCATGATATTTATTATTTTTTCTACTAGCCTGACTTTACTTCTTAGCCTTGATGATGGCTTCTTTTTTCTTATCCCTCTCCCAGAGATTCCCCGTGATTTCTGGTCCACTGAGGTTTCTTTTCTTGATTTTGAATGTAGTTATGAATTGAAAAGGAAAAGATGACTTTCTATAATTTTCAGAAACCCAAGATGATCAGAGCTGAGGGAGATGAGACATTGTGTGCGTCCACGATCTATAAGAAGTTCTTACATTTTTCTTATGTGTCATTTGAGGTTGAAGACCACCCATTTAAAAGCATAGTGTTTCTCCTGATATTGCCAAAATTATATAGGAATGCTGTTAGGTAAAAAATAAAAAAAAATCCAATGAATAAACACTAAGTCACCCACAATTCTACTATTAAAAAATTGCTACTGCTCGTATACACACTTTTTCATTTATTAAGACTTTTCTATCTCTTGCTTATTCAGCCGTGGGGATGGAGGAGAAGGAGTGTGGCAGATATCCAGGAATTGGGGAAAACACTTTAGGGTTCAATTAATAGGAGGAGATATTATAATATGATTTGAAAGGAGACAGCATTCTCTTTAGCAAAATAAAACCTAAAACCTATGCTCTTAGAGTTGGGGTGGGGCGAGAAGGATGCATAGTACTGGAAAGCACTCTCAGAAGGAAATTAACTTTCTTAGTGTAAGATGTCTTTGATTGCTATTGTTGTTGCTGCTGTTATTATTATTATTTTCAGGCAACCAAAGACAAGAATATCAGAAACAAAATGACTCCCAATGCTCTGTCTTCTCCTCTCTACTCTTAGAATGGGAAGCTTCCCCATCCTCTATCCCACACCAGAATGAGAGAAAGAATAGCTGTAGAAGAATAGTTATCTGAAGTTTCATATAATTAGCACAGGAAGCTAGGAAAATTTCTAAGAAACAGGAAAACTTGGAGCTTGCTAACCAGTAGGTTGATGAACACAGCTCTGTTTGAAAGGAGGGAAGTGAGGGGGACTTTGGGCTAGGAGAAGATGCTAAAAGGAGTGAGGCATTGTGGGAAGGGGGTAGCAGAATGAAAGGTGGGGATGTATAGACTCTACTAACCTAGGGAGCATTCATGTGGGAATCCCTAGAAGGGCTGAGTAGTGGATCTCCATGCTTGTGTACAGTGCTTTGGGAGGAATTAAATAGACTAGAGGTGAAAAGTCCTTGATTTCAACCCTTTCCGAAATTCAGTACCGTTGAATTCTGCCACTGTGGACCTGAAGTAGAGTTGATTGAAACTTACTAGGGTATGTGTTCACATGGCAGAGGAAGGGGAATGGACCACATCTCCACCTGGTCAATGACAGGCATCTAAGACACTTTGAATGTGTTCAGTGATGAGGGTGGGCCATCAGGGGAGCTGTTTTTAGTTATTATGGGGTTAGAGAAACAGGAAGCCTTATTTCCATGCCTGTAGCACATTTATCCCCAATTGTTTGCTTAGCTAACTTTCAACAGTTCTGTTGGAATCATATTTTCAAATGATAGCTTCTTTCCTCACTATGAAGAATAATCAGGGTGAGCAAAATTTCAAGTATGTGTTTCCTAGGTATAATTGAAATACATTAAATCTCAGCCCCCCCCTTTTTTTTGCCTTAGATCAGCTACATAATGTACCTGCAAGTATGAATATAGCTAGGTTAACCTGGGTGTGGATAATGCCCTCTAACACAAGTTGAGAAACTTGGCTTGTAGTCTCAGCTTGCCTGTCAACTAACCTGGTGAGCTTTACCAAATTGCTTAAGTTCTTTTCACCTCAATGTGCTCCTCTCTATGTAGGCCTCCATTATCATACTAGAGCCTGGTCTTTGACCTCAGCTCTCCCACTCCTCCTTTTAACTGTTCAGCAAGAAACCCAAGAGTTCTGAGTTACTTTTAGTGGGAACCCAGCAACCAAGTCAATCTTAGAAATAATGAGACCCAACTGATTGTCCGTGTTCAAGTAGTAGAACTGAAGACAAGTCCATTTTAGTTATTTTTGTATGTTGAGCTACTTCCTAAGTGGAAAGAGGGTGCTGTGGTATCAGGATGCTTTCACTTAAAGTCATGAAACACTAACTCAACCTGGCTTCTACCATACAAGCCCTTTTAAAAAGTTTCACATAACTTACCCTTCCATGGGTAAGGTAAGCATTAGGTACACAAGTTCTCTAACTTTACTTCTCTGCGATTCTGTTGGCTCCATTCTCTTTCCCATGTTAGCTTCATCTTCTGGTTGAGTGACAGATAATGGCAGTAGTTCAGGCATCCCACTTAAATATGAACATGTATGGAGGGAGAAGAATCTATTTCCTCTGGCCTTGTCTCCACTTAAGAGTAAGGAGTTTATTCCCAGAAGTGCCCCAGCTCACTCTCCTCATGTCTTATTGGTTGGAATTGTTTTAAATTGTACTAAATATCTATCCATAAGCCAGTCACTAACAAGGAGAATGGATTGCCATGACTGGCTTAGATTCTGACAGTTTTTGCCCATTTATTAGTTGCTTTTGAAGAGACAGAGTCCTGAATTTCCCTACTCTGCCAGTTTTGGTGATGTCACCTTAGATTTCTGATTGGCTTAGATTGATTAAGATTTACCATTGGAGTTGGAGATGCATGAAGTTATTTTTAGAAGAGAGAGAATCCAGACAAATCAAGCTTAGCAAGGAGGAATGGACACCAGTGTTCTCTAGAGTCACTATGGGAGATGACTGTAATAGAGGCATCGTGGATGGAGGAGGGAGGGTGATCATGGAGAGTCCTGGGTCAGAGCAGCAATCTGTCAGTGGAGAGGACAGAATGATTTTAAGAGGAAGACAGACTCAGTTTCCAACTCAGCTCTATCTCCCTCCAGTTATTTTAATGTGGGGAAATCAGTTAACTTGGTTGTACCTCAGTCTCATACTCACAATAAGATGGGAATAATAATTTACCCCCTTTTGAATTAATGTTAAGGTGATATAAGAAATATAAAATGTCAGAAGGGAACTTGGCACATCATAGACAGTTATCATTATTATGTTGATGATGTGACTGACCCTCCTGGAGCGGGATGATTA
Organism: Hyperoodon ampullatus; assembly: GCF_949752795.1. Classification (NCBI taxonomy): domain Eukaryota; kingdom Metazoa; phylum Chordata; class Mammalia; order Artiodactyla; family Ziphiidae; genus Hyperoodon; species Hyperoodon ampullatus. The sequence continues at coordinate 142,513,571 of NC_136917.1, read as the reverse complement.
GCAGACTAAGTAGCGAGTTATTGGTAGTTGAATGTCTGTGCTTAAATACAATATTTGGCCTTTATTGAGTGCTTCCCATATGCCCGGGATCATTTATTGATTCTATCCACAAATCATTACTGAGTGCCTACAGTGTGTCAGGCCAGCACTGAATTACAAGACATAAACACCACTGTCCTCAAAACGTTACAGCCTAGCAGGGGAAGACAGACACAGTAAATGTGTAAAGCATGTAGGATATGAGATAGTGCTGGGTACTGAGGGGTACTCTAAGGCAGGGAAGGACAGGGAGGGCAGGGGTGGAGGCAAGCTTCAACAGGGTGGTCAGGGAAGATCCTCCTGAGGAAGGCGACACGTGAGCAAGGAATCGAAGAAGGTGAGGGAGAAGGCCAAGTGGCATTCTGGAGGAGATCTCCCAATGGAGGGGACAACAAGTGCAGAAGTTCTGATGCTGGAAACGTGGCTGGGAAGTCCAAAGAAGAGCAGCGAAGATAATGTGGCTAGAAAACAGCAAAATGAAAATCAGAAAATAAAAAAGAAAATCAGGAGGAGGTGAGGTTGGGAAGGTGGCAGGTGAGATTGGGTGGGGCGTTTGTAGAGCTTTGAACATCATTTTAAGGACTTTGATATTTCATTTCTGAGTGACATGGAAAGTTGTGAAGTGGTCTGAGTGGAGGAGTGGCATTCATTACTTTTCCTTCCCTGTTCTTTTGATTTTCTTCTATTTACATTTCTTCTATTTTTTTATGTTTTTTAAAATAAAAGTTTTTTTGTCAGTCCCTGCTTTGTTTCTAGCTTTCCAGTCATCATTGTGTATTAAGAATTCCTGCACCTGTACCAGCTGTTTGCTCCAGATTCCTAGACATGCTTCATCTGCCCTGAAACTACTGAGAAGCGAGCTGGCAATCTATCAGTAATCTCTTTTTATTTACCAACTGGATGTGACCATAACCTTTGCCTCCTTCTGCCTGAGGGGACCCTTGACAACTCCCTAAGGAGGTTAGGCTGTTCTTGGTTTCTAGAAATCTTTAGGAAACTGGTGCTTGTTAAAAACTAACCCCAATCCCTTGAGCTGCCCAGGGGCTGCTGCCTGCCTGATGGCGTTGCAATCTCTGCTGTGAACCAACAGTGAAGTCAAGCCTGGCACCTCCCTCTTAAATCAACGTGTCCTCATCCCATCAGACCTTTTTTTTTTTTTTTTTTTTTTTTTTTTTTTTTTTTTTTTTTTTGCGGTACGCGAGCCTCTCACTGCCGTGGCCTCTCCCGTTGCGGAGCACAGGCTCCAGACGCGCAGGCTCAGCGGCCACGGCTCACGGGCCCAGCCGCTCCGCGGCATGTGGGATCTTCCCGGACCAGGGCACGAACCCGTGTCCCCTGCATCGGCAGGCGGACTCTCAACCACTGCGCCACCAGGGAAGCCCCCATCAGACCTTAATGACTGCCTGCGTGTCATCTGGATTTTAGATGCCATATCTCTTGGTTATTATTCTCACTGCCCTTTTAGGCATATGCTGGGGTCTCTTAGTCTATCCTCTTTGTGTCCTAGCTGCTCTTTCACAATTTTTATCCTTGTCCCTCTGTGCTGCATATGAGAAATTCCTTAGAACAACATTTTTACTTATTAATTCCTTCTTTATCAAATCCTGAGTTCACTTAGGTTTTTGTTGTTGTTATTTTTCATTATTTAAAAAATATCCTATTTTTAATGTATATCTATTATTATTTTTACATCTTTATTGGAGTATAATTGCTTTACAATGGTGTGTTAGTTTCTGCTTTATAACAAAGTGAATCAGTTATACATATACATATGTTCCCATATCTCTTCCCTCTTGCATCTCCCTCCCTCCCATATCTATTATTATTTTATTTTCCTGTTTTTCTATGATAATTTGTAATTCTCTTTAAACAAATGTTCTCCCTTTTGCTATGAACACTCAAAATACTTTTTATAATTCTTAGGTGGAACATTCTTTGATTATTCATTACCTAAATGGGGTTGTTTTTCCCATTGTAGATTTTGTTGACTGACTTTCTTAGCAGTAAGTTACGTCCCATGGCGTGCAGGATAGTTTATTGAGTGGGATGATTTTATCTTCTCTCTTTTATCTTTTGTGCTCACCTCCTCTTTGAACAGTGGTTTTCTCTGCCCTCTCCATCTAGCCCTCTGAGCCTCCCGTCTAGAATCAGGTGTTTTGATAGGTTGGGGCTCCTGCTTTGCTGTGACGTTTGGTACAGTGTAGATCCGTGCTGGGAGCCGGTTCCTGAGCTTCGGGTTATGCTTTGTCAAGCAGCCTCTTGGAGCCTACTGTTTATAAAGTCTTGGGCCCTGGATGAAAGCAGTTTTCTCAGCTTCCTTCTATAAGCAGTGAAGAGGGGAGGTTGGGCAGAGGGCAGTACTTCCATGGCAGCGCCTGGCTTCAGGCAGTGAGCCTGAATCCTAGCCCACATCTGCTGTGGGATTTTAAATTCTTCTTCCTCTCGCTCACTGGAATCATAACAGCCCTGCCTGTTTCTAGACTACAAACCCTGCAGATTCTGGGCTTTAGCCATATTCTTTGCTTTGGATTTTCTCCTTTTAGATTTTTCAATTATTTTTTTTGAAGGAAAAGTATATCAAACTCTGAAGTTAATGCAGCATCTTGACTGGAGTTTTCAAGTAAATTTTTAGGTAGAAATTTAGAATGCTGTTTGTGTCAGTTTTGTAACTAGTCAAATCGTAATTGTCTTACCTGCATGTCTTAGTCTGCTTGGGCTGCTATAAGAAAATACAGTAGACTGGGTGGCTTAAACAATAAATGTTTACTTCTCACGATTGCGGGTGCTGGGAAGTCCAAGATCAAGGTGCTGGAAGATTCAGTTCTCGGTGAGAGTCCTCCTCCTGACTTGCAGATGGCCACTGTTTCTCTGTGTGCTCACATGCCCTAGTCTGTGTCCTTGCGCTTACGGAAAGAGAGCTCTAGTGTCTCTTCCTCTTATAAGGGCACTAGTTCCATCATAAGAGCACCATTTTCATGACCTCACCAAACCTAATTACCTCCCAAAGGGGTTAGGACTTCAACATATGAATTTTTTGGGGGGGAGGGGAGGAATACAAACATTAAGTCCGTAACACTGAACTATTATTACATTATTGTTTCTCAGTTGGCTTCAGAACCATGGTTCAAGTATTCAGTAGGTATATTGCTTTTTAATTTAAAGACAGTAAAGAGTTTCTGCAACCCTTACCAACTGAGCTGGCTTCACAGCTGTCCAAACCAGAAGCAGAAAGAATCCAGTTCATTGCCCCCACGGCACAAGCTTCTAGAAATTTGGCCATTACGTGAGTGATTCACTTCAGTGAATTAGTCCCTTTCTATGATTTTAATTAATGACAACCAGCCCTGGGAGGAAGGTGGCAGCGTTGTTCACAGCAGTTAAGTCTCTCATTTGGGTGCTTAACTGTAAGGGAGAAAAACAAGTGTACATATTCCTCCTTAATAGCAAAATATGCCTTTGTCCTGATCAAGTGCTGCCAAATTAGTCACAGAAAGTTGAAAATGAGTCACACATAACATTCTTTGGTACTTCTCCCCTTTGTTCTTCCTGTTTAGAGAATTAAGATGAATTTAGAAATCTAATGACTGTTGCCAAGTGAGACGAGAGCAAGGACTATACAAACTCAGCTCCAAGATGGCAAAGGGAATCTAACTCCTCTGCTGCAGGATGGGTGGTGCCCTGGGTTATGAGGGGTTTCACGGGTGTGTTTAAGCAGCTTACCTTCTCAGAAAGAGGCAAGGAATCCTGTCTCTTCATCTGAGACTCTTTATCTGAGAGCACCAAACAGTAAACATCAAACTTTGTCTAGTGGAAGCTACTTTCAGGAATAAAGATATACATAGATCTATCTATCTATCTATCTGTCTGTCTGTCTGTCTGTCTATCTATCTATCCATCCATCCATCTAGGCTAAGAATAATTAAGCACCTTTTTTTTCTCTATTAGATAGAGTCTCTGCAGTATTTTTGTTGTACTTCTGCCTTTCTCTAAAAACTCATTTTAAATTAGGAGACCTGATTCTAAACCTGTTTCATTTCTAGTTTAATTGTCTACTCAGTGATTCTGTGGGACCTAGAGACACTTATTGATACTATTGAAAAAATGGTCCTCACTAGATTCTAATCTCTGTTCTTCCATTGTTTGGAAGTTGTGGGCAAGTAGGTGTGGTGTTCATTTATTTATTGAATGATTATTTACTTTGAAAAATATATTGAGCACATACTACATGTCAGAAACTGTACCAGTGTCTGGGGCAGAGAAATGAACAAGAGAGATAGTCCTTTATTTCAATGAGCTTTAAGTCCAGTTATAATTATATATATTCTATTAATACACATTTATTAAGTACATTTAGCTTTAATGTCTTTCGTATTTTGATATAAGACTATTTTGTTTCAAAAGTACTTGAAACCTTCAAGATGCAAGACATGCAGATTGAGTTAGTTGCAGTGACTGCATTAGGTTTTGAGCAGTAATGCCCATAGAGGTGATTGATTGCAACAGGAAACTGTGGCATTCAAAGGGAGGGTGATGAGGGTAAAGAACAACACCCAATAATCAGAATTTCACTTGCATTTATCTTTGGAATGCATATGACACTTTTTAAAATAAAAGGTAGCAGCTTGTTTTCATTAGAGACACATGCCTTAATTCATTGATGATTATTTTTTTCATTGATTGTTTTGATTAGGCTACATGTATACATTCTGGACGTCCATGTTGAGTACCAGGGAAATCTGCCAAAAACTCAAGATGAAAAAATAATTTTTTTGGAAGGAGCAAGGTGGTAGAATTCTGTTACTTTCTCATCACATGAGTGAATTATAGGGCTGCATATTAAATCCACCAGTCTTTGTACCATGCCCTTGGTCCTTCTTAACTGAAACTTTTTTGCTCATAGCTAATAAGGCAGGTCTAGGAGTACCAGGTAACCACATAGTCTTCCTTACCCAAATTCAGAGACTGGCCAATGACCTGTTTTGTGGCCTGGTGTAAAAAGATATATAGACCAATCTGACTTTGTCTTGTTTGGACCAAATTAGGAAATGCAGAGAGAAGCGGAAGGCATATCAAAGGACATATATAGAGAATTAAGCTATGTGGTTGAAATCATAAGTCAAGGTCAAGCTGGAGTTAGAAGAAAATAGATTATTAAAGGAGAAACATAAGAAAATGTATGAAGGTGAAAAAAAAGAATCAAGAAATTGGTGATGGGATAGAGAAGGGCAAGCAGAGATATTAGTGACATATTACTTCAGGGTAGGCATAAAGTCTGAAAACTGATAATATTATTTCATCATGCATTGAAATGGAATACCAATAAACCATTTATTATGTATTTGGTTATTTTTATAGACTTGGTGTCCAGACTGTAGGTGGAGATTCTGCAGCCTGGGCTCTGCTATGGATCCCACTCTAGTTGTTTGACTTTTCCTAGATTCCTGTGCACTTATGTTCATACAGAACTGCCTCACTATCGCCAACATCACTTTGTTTCTTGCATAACTAAAGTGAATCTCCTTTTTCTTGCAACCAGAAAATGCTAACTGAACCAAACTCTTTGAGGATAGAGTCCATTTCCTAGCATGGGTTTATATACATTCTTTGGGTTTTCTTTGTTCTTCCTTTTCTTGTGGTCTGTAAAATATTTTGGCTTCTGGAATTTGTAAAACTTACATTTTCTTAATGCTGTACACTGATTAGTGCTTTTTTCCCATGTAAATATTTCTACCACATTATAAACTGCAGTGTTTGATTTAGACCATCGATTTGTATGTGCAGCACAGAAAACAAACTATTCGGTTTACTTCTATCTAATAATAACTCTAATATCATGCTTGCCAAAACCTCCATTAAGGACGTATGCCTTGACACATTGATTCCAGTGATAGGGAAAAGCACCATTTCCCAGCAGCTGGAGATTTGATGTTGCTTTTGAAGGGACAAAAGGATTGCACCAAAATATTTATATAGCTTGAAAACTCTAGGAAGCCCTCAGTAATAAGCAGGATTATAGGATCCCTAGTAGAACAGGATTGGGAGTTCTTAAAATGGTGTAAGTTTGCTCATCATAAGAATATGGTACAGATGGATGAGACCTGTAACATGGAACAAAAGTCAAATTTTAAATAGTGAATTTGGGGAGCAGGGGCATGAAGAAGAGAAGCAAAAATAAAACAAATCTCAGATTGAGAATAGTATTATTTATACTCAGGTTCTTAGTAGCCCAGGCAAGAGGGAAATCAGATGATGATGTAGTTCTCATTGTCTGACAATAGGACATACCATATATTAGCGTATTAAAAGAAATTTTTTTCCTGTCACTTTGATCTGAGGTGAAAGTATCATGTGGTCTTTATACAGAAAGCTTTGAACAAAATTATGAATCTCAACCTATATGCTGACATAAAGTCTTTAAATATATTAAAAGACAAAATTATGCACTAAATACCATTCTTTTTAACTAAAAATTCACACGTATTCCATTTTAAAATTGGCTCTTGGTGAAAGTCAAACTCTTTAAAGGTCGATTGTGTAAAGACATTTGTGGAGGCTTGGGGTGGAGATTGAGTGATATGCTCAAGATATTTTGCTGTTATGTGGCTTCTTTGGGTACAGGATAAGACTTATTCCCTTATAATATTAATTGATATGAATAAAATGCTCAGTTGAAATGTAAAGGAGTAAAAAGCATTCGAAGCGGGTTTCCCTGGTGGCGCAGTGGTTGAGAGTCCTCCTGCCGATGCAGGGGACACGGGTTCGTGCCCCGGTCCGGGAAGATCCCACATGCCACGGAGCGGCTGGGCCCGTGGGCCATGGCTGCTGAGCCTGCGCGTCCAGAGCCTGTGCTCCGCAACGGGAGAGGCCACAACAGTGAGAGGCCCGCATACCACAAAAAAAAAAAAAAAAAAAAAAAAGCATTCAAAGCTTCTGATTGGGAGATCAATAGGATTTGGTGGGTATGCATAATAAATGAGAGTGTAAAGTTGAGGATTCAAGAGTCTCTTGAAACACATTATCGTGTTTTGGATCCCTTTCAATGTGTTTTCTCTCCTCTTCCTTTCCTTCCTATCAAAGTTCTATCTCATTGAGGCTGGTTTTACTCAGGTGCTGATCATATTTAATAAATTAATAACACATTGGGAATAATCTCTTCTCCTCCCAAAACTGCTCATCTTCTTGTATATTCTCCCTCAAGCCTTTTTTCTCCCCAGTAATTGCACATAACCCTTTAGGTACCAAGACCTCCATTCTGCCACATTAACAATTTTCAAATCTGTCTCCCCATTCTATCTTTTTGCCACTGTATTTGTTTATGATGTTATTATATCAGTCTTCTAAATCACCTCCAATTATGTTTTCATATGGTTCTAGAGTGATCTTTCTAAAATGCCAATTTTTTATCTTCTGCTTACAATCCTTCAATACCTCCTTCAGGTCTTAAATGTGAAGCATGGCGGACAGTACTCTTAATGACCCAGGCTTTGCTTACATGCCCAGCTATAGTTTGACATTCTCATATCCACTTCTGTTATCTATTCCTACTGAACCATCTGCAGCTCCCTTGAAAATGTCTTATGTGTGCTTCCTTGCTGTTTTACTTATCTTCATCTTCACCTGGTACAGTTTTCTCCATTGCCATCCGATTTTGCCTAACTCATCCTTATCTTTTAAAACTAAGCTCAGGTGATCTTCTCTTATGCTCCCCATGTTGAGTTAATTTCCCAAGCTTGGGGCTTTGGGAGCAGACCACTGTATGCATGGTGGAGACCATTCTAGCAGAGTGAGGAGAATGGAGTGCCACTGGGTCTAGAAAACTCCCCTAAACCTTCTTTAGTTGCTGCATGTCATGGACACTGAGTTGAGAGCTAGGTGCCATGATAGAGTAGAAATGGGCTTCCTGTGTTAAAAAAAAAAAAAAAAAAAGCTGCTTCCTGAATCAGTACACATCCTAGAGGAAGATTGGGGGTTATTAGTGATTTCCTCAGAGATCATACTCATGAGAGTAAGCTGACCCAGATGAAGATTGTTCAGTCCCTTCAACTGGATCAATTCAGGCTCGACAAAGTCATGCCACACATCAAGCAGGGGAACTCCAATGGCCATGTGGTGCTCCTAGTTACCAGGTGACGCCAGTGGGCCTGGCGGTGTGGAAATGCCCATGATGGAGCAAGGCCTACCTCAGGAATTTGGTCTCCTACTTGAAACAGAAGCAGGCTGTAGGGGTGATCAGCCTGCCAGTGAGTGGGTCCATGGGGGAGGAGGAAATGAAGCACAGACATGCTGCCTTATATGTATTCCTGCCCTACAACCTTTCACAGCAGTACTTCCAATCAGCACTAAGGACATTGGGCAAACTAGAGGAGGAACATAGAGTAATAGTTACAGTCTGAGACACTGCCTAGCCCAAACCTGTCTTTTCCAATTCCATTTTTTTTGGATGTCACAAAAGCAGTTATTTTAAAATCTCATCCCTTCCCTGTCTTACACCTTGGTTTTAATTCTCTGCTGGGATATTTTAGTTCATTTGTTGGGGAACCAGAGGTCCTGTCCACCACCAAAACTAAGTTTTTAGGTTTTGCTTTGTTTTCACAGTCATGAGAAGGGACTCCTGTTATATTGATGTCTAGTGTACAGATACTGTCTGTTGTGTTATGTATTTTTAAAAAAGTTTTTTTGACTAACTGTATGGGGAGTTGTCAGTAAAACCTTTGTCAAAGGATGGACTAATAAAACACACAGGGTGATGATAGTGGGATGAGGTGATCCCATAGCCAAAGTTGGAGGTGACCTGCAAGGTCTTAGGACCATGAGGAATGAAGAAGGGATCTATTTGGGTCTATAAAGCTTAGAGTTGAGTCAGAAAGAGAGGAAACTGCAGATGCTCCTTGGGAGCAATTTCTCTAGGCAAAAAAGTAGACGTTGAATAGCCAGGTGCTGACTTTAGCACTGCCTACTGACTAAGAGAATAAGTGGTATTGTGGTATTTTGTTGGGTACCAATAGGTGCCAGAACATTCCCTGAGGACTCACACCAAAAGAAGTGTAAGCCACACACTTCTTTCACCAGCATCCACTCACTATTTTAGGGAAAGATGTGTAAATTATTGGATTTAATTAAGTATTAAATTAGCTCAGATATTTTGTCTCTTTTTTTTGCTAGCCAATATATTGGGCTCAAGAGAAAGGCATTGTCTAAAGAGAAATTAAGAAATTAAATTTTCTATGTATATCTAAATGGTAGCATGACTTAAATTTTGTGACTTTGTTACATGCCCATAAGAAAAAAAATATTTTAGAAAACATACTTTAGTTTTAGGAGAAATATTTACAAGAGTATGTGCAGAGGAGTTCCATAAGCTAGGTCCCCATGCTACAGGTGAACTTTCAATAGGTACTTTTTCTTCTCAGAGCCTTCTACTCACTGTTTTCCCCCTCACTGGTGTATGCTATTGTCTTTTTGATGTTTATTATTAGATTTTGCATCTTCAGTGAGGATATCAGAGAGCCTAAGTCATTTCTGGAAACCAGCATTTTATCCTTGTCCTCTTGCTTTCCCCCTACTGGTCCTTGCCAGAAGTCCCTGGTTGCCTGGTGTAAGAAAACATAATTATCTCATTAATATTTGGTCCTGGCCTTCTTGCTAATCAGATTATTATTGCTGAGAATTCAAAGGAAGAGAACAGAAATCAACTAAAAAGGAATAAATTGGTCCTCAAATTATAGTTCCAGGAAACCGCACAGGAACAAAAGCTTGCTGCTAGTGAAATAAGAGATCATGTGGAATGTAGATTTATGAGGAGAGTGTAGCTCCATGAATTTAACTAGCCTAGATTCTAGGATTCTGGAAGGCAGAGACCATGGTCTCAGTACTACCTTCTGCACCTTGTCTGTAGCAGATTCTCACATTTGTTGACTGTATAAAGATAAGCAAATTCCAGTATGAACTGCTTCCCCCCCACATCCCCCCCGTCCATTTTCTGTCCTCTCTGAATTCACTTACTGCTTCCCAGAATGTGTTTCCTATGTGGAAAGTGATATGCACTGGATAAGCCCAAATGGGCTCTTGTAACACTGGAGATATATTTCTACTTTGCCATCTATCATTCAGAGGATGATGATGATGGTTTTAAAGCCATTGGTCATAATATAATTGACAAGCTTGCTGACTGCTCAAGTACGGTATTTGACACTCATAATTATTGTTTTTCTTTCCCTACCCACCATTCCTTTTCTGGGTTCCATGTGCGACTATAATGGGTAAAACTGATTCCAGTAGTAAGACTACCTCTGACTGAGGTATGTGAGAACCCAGAGAAATAATATTTGCAACTTCCAAATAAAAACCAGTATTTCTGGTCACTATGACTTCAAAATATATTCTAGAGTGACTGTAACTCTTGCAATAACTCTATAAAATACAAGCCAGCTCAAAAAGGAGATTCTTTTCCACTGGATATAATATCATTAGATTGATGACATTGTGTAGACATTCCTATCAGTGATAAATTCTCTAAATTAGTACAGCAAATATTGACAGAGCATGATCTTTTTGTCTTATCCCATACAGACTATATTTGTTGATGTGGTCTCTTTAATGAAACTGGAAGTTTTCATGAATGGAGGCAAACCTGTTATCTCATTGCTTACATTCTTTCTGGAATTTGCATATACAAAGATACAAATTCCGGAAATAGCTAGTCAAGAGAACAGTCCACAGTCCATAGAAGTCCTGCATAGCAACTGTAAATTTTGAACCAGAGGTGGATCAGAATAATATATAGCCATAGTTCTCTGAATTATTCACGGGGAATAGATGGCTGGGCACACTTTGGAACTCTGATTCAGCACTTGCCATCTGGTAAGATAATTGGAATCACTCTGGTTTTGCTCTTGTCATATCCACATTTGTAAAATTATAAGAGCTTTTATTTATTTGTAGAAAAGGCCATAACATAACCCAGGTGCCATTTTAAAATCTAACTAAAAGTGTATTCTGATTCTGAGACTTGATTATTTTGTTTACCATCTGGAAGCAAGCACTGTGAGGAGTCATTGTGTGTGTGTGTGTTTGTGTGTGTTGCGTGTGTGTTTGTGTGTGTTTGTGTGTGTGTGTGTTTGTGTGTGTATTTGTGTGTGTGTGTGTTCCTGATTGCCAGATCATCCCCTGTATGCTGTGGTTACAGCAGGGCACAGTCACTTGGTAGAGTAGCAGCCCTTGAAGATGAATTTCTCATAAAATCTTTTTGAACAGTCATTTATTTTCCTGAAGAGAGAGTAGACAATACCATAAACAAAGTGTGCAATTTCTGGTTTTCCATTGACTCTGGAAATGTCAGAGGTAATAGAGAGTAGTTAAGAGTGAAAATCCAATGCATTGAATTGGATATGAAACATGTCAGCAGGCTGCTGTTTTTTGCTGTTTATTCAATCATTAAAAAATGACATATACTCAGTCATTTGGTTTCCTGCAGCAAATTCTTTGGTACACAAAGGACCCTGGTGTTGATGTAGGTCTGTGCACTGCTTGCTGGAAAACTCTTTAAGCCATTTCCCTCTTCCGTCAATGTGTTGTTTCATCCCTTAGTTCATCTAAAAGATGATCAACTAAGGACCAAGGAGGATATTCTCCAATATAATAATGAGGAAGAACGTTGACTTCCTGGTTTCTAAATGGTAAGGATGTTCTTAAGCCAAAGTACATAATTTCTAGAGAACTCAATAAGTACTTTGTTTATGGTGATGTTGCCTCCCAGTCATTTTAAGGTCTAGCTGCCAAAGCATGGATTTATTTATTTATTTATTTATTTTGCGGTACGCGGGCCTCTCACTGTTGTGGCCTCTCCCGCCGCGGAGCACAGGCTCCGGACTCGCAGGCTCAGCGGCCATGGCTCACGGGCCCAGCTGCTCCGCGGCATGTGGGATCTTCCCGGATTGGGGCACGAACCCGTGTCCCCTGCATCGGCAGGCAGACTCTCAACCACTGCGCCACCAGGGAAGCCCAGTATGGATTTATTTTAAAGTAATAACAAATAGGAAAGAATCAGATCTCTTGTCTTCTTTCATGCCAAACTTTCCTTGCCTTTTTTTCTGATTCTCTGATTAACCCCTTGTAGATTGTTTTCTTTCCCTCTGAACCTTTTGGTATTTTCTCTTTTGGCCTTTTTTCCTCTCTGTGTTCTCTCTCTAGGCAATCTCAACCACTCTCGTCACTTCAACCATCCTGAATGATTTGAAAACTGTAGTTAGTCCCAACATTTCCTTGTAGTTCAGACATCCAGAATGATAACAACAACAATGACAATATTCATGTGTCCCTACTATGTGCAAAGTACTGGGTTAACTAGTGTATGTTCATGATTTCATTAACTCTTAAAACCACCACCAGTGAGACAGATGCTATTATCATGTTCATTTTACAGAGGAGGAAACTAAAGTTTAGCCATATAACAAAATTTGCTTATGGTTACACAGATAGTAAATGACTAAGCTGGCTTTTAAACACTGACAGTTTGATTCTACAATGAGTGCTTTTTCAACCACAGAGACCTGCCTATCAACCACATGCTAAGCATCTTCCTTTGAATCTTCTACAGGCCTCTCAAAGCCAGTATACAAATCTGCTTCCCTTTTGGCAATTAACTCATGCATTCATTCAACCAATAAGGAATTTACCACGCATCACTGAGAGCCAGACCACTGCCTATGCATAAAGGATAAAATGTTGAACTGAACAATGGTGTTCCCTGTATTTACAGAGTTTATTATTTAAAGATGAGAGACTCAGGACTTCCCTGGTGGCACAGTGGTTAAGAATCCACCTGCCAATGCAGGGGACATGGGTTCGAGCCCTGGTCCAAGAAGATCCCACATGCCGCAGAGCAACTAAGCCCATGCGCCACAACTACTGAGCCTGCACTCTAGAGCCTGCGAGCCACAACTACTGAGCCTGCATGCCATAACTACTGAAGCCTGCATGCCTAGAGCCCGTGCTCCGCAACAAGAGAAGCCACCACAATGAGAAGCCCGCACACCACAACCAAGAGTAACCCCCGCTTGCCGCAACTAGAAAAAGCCCATGCACAGCAACGAAGACCCAATACAGCCAAAAGGAAAGAAATAAAGAAAGGAAGGAAGGAAGGAAGGAAGGAATTTAAAAAAATTAAAAGGGGAGACTCAATCACATTATTATGCAGATGGAGAATTAATTATAAGCTGGGAGAAGTGCTAAGAGGGGCAGGTGCAGAATGCTGGGAGAGCATCTATCAGGAAAGATGCCTTCTTTGAGGAGAGAAGGAGGGCAAGAAAGGTTTCCCTGACAGATTGCTAATTCAACTGAGATCAGAAGAATGAGTAGTAGTTAACTAGGCTGAGAATGACTTCCAGGAAGAAATTACAACATATGCAAAGGCCCTGAGATGGGGTGATGGGGAAAGCATAGCATATTAGAGGGTTTGCAAAAGAAGACTGGTATATCTGGAGGAGTAGTAAAAGTTGCAGGTGTAGACTAGGCAAGTAAGGACAGGACCATGTAGGGCCTTCCAGTATGTACTAAGTATTCTCCTCTCTTCCTGTGACCAATGAAAAGCCATTACAGAGGCTTAGTCACTGTAGTGAAAGAATAAAATTTATGCTTGGAATTATTACTCTGGCTGCTTTTTGAAGACTGAATTGGAGGGGGAAAGAATAGATTCAGGGAAACCAATGAGGAGATTTCAGTGCTCTAAGTGAGAGATGATAGTATTATTTTTCATTACTCTTGTTTAGAAAGGGTGGTAGTCTTGGAGACAGAGACAAAAAAACACCCGAATCTACCTTAACATTCAAATCAGAAATTGCGGTATTATCTCAACTTCATTCTTTTCCTACTTTTCTTATCTTACTATTCTCTGTTGATTTCACCACAGCATCTTTAATATCTTCTCTCATATCTCCATTTGTTTTTGACATTTGTCAAAGGCATTTGTTTTTGAGGCTGTCCATCCTTCTTGTACTTCTCTCTTCCTTCTTAATTCCGTAATAGCCATTTCTCAACCCAAACCCTGCCCGGTGGTCCCTGCTGCCAGCATATCCATATGATCCCCTGGCTGTCTGTGGCATGACCTCAGGCCAGTGCTCTCTTGAGGAGTGCTCTTGCTTTGACGTGTTTCTATCTATATTATTCAAATATAGACCAGAAGGGGAAGAGAGGATTGTAGCATTACCTCTTCATACTTCGCCTATGGTGGAAATGATGGTGCTACTGACTAAAAGTGGGATGATCAGATTTTTGAGGAAATTGATAAACTCAGGTTTCAAATATGTTGAATCTTAAGTGTTTATAGAATAGATAGCAGACAATTGAAAGTATGGGTTTGTAGCTTGTAGAAAAGTCTAGGTTAGTGATAAGATTTAGCAACAAAAGTGGCTGTTGAAGCCATGAGTTTATCTGAGATGTTTATCCAAGAGATGTGTACAGATTGAGGAGAAGGCTGAAGATGGAGCTCAGGGTAACACCCACTTTTGAAAGCAAAGTGGAAGAAGAGAACCTTGGAAGAATATTGAGGAAAAGTTACTAGAGAGGTAAGAGAAAACCAGGGGAGGGCAGCCTTACAGAAGCCATAGAAGGGGAGAGTTTCAAGAGAAATAGACTGTTTACCATGTAGATGATAATCCGTTGAATTGCCTGCTCAGCAAAGCTCTCTCTCTGTGGGAACCACCCCCAACTAGCCTGTATAGTTCCAAAGTTGCTAATAATCCCAGTGTTCTGCCTGTGTGTTGGCACAAGGGTAGACATGAAGCTCAGATCTGAGGAATCATAGTGTGGGATTTCCCTTTTCATAGGATTGGTCCAAATTAGTAGCAATGTGACGGAAACAAAGCCTGAATTCATACATGTGAGAGTAATTTCCCAAATTGTGTTGGTACTGTTATTTTTAAAAAGCCATATAAGACACCTGTGGGAACATAACCCAGCTATAAGTCTATAAGTGGGTTACAGGATCCAGATCCTAGAATCTATTATTTGGAAATTAACCTTACTTTTCTGGTGAGATCTAACTTTGAAACTGATGAGTTAGTAAACAGAAAAAAGGGCATCTTTAAAGATATTCTTGAATGTGAAGTACATGAATAATACTGACTTGGGTGATTCTGTTGTCTGGGTCAACATTTGTAAGAGGTATATGACAGCAACATTAACACTTTGAAATGAGATTATTGTAATAGGAAAAGGAAAAGATGGTTCATTAACCATCTTTTTCAGTTCTAATGAAAAGCTAGAACTGGTCATCATGCAAAATTATGATATTCAACTCACAGAACAGTCTCTCAATTTAATACTATCTTATTAAACATCTTTGATAATGAAAGAAAATGTTTTTACTCCTGATGGATGATTAGAAGGATGATATCAGCCCATCTCCTGAATATTCCACATATGGGATTTTTATAATTCATCTCTCTAAGGGGAAATCTTGAAGTTACTCTTATTGCATCTTTTTAAATTGAGGTATAATTGACATATAACATTATATTAGTTCCAGGTGTACAGCATAGTGATTTGATACATCAGGTATATATTGTGAAATGATCATCACAGTAATGATTACTGTCAGTCACTATACATAGTTACAAAAATTTCTTCTTGTGTTATTGAATCTAAATCTGCTTCTACTCAACTACTAACTAATCTGAAAGATGAAGAGGATTATAGACTTTTATATCAGAAGGACCCTTAGAGACTACCTAACATTTTAATCCTCTCCCTTTACAGATGAAGAAAATAAAGGTGAATTGCCCAAGGTCACTCAGTTGGAGGCATATCAGGAACTTGTACCAATTCTCAGCCCAGAAATATTCTCTCCTTGCTACACTGGGCTGGGATTATCCCTTCTTAAACATCTAAGGGAGCACAACCAGACTCTGATTTAAAATGACTAGAATGGCTTTATTATTAAATGTTTCAAGCTATAAGGTTAAGTAGGGGTTCACATAAATAATGTGATTGATACTTGTGACTCTGTGCTTTGTCTCTTCATAATTGGGATGTGAACATAGTTCACAGCAGCCAAGGAGATCCTGTTCTTTATAGACGCTATGGAACAGCTGCACAGTATCATCCTGGCTCTTGAAAGTTTACAAAGTAAAGCAAACTGCTGAAATAACATTAACTTTATTTAGTTTATTAGAATTATTTTTGACTAATTTTATATTTTGACCAAGATTAGTAACATTTCATAGTTTAGATTTCTGAGCTGAGTCTGCTATTTTTACAACCACTGTTATAAATGGTGGTGCCCAGTCCTATGTGTGGCCCATTAATAATGGGATTATGGAGAATTGTCTGATATGTCCAGCTTAATTCAATGTACTCCTGCAGTCTTCTTCAAGGAAGCACCAGGACCCGTGAAGGATGCATTAAAACATGCTTTCAGATGCATGATAGCTGCTTCCAGCTCAATAGACCTCATGGAATAGTCCACAAAATAGGTACTTCAGAAACTTCAGCACATTCAATTCTATCATGTGGACACTATAGCCTGAGCTGGCAGTGATCCCATAATATGACCTGATGAACTTGAAAAGGGCTATCTCATATCAAATTTAAGCACTGTCAAGTTTGGAGCGGACGTTGTCATGCACAGCCCTGATCCTCTTTAATGAAGGACTTGTTAGGAGTGCTGTCAGCAGACATCCTTCAGTGTCAACCCTTCCAGAGATTACCTCAGTTATAGACCGCTGTGTTGCCCAAGATCATACCCTTTCCAAGAGGACCCATGTACAATGTCTAATGGGGCATAAAAGTCTAATTATCTTGGTTGAATTCAGGACAACTCTGAAGGTCCATTCTATCTCCAGTGTTCCCCATGGCATTGGCCAAGTCTCTCTTTGGGCTGTCACTGTAGTTTGACTTCCTGTTTCATCCAGTTTTGCTTCCACTCCCTCTCTCCCCCAAATATTGATCCCAAAGGTACTCCTAAATAAACATCTTGAATGCAAAACTTTATCTTAGTCTGCTTTCCAGGAAACTGAACCTAGAACATAAATATTTGCCTTTTTCCTGTTAGCTGAAATGTATTATCCAGTATCATCATCTATTTGCATGTCGGGCAATGCTGTACATAGGAAAATATGTTTAAAAAGTCAACCTGCTTTTTTGTTAAATTTATTTAATTATTTATTTTTGGCTGCGGTGGGTCTTTGTTACTACGTGCAGGCTTTCTCTAGTTGCGGTGAGCGGGAGCTACTCTTCATTGTGGTGCATAGGCCTCTCGTTGTGGTGGCTGCTCTTGTGCACGAATTGTAGGCATGCGGGCTTCAGTAGTTGTGGCACGCAGACTCAGTAGTTGTGGCTCGTGGGCTCTAGCGTGCAGGCTCAGTAGTTGTGGCGCATGGGCTTAGTTGCTCCATGGCATGTGGGATCTTCCTGGACCAGGGCTCAAACCCATGTCCCCTGCATTGGCAGGCAGATTCTTAACCACTGCGCCACCAAGGAAGTCCAACCTGTTTTTTAGGAGGATGAAAAGCAGTGCCAAAGCAGGAAGGATGGTGCCTCTGTATTTTATTAAAGCAGGTGGTCCCCCTACACTAGTGTAGGGAGAGGGTGTCTTTGCCAGGCTGCAGCTGGTTACAAGCTCACTTGAGGGGCAAGGGACTGTAAATATGTATGAATGGAAGTAATTTCTGCTATTTTGTTCCAGCTTGTTATTAGGGAAGTAGGTGGCTTCAGATGATACAAGTGGGAAATTGATCTGTAGGCAGGATGCTTTGATTAGTGGTTCTAGATAGAGGGTTAAAATTGCACTTCCCAAGCCTCCATTTCTCTTGACCATTTTTTGTTTTTAGTAAATGGGAATATTTATCGTGGGGATTTTCATTGGCATATAGTGCCAGGTAAACGTTTAGGAAAGGTTAGAGGTGAGGAGGAGGCATATGTTTCCACAGGATATAGACACTTTGGAAAGTCTTTTTACTTGAAATTAGACCCCCCATAAGTGCATTGTTCACTATGGGTAGGGAATAAAAATTTGATGAATAAAAGTCCTTTTGTGAACTATTTTGGATTTGAGAAGGGACTTGAATTTAACACAAAACCTTAACTAATCAACATAGTTTTTTGGATACGTCACTTTTAGAAAGAAGTAAGAAAAAGTAGCAAAATAAACTATTAAGAAATTTGCTCAATTAAAAAAATACAAATTTATCACTTTATCTTGGGGCTTGTCTATATTCACTGCAATGTCGTTGAAGAATTTGCATCCACATGGTTAATGCTGTAAAATGTACTGAGTTTACAGTTGCTCCCTGACTCCTGGGAGATAAAATCTCTGTATTTAAAATGATAGGCCTGACTCAGGTAAAAGCTTCAGGTAGTAAGATTGAATCAATTATGTTTACAAGAGAGGGAGAAAAACTTAATGTAAACATAAATGGATGACAGAAAATGTTTTCTGATTTATTCTCTTATTAACTAGAAAATTCGATTAACAAGAAAAGGCTGCACACTGAGGGTTCTTGGTAAAGACTCATTAATCAGATCTATAAGAGGGGCAAAGTGATCTTTGAAAGACCTCTTTCTTTAGGAGCAACTTTGTATCTAACAGAAAGTGCTGAAGAAATACCCTTCTTAAGGGAAAAAGTATTTTTTCTTTGGATGAATGACTTAAAGTCAGGTTGAAGATAAAAATGATAAATTATCACTTAGAAGCAGAGAATGTGGGACAAGGAAGCATAGACAAGTACTTTACTTATGAAATGGACTTCTGAAAACCATTGAGTTAAGCATGAGGAAAGGCATTCAACCTTGGAACTAAATGGTTTAGCATTTAGTATTGGAAACTATGGGGCAGAGAAACCTCAGGTGTATTTTCATTACAATTACTTGTATAGAATAGAAAATATAAATAGGAAAAATCACCACAATAATTTATTCAGCACATAGTTTGATTTTTTATGTTCTGCTTTTTATAATTTGATGATTTAAAAAATATATGTATAAATATTATTTAGTTCTACAGCTTCCCATATTTTAGAATTATTATACTTATTTTACACATGAGAAAAGTAGAGGACCAAAAAGCTAACATTTACCCAAAGTCACTTTTTTTAATTGAATGAAAGATTCTTTAAATTCTATAGTGCTTTAAGGTTTTCAGAAGTTTCATACACATGATTTCATATAATCCCGTAATAACCCCTTTTTCCCCTACCCCTATATGCCCCCCCTTCCCTCCCCCCACTGGTAATCACTAGTTTCTTCTCTATATCTGTGAGTGTGCTTATTTTTTGTTATATTCACTAGTTATATTTTTAAGATTCCACATTTAAGTGATATCATACAATATTTGTCTTTCTCTGTCTGATATTTCACTTAGCATAATGCCCTCCAAGTCCATCCATGTTGCTGCAAATGGCAGAATTTCATTATTTTTTTTCATTTTTTTAAAAAAAATATGGTAAAGGAGTTGTGGGATTTAAACCTTCTCCTAACCCTGAAGCCTTTTCCAGCCACCATAATTATTGGTGGTCTGGTAATTTTTGGCAAACCTGCGGAGTGGACAGCCAAGGCACATTGCTATTGCTGTTCTTTTCCTTCTGCAGATGTGGGATTGAGGAAGATGAATTTCTGGAATTGCTTCAGCTCACAAAGCAGATCAGCAAAACACCTGGAATGGGAACAAGCTGTCCTTGCCTTCTCACTATCTCCTTTTAGAAGGGAAGTAGATTTCTTACACATTTTCAGAGCTCAGTCTGACTGGGCAGGCCAGAAGATGGTAAATCTCCCTGCCTCTCCCAGGTGTGAAATATATTGATGGCTACAAAGTGTTAATATTCTTTCTGAGAATTTGCTTCATGCTCTGTGATTTTAGCCCCCAGCAGTTCACATCTTGATTTACTTTCTTGGGTTTATCTTAGCACAGTCATACCAATTAAGCTCTAAAATAACAGGAAACTCAAGGAAATGGCAATACAGAGTAAAAGTATTTCCCAGAATCTCACATGCCAGTGGGCAAGAGGCTCCAAATCCCTTAGTTACGGTATCTAGGAAAAGAATATCCCATGGAAATAATTTCATCTTCCACATTTTTTTGTCATCATTTTCTTTTTTTTTTCACATCTTTATTGGAGTATAATTGCTTTACAATGTCGGGTTAGTTTCTGCTGTACAAGAAACTGAAGCAGCTATACGTATACGTATATCCCCATATCTCCTCCTTCTTGCGTCTCCCTCCCACCCGCCCTATCCCATCCCTCTAGGTCAGCACAAAGCACCAAGCTGATCTCCCTGTGCTATGCAGCAGCTTCCCACTAGCCATCCATTTTACATTTGGTAGTGTATATATGTCAATGCTACTTTCTCACTTCATCCCAGCTTCCCCTTCCCCCGCTGTGTCCTCAAGTCCATTCTCTACATCTGCATCTTTATTCTTGCCCTGCCACTAGGTTCATCAGTACCACTTTTTTAGATTCCATATATATGCGTTTCAGCTTCCACATTTACGAGGACCATTTACTGTTGACTTCTTTAGCAGTCGTGCTGGAACACTGTGAGGCAATGCATTTTGATTAGTAGCAAAGTTCTGTGAATAGCTCATCAGAATTTCTAATGCTGCTTTTGACATGTCTTTTGCAGATATGTAGATTTATTACATGAATATCTTCAAATGTTGGTATGCTGACACCTGACACCTAAATAATACAAACTTGCACTGACAATTCCCAACCAAACCGGCTGTCATAAACCTGTTAACCATATAGCACTGTTTTCCTAGTCCGGGAACTAAAAACCAAACAACATCTTTTAATTCTCCTCATCTCTCTTCCTCCTTAGGTAACAAAATACTATGTTTTGCTGTTTCTGTCTTTCAATGTTTCTCTAATGCTGTATTTCCCAAATTGAGTGCACAGAATACTTGCACATTGTTAGGTATTTACAGGATTTCCATGGGATCAGATGAGTTTAGGAAATGATGTATTAAGAAAAGTTAACATGTTTCTTTATGGCAAGACTTCTCAGATCTTTAATATATTTGTGTGCATTTCAAATGTTCAAAAGTGGAATGCAACTTGTGACATTTCTAAAGTTTATTTGACAAAAAACAATTCCTCCGTTACACCAATTATATAAATATTAATAATAACATTGATACTAATGAATATTCAGAGATGTTCATTAGTAAATACTAGCGCTGTAGTTTGGGAAATACTGCTTGAATCCACTCTCTTGATTTCCTTGACATTTTTCTATTCAGATCCAATCATCTTGCTCAGGAGTCCTGTAATGGAGGTTTAACAGCTGTCATCTCCAATCTCTTATCTCTGACGTTGGCCTTTTTCACTATTGGTCTCTCTTCAATGTATAGGTAAGATTGTGTTCCTTTCCTTCTGAAAACCATTAAATTTTCCCCAATGTCTCCAGCATAAAATACCTATATAATACTCTTTCATGTGGTGTCAAAGTCATTGATGATGAAGCCACAACACACTTTCTGTTTAATCTCTCCACAAATCTATATTCTTTGCTAATGGTAATCTATTTATCTGGAGCAACCTATTCATTTTTAAGATCCATCTCAAGTATTTGTAACACAAATATTATCTGGGGCTAACCTGTCCCAGTGTGACTTGCCTTCTCTACCTCTAAGCATAGAAGGTGTCATTAATTTTGAGAATTCTACCTTACTAGATACTTATGACAAAAGAATATCAAAATCAAATATGAGAAAATATGAATCACACATAATCCTACCCCCTCAAAATGACTCTAATCAAAACTTGCCATATATCTTTGTGGTAATATATATCAATGTCTTCGTCTCTGCCTATCTCTGTCTATTTATATCCATCTGTATACACACAAACAACACACGCTCTCCTCCCTCCATCCCACCCCCAGACACACAGAGATCATGTCATGTTTTGTCAGTCGATGAATATTTTCTATGGCAAAAATAGAATCCCAAAGAGAGATTGTAGTATTGTGCTGTTTAACAAAGTGCATTTAACAGTTCATAAATATAAATGTCTGCAAATGGGTTAAAATGCACTAGAGAGAGGGCTTTGACTTAAAAGGTTTAGTTCATAGGAACCAGTGTATATTCAAAAGTATAAAAGTCTTAAGTGACTATCAAAAAGTTAAGGGGAAATATAGTATCTAATAAATGAGAAATGTTTGTACCACTCGAATCTGCTTTGTCAAAACATACATAAAATGATGCGTTTAATTCTGGACCCCAGAATTTCAAGGGTCGTGAACCAAATTGGAATATATTCATAGGACGGTGATCAGATTGGTGAAGGAAAACATAGGTGAAGGAAACACTCAGGGAAAAGAACACTCGGGGGAGATTTCTAATCTGAGGGATTGTCATGGAAAAGAGACATTAAGCTTGCTCTGAGTGTTCTCAAGAAATAGAAATTGAACAAATATGTGAAAAAGGCATGATCTCAGCTTTCTGGTCTAACATACAGAATGTACTGTTAAAATGTAACCACGCAACTTGTATTAATATAATGACGCTCATATATACCTTTATATTGAATACCAAAACCAAATGACACACCCACTTCCTAGAGAAATGGAAATAAAAACAAAACAAAACAAAAAAACA
Source organism: Hyperoodon ampullatus (assembly GCF_949752795.1). Taxonomy (NCBI): domain Eukaryota; kingdom Metazoa; phylum Chordata; class Mammalia; order Artiodactyla; family Ziphiidae; genus Hyperoodon; species Hyperoodon ampullatus. The sequence continues at coordinate 142,490,941 of NC_136917.1, read as the reverse complement.
AATGGGACCTAATGAAACATAAAAGCTTTTGCATAGCAAAGGAAACCATAAACAAGACAAAAAGACAACCCTCAGAATGGGAGAAAATATTTGCAAATGAAGCCACTGACAAAGGATTAATCTCCAAAATATACAAGCAGCTCATGAAGTTCAATATCTAAAAAACAACCCAATCCAAAAATGGGCAGAAGACCTAAATAGACATTTCTCCAAAGAAGACATACAGATTGACCACAAACACATTAAAAGATGCTCAACATCACTAATCATTAGAGAAATGCAAATCAAAACTACAATGAGGTATCACCTCACACCGGTCAGAATGGCCATCATCAAAAAATGTACAAACAATAAATGTGGGAGAGGGTGTGGAGAAAAGGGAACCCTCTTGCACTGTTGGTGGGAATATAAATTGATACAGCCACTGTGGAGAATACTATGGAGATTCCTTAAAAAACTAAAAATAGAACTACCATAAGACCCAGCAATCCCACTACTGGGCATATACACTGAGAAAACCATAATTCAAAAAGAGTCATGTACCACAATGTTCATTGCAGCAGTATTTACAATAGCCAGGACATGGAAGCAACCTAAGTGTCCATCGACAGATGAATGGATAAAGAAGATGTGGCACATATATACAATGGAATATTACTCAGCCATAAAAAGAAATGAAACTGAGTTATTTGTAGTGAGGTGGATGGACCTAGAGTCTGTCATACAGAGTGAAGTAAGTCAGAAAGAGAAAAAAAAATACCGTATGCTAACACATATATATGGAATCTAAAAAAATTAAAAAATAAAAGGTTATGAAGAACCTAAGGGCAGGACAGGAATAAAGATGCAGATGTAGAGAATGGACTTGAGGACACGAGGAGGGGGAAGGTAAGATGGGACAAAGTGAGAGAGTGGCATTCACATATATACACTACCAAATGTAGAATAGATAGCTAGTGGGAAGCAGCCACATAATACAGGGAGATCAGCTCCATGCTTTGTGACCAGTTAGAGGGGTGGGATAGGAGGGAGGGTGGGAGGGAGATGCAAGAGGGAGGGGATATGGGGATATATGTATACCTATAGCTTATTCACTTTGCTATATGGCAGAAACTAACACAACATTTTAAGCAATTATACTCCAATAAAGATGTTAAAAAACAAACAAACAAATGACACATCTCTCCCCCTCCAAGATATACTACAGTAGTCCCTCCTTATCCTTGGTTTTGTTTTCTGCAGTTTCAGTTACCCAGTCAACTGTGGCCCAAAAATATTAAATGGAAAATTCCAAAAATAAACAATAAGTTTTAAACTGCATGCCATCCTGAGTAGCATGATGAAATCCTGCACAGTCCCGCTCTGTCCTGCCTGGGTGTGAATCATCCCTTTGTCCATCCTGTCCATGCTGTATGCACTACCCACCAGATAGTATAGGAAAACACACAGTATATATAGGGCTTGGTACTATCTATGGTTTAAGGCTCCTTTTGGGGTGCCTGTGGATAAGGGGGAATGTATCCCCTGTGGATCTATCCCCTGTGGATAAGGGAGAATGACTGTATTTCAAAATACTATTTTCTGTATTTATTTATTTTTAAATTAATAGCTGAAAGTTACAGTTTTTCAAAATAATTTTGCCAGTTTACACTTCCACCTGCTAGAAAAGCACATTCCTGTTGCTCCATGTCATTGCCAATATTTGACATTGATAGTCTTTTTGTTTTTAGCCATTTAGGGAGATTTGTACTGGTATCTGTAAGTGGTTATTATTTGCATTTCTTTGAGTATATTTTCATGTATTTATTACCTATTTGCATTTGTTTTCTTTTTGAAGGACCCATTGAAATCTCTTCCTTATTCTTCTTAATGACTATGTTTTTCTTATTGAAGTAGTACTTTATATATTCTGGATACAAGACCTTTGTTGGTTATTGAAGTGAAACATCACTTCCCACACTGTAGTTTGCCTTTTAGTCTCTTATGCTCCCTTTCCAGGAACAGAAGTTCTAAAATTTAGTGTAGTTATATTATTCTCCCTTAAGAACAGTATTGTCTGTGTCCTGTTTCAGGAATATTTCTCTATTCCAAAGTCACAAAGATATTTTCTTATAATGAGTTTTAGAAGCTTTATTCACATTTACAACTTTGCCTATTTTTCCACCTGAAGATGATTTTTGTGTATGGTGTGGAAAGGGGTAAAAATTTGTTTCCTATGGATATCCAGTTTACCTAGCAGGTGTTGGAAAGATGGCCTTTTCCCCAGTACTCTGCAAAACATCTTTATTTTAAATCAAGTATCAACAAATGCGTGACTGCTATTTCTGCATATTGTATTCTGTTCCCTAAGACTACTATCAAGTTTTAGCCAAGAGCACACAGTCTTAATAACTGTAGCTTTACAATTACATTGACATCTGGTAGAGCAAGCCACTCACCCTATTCTTCAAGAATGACTCGACTAGACAAGGTTGTCCACACTCACCACTATCATTCAACATAGTTTTGGAAGTTTTAGCCACAGCAATCAGAGAAGAAAAAGAAATAAGAGGAATCCTAATCAGAAAAGAAGAAGTAAAGCTGTCACTGTTTGCAGATGACATGATACTATACATGGAGAATCCTAAAGATGCTACCAGAAAACTACTAGAGCTAATCAATGAATCTGGTAGAGTAACAGGATACAAAATTAATGCACAGAAATCTCTTGCATTCCTATACACTAATGATGAAAAATGTGAAAGAGAAATTAAAGAAACACTCCCACTTACCATTGCAACAAAAAGAATAAAATACCTAGGAGTAAACCTACCTAAGGAGACAAAAGACCTGTATGCAGAAAACGATATGACACTGATGAAAGAAATTAAAGATGATACAAACAGCTGGAGAGATATACCATGTTCTTGGATTGGAAGAATCAACATTGTGAAAAATGACTATACTACCCAATGCAATCTACAGATTCAGTGCAATCCCTATCAAACTACCACTGGCATTTTTCACAGAACTAGAACAAAAAATTTCACAGTTGTTATGGAAACACAAAAGACCCCAAATAGCCAAAGCAATCTTGAGGAAAAAAAACAGAGCTGGATGAATCAGGCTCCCTGACTTCAGACTATGCTACGAAGCTACAGTAATCAAGACAGTATGGTACTGGCACAAAAACAGAGATATAGATCAATGGAACTGGATAGAAAGCTCAGAGATAAAGCCATGCACATATGGTCATGTTATCTTTGATAAAGGAGGCAAGAATAAACAATGGAGAGAAGACAGCCTCTTCAATAAGTGGTGCTGGGAAAACTGGATAGCTACATGTAAAAGAATGAAATCAGAACACTCCCTAACACCATACACAAAAATAAACTCAAAGTGTATTAAAGACCTAAATGTAAGGCCAGACACTATAAAACTCTTAGAGGAAAACATAGGCAGAACACTCTATGACATAAATCACAGCAAGATCGTTTTTGGCCCACCTCCTAGAAAAATGGAAATAAAAACAAAAATAAACAAATGGGACCTAATGAAACTTCAAAGCTTCTGCACAGCAAAGGAAACCATAAACAAGACGATAAGACAACCCTCAGAATGGGAGAAAATATTTGCAAAAGAAGCCACTGACAAAGGGTTAATCTCCAAAATTTACAAGCAGCTCATGCAACTCAATATCAAAAAAATAAACAACCCAATCCAAAAATGGCCAGAAGACCTAAATAGACATTTCTCCAAAGAAGGTATACAGATTGCCAAAAAACATATGAAAGGATGATCAACATCACTAATCATTAGAGAAATGCAAATCAAAACTACAATGAAGTATTACCTCACACCGGTCAGAATGGCCATCATCAAAAAAATCTACAAACAATAAATATGGGAGAGGGTGTGGAGAAAAGGGAACCCTCTTGCACTGTTGGTGGGAATGTATAATTGATACAGCTACTATGGAGAATAGTGTGGAGGTTCCTTAGAAAACTAAAAATAGAACTACCATACGAACCAGCAATCCCACTACTGGGCATATATCCTGAGAAAACCATAATTCGAAGAGTCATGTAGCACAGTGTTCATTGCAGCAGTATTTACAATAGCCAAGACATGGAAGCAACCTAAGTGTCCATCGGCAGATGAACGGATAAAGAAGATGTGGCACATATATACAGAGGGATATTACTCAGCCATAAAATGAAACAAAATTGAGTTATTTGTAGTGTGGTGAACGGACCTAGAGTCTGTCTGTCATACAGAGTGAAGTAAGTCAGAAAGAGAAAAACAAATACCGTATGCTAACACATATATATGGAATCTACCAAAAAAAGAAAAATGGTCCTGAATAACCTAGGGGCAGGACAGGAATAAAGACGCAGGCATAGAGAATGGACTTGAGGACACAGGGAGGGGGAAGGATAAGCTGAGACGAAGTGAGAGAGTGGTATGGACATATATACACTACCAAATGTAATATAGATAGCTAGTGGGAAGCAGCCACATAGCACAGGGAGATCAGCTCGGTGCTTTGTGACCACTTAGAGGAGTGGGATAGGGAGGGTGGGAGGGAGATGCAAGAGGGAGGGCATATGGGGATATATGTGTATGTATAGCTGATTCACTTTGTTATAAAGCAGAAACTAACACACCATTGTTAAGCAACTATACTCCAATAAAGATGTTAAAAAAAAAAAAGAAAGATTTGGCTATTTTTGGTTATTGCATTTCCCTATAAATTTTAGGGTATGCTTTGTCAAGCTTTGCAGAAAGAAACTGTCAGGAATTTGATTAACATGACAATGAACCTATAAATCCAATTAAAATAATTGATATTTCTGAATTTTGTGTTATTCTATCCATAAGAATATCAGATGTGTTTATTTGATGTCTGTCATTGTTTTCTAGTTTTCTGATTAGAGATCTAGGAAGGAAGGATTTAAAGCAGACTTCCCTCTGATTACTAGTTGGTCTATTCTTATAAACATAATAACTAGACCTCCAGACAAATAGGATAATGGCAATTGCTAGGAGAAGAGTCCTTATCTATGGAATGATTAGAGCAGGATGTCACTGGTTTAGGATTGCTTCTTGTAAACACACCTACAGTTTATGGATTTATGAGGCATGGCTCCGGCTCCTTGGAGAATGTCACCTAAGCTACAAGTCTCCCCTGGTTATAAAATGAGATATTTCATGAGTTAAAATGTCCCCATGTATGAAGTGCCCTGTAAATCTCATTAGAGATATGTATTATTTAAGACTAGAGAACTCCTGTCTGATGCAGGAAGGACGAACTTAGGGAGCCACATAGAATATTTCAGACCTTTTCCAGCTTTGCTGGCGCCTCTTATTTATGTATGTGTGTATGTATTTATTTATTTATTTATTTGGTTGGTTGGTTGGTTGGTTGGTTGAGTTGGGTCTTTGTTGCTGCACACTGGCTTTCTGTAGTTGCAGCGAGCAGAGCTACTCTTCGTTGAGGTGTGCAGGCTTCTCACTGCGGTGGCTTCTCTTGTTGTGGAGCACAGGCTCTATGCTTGTGAGCTTCAGTAGTTTTGGCTTGCGGGCTGTAGAGCGCAGGCTCAGTAATTGTGGCACACGGGCTTAGTTGCTCCATGGCATGTGGGATCTTCCCAGTCCAGGGCTCAAACCCATGTCCCCTGCATTGGCAGGTGCATTCTTAACTGCTGCACCACCAGGGAAGCCCATGCTAGTGCCTCTTGATTGCTTGTATGCTTGATATTACTAGTAAAGCCTAATAAAGGGCAAAAGTTATGATCTGTATGAGTTTGATTTGACAAGCACATATTAAGTCAAAGTTTTACACATATTTTGTTAGATATATTACTTGGTACATGTAATTTTATGTACTTTTAATACAAATTTTAAATTATTTTCTAACTGTTGCTGGTATATAGAATTATAGTTGGTTTATTTTGTATCTGTCATCCTTCAAAGTTTCGATTATTAATTCTGATGATCTACTGTAATATTTTTTTGGATTTTCTACATATACAACCATGTTATCTTCAGATTTTGATAGTTTTATTTCTTATTTTCCATTATTTATGCTTTTTATTAATTTATGTATTTTATTTTTTTCACTAATTATGAACTCCAGTACATTATTATGAACTCCCCAATTTTAGAAGAAAAGCATTTAAGTATTTCATCACTGATTATGATGTTAGCTATAGGTTCTTTTGCAATACTCTGTACCAGATTAGTGAAGTTCTCTATTTCTGGTTTGCTAATAGTTTAATTTTTTAAAAATTATGAATGCATGTGAAATTTTATCAATTTTTTTTCTGTAACTAGTAGGATGGTTTTCCTTCTTTAATCCATTACTGATATTTAATATCAGTATTGATATAAAAATTAGATTGATTATTTAAAAAATCTTTTTCATTGCAGTATAGCTCCATCCCGAAAAGAATAACATTAGAAGAAGTAGAAGACCAGTAAAGTTCCAGAAATGTGTTTTATTATTCTTCTTATTATCATTACTATTATTAGTGCCACTATAACTATCTTAGTAAAACAGATCTTACAAATTTTGAAGGGAAGCTGGGAAAGAAATAGAGGTAGCAGAATAGAACCTTTTTATGTTCTGCTGTTTCTGTCTCCACTCTCAGCAGCCTCTAGTTGACTATAAAGAACATTTCTTGATTTTAGTCTGAAAATTCTAAGGTACAAGTAACTCTTTAGTCATGGTAGTAACCTCAGTTAACCTCTCATAAGGTGAGGGGAGCAAGTTTTAAAATAAATACTGTACCAAATGGTCCCTAAGGGTCAAAGATTTCCACAGAGAAATTAAATAATTATAAGAGAGTGTGTGGGTGTGGAAACTACTGAATTCTGTACTATATGACTTCATTTTGGAAGATTTTTACTGCTTTCATTAAAGGCATGGCAGCTCCAGGACTGAGGTTATTAACTGCCCACAATTATGGATGTGGAAATGAAAGATAGGAAAGGTTAAGGGACTGGTAGCAGTTGCACATATGATCTGTGTGGTGGGGTCATCGCTGGAGCTCATGACTCTGATCCACTGCATACTGTGCCAGAGTGCAACCCAAAATAGGAAGCCCTGAAGTCCACAAGACAGGGGATTTCCTACTAGATGTCTTCATTTAGATAAGCATAATGAAAACACATCCTGTAAGAACTCTAGGAGAAGGGCAGATTTTTTAAAGGGTCTCGTATTTCCATTGCCTTTAGAATGGCATCAGTCAAGCTCCAACTAGCAGTGTGAGATGCTTTGTTTGTTTCCCAGTGTGTCTAGACAATCACATGATCATGGTCCTGACAAGTTTCCTCAGTTTACCCTTGAATGGAGATTAAATTTCTCTCGTTTTGGCTTCTTCTCTGGTTGGGGAATAAAGACACTCCCAGAGATACTGAGATTCTCAGCCATCAGTAAACCATTTGACCCTTTCACCTATGCCCTCTTATGTTAGAAAAAAGTCTTAGGCAGCTTCTGAGGTTGGTCCTCTGTTCTTTGTCTCTGTATTTGCCCATAGCCATTCCTGGTAGTTGTGACTGTCTGTTGAGTCAGTAGGGTATCCTACAGGGAGAGCTGGAGAGCGTTCATGCCATCAGTGCTTGTGTCACCTGAAGTCCCAGGTTCTCTGTGCCTCATCTCTGGGAATCTTTTCTCCCAGTCAAGATTTTGGGTGTAAGGGGGAGAAGAGGTAGGGCTAAAGTGCAGAAAAACAGATGCTCTCCTCTGTTATGGGCTGAATTATGTCTCCCCCCCAAATCTTGTGTTGAAGCTGTAACCCCTGGTACCTCAGCACGTGACTGTATTTGGAGATGGGGCTTCTAAAGAGATGAATGAGGGCATTCGTGTGGGACCTAATCCAATCTGACTGGTACCCTTATAAGAAGAGGAAATTTGGACACAGGGAGACACCGGGTCGGGGGTGCACGCACAGAGAAAAGGCCATGCGAGGACATAGCAAGGAGGCAAGCCAAGGAGAGAGACCCCAGAAGAATCTAAACCTGCTAACACCTTAATCTTGGACTTCCAGCCTCCAGAATTATGAGGAAATAAATTTCTGTTGTTTAAACCACCCAGATTTTGGTGGTATTTTGTCATGACGGTGCTAGTGAATAAACACACCCTCTGATCTCATTCCCTGTGTATCTCCATTACTTCATAAATTTCTCCCTTCTTCCTTCCACCCCTCCCTTTCTTCCTGACTTCGTCCTTCTATCCCTTCCTTCCAGCTATGTTTGAAAGCACCTACTCTGTGCACACCCTATCCTAGGAATTAGAGCGGTGCCTGTTCATTCTTGATGTCTTCCACATTGCTAGAGGTTACATTGCCACCGTGTCCCACTATGTGCTGTGGCCAGATTCACTGTGGGAAATATTGATATTGGCCGTTGCTTCTTCTTTTTGTGAAATCTCTGGTCTTGTCTCTTCTCTGCTGGAGAGGTGATGTTGTGTTCTTTTATTTCTTCCTGCCTGTGACAGAGGGCAAAATCCACCCTGAGTATATTAATGGAAGATGTACTTAAAATGAAGACTCCAGTGTCACAGAACTTCTCTTTCCCACTATTGGGATTTTACTCCTGCCTTCTTTCTCAGATGTGTAACTGGAAAAAGCTAGTCCCACATCTTTCCAGGTCCAAAGAAACCACCTATTTCTTAGCAAGAAGGCAAGCCAACTGTAAACCACCTATTTCTTTCTTTTTTAAAAAAAATTATTGAAGTATAGTTGATTTATAATGTTGGGTTAATTTCTGCTGTACAGCAAAGTGATTCAGTTATACATGTATATATTCTTATTCATATTATTTTCCATTATGTTTTATCATAGGATATTGAATATAGTTCCCTGTGCTAAATTGTAGGACCTTGTTGTTTATCCATCCTATATATAATAGTTTGCTTCTAAGGCACCTATTTCTAAGAGACCTGGGGGAGGTTGAGAGGTGGAGGGAAAATAACCATCACCCTATCGTCACTGCTCAATGGACAACGTCCAGCACCTGCCCACAACCTCCAAGTCAGCCAATTTTCTGGGCATCTGAAAAATATCCCATTCCTTTGATCATCACCAGCAACCCAGGCCACTCTCTCAGTCTTGCAAGGGCCATTCATTCATGACCTCCTGCAGCTCTCTTGGAATCCTAGTGCAGTTAGAGGAGCCACCAAGCCCTCAGTTGGTTCTGGGCTGACGGATGAATGGTTGTTACAAAATACTATCTAAATGCTTACTTAACCTCTGTTTCTTTCCACTAGAAGTTTAAGTTAGCATCAGGTGTTCTTAGCATGAATTTTATAAATTAACTTCAGGAATTCATGGCCCTCAGCACTGTGTGCAACAGTGCATGTGAAGGCCCATTTTTTTTCCAGAAGATTCAGATTCTCAAATGGGTTCAGAGATTACCACAACACCATGAATTGTTGATTTTTCATACTTCCATAGATTTGGCTGAAGCAGATAACTCTGCTCTTCTGCTAAAGTCATGTGTGATCCAGCGTCTACCTCACAAAGCTGACCTTGATAGAACACATGTGGAGCTGCCACATTTGAGTTTGGTATTTTGGTATTACCACATATGTTTCAAATCATTAATAGAACAAAGGCTCTAAATATTTCTTTTGGTATGTGTTATTTTTAAATGGTTCCCATGGATCATCAAATGATCCTTTGATGACTTTCAGTTTTATCAAAAAAAAAAAAAAAAAAAAAAAAGACAGTGTTTTCTTACCAGTGTCCTTTGATATGACTCCAGGCCTGTTATACCAAGATGAAGAGTTTGTCTGAAAGACTCATTCTGGGTGAGGCTGACTCATTTTTTATAAGGATTTTTAGGGTATTTTCCAATTTTCAAGTTTCTGTTTGGTTTTTCTATCATTCTCTGCTTATATAGCAACTGACTGATTAGATTTTATAGGAATTTTAAAAGAAGATACATATTTGTTAATTTCTTGTTTTTTCATATGTATTATCAACAACAGAATTCAAATTATTTTAGAACCAAACCAAACTTTGACTACACAGCCCTGTAAATTATTTTATTTTCCCATAATGGTCCTGAGCACTTTCAGCTTGTTTAAGTAAAGCTAACCATAGTAAATTAGGTATAGTAAGTGGCATTGAGAAAATCCCAGATGGTAGTTAGGACTTTGGGTAGCGTTCATCAAAAAAGATTCTTTAAACTTTGTTGGGGATAGCTTCAGATGGAACACCAGGTTATTTAACCAAACTTTGGATCAGAACTATTAGCATCATTTCTGGATCTATGATAACTTTTTTTTTTTTTTTTTGGTTTGATTCCAAGGGTAAATGATTACATTAACATGGCTATAATAAATTATGTGATGAATGTAAAAGAGATCAGAATATAATTTCAACTTCAGTCATCCCTCAAATTCAGTCTATTTCAAGAAATATGTCTTGCTCTCCTTTACTTTTATAAAAGAGGAGGAAATTGGGATGGATAAGGCAAATAGAGTAGAGAATTTAGTGTGTTGGTGTCCAGGGGGTTTTCTTAGTAAGTCCTTATTCTTTCCCAATCTACAAGTATCCATTAGTTGAGGCCCTGAACAGTCTCTTAAGGGAGGGGACACAGAGGGAATTGTTAAAGGCATGACCTTTCCTCTTGCCCTAATCTAGAACTAATTTCCTCTCCAGAGAGTGTGTTAAAATAAGCAACCCTATAGAGTATGCTTAAATAGTCAACTACTCTCTGTTTAGTCCTGTAAGAAGGGAAAAAGTTATCCGAATGGAGCCTCTTCTTTCTCTGTGATTATGAATGGGAAGTGGGTAAGGAAGAGAGGCGGGGAGAAGGAATGTGGAGGAAACATGCTGCTTCGTTCCTCTGGTCTGACCAAGAACAGCAGAGCTGCAGGTTTGAGGCATGTCACCCTGTCCCTTTAGCTCCGCCAACCACCCCTTCCATAAAAGTATCATTAGGCTTTGCTGTTTCTTCGCTTAAATAGTTGAATCCAGGTATGCTCACACCACCTCTGGTTTTCTCTACTGCCTGCCTAGCCCTAATCTCTATCTATTTCTAGGGTTTTCTTTTCCAGCCCTTAATTCTGACTCCAAATTCTTACCAGTTTCCCCTCTTCAGTGTCCTGGGTTTTCCCTTGCAGCATTGATCACTTACTGGGAAAGTCTTGTAAAAGACTTTGGGGGACATTTGGGAGTTGGTCAGCAAGAATGCCAACAGAGTGAGGTTATGTCAGTGTTCTCCCTGCCTGATGACAGATGAAAGCCACCCCATGAAGTGTGAGGCATTAATACAGACCACATAGAACAATAGCAACCATACAGCTGGCCTGGCTCTATGAACAGAGCCTGAATTGAGCCAATGTATTTGGCTTTTATTTTTTTTATTTATTTTTTTTTTTTGTGGTATGTGGGCCTCTCACTGTTGTGGCCTCTCCCGTTGCGGAGCACAGGCTCCGGACGCACAGGCCCAGCGGCCATGGCTCACGGGCCCAGCCGCTCCGCGGCATGTGGGATCTTCCCAGACCGGGGCACGAACCCGTTTCCCCTGCATCGGCAGGCGGACTCTCAACCACTGCGCCACCAGGGAAGCCCTGTATTTGGCTTTTAAAATGACTTGATCTGTGTTCAGAAAGCCTTCTATCTTAACAAAAGAAAACAGAGAGATTATACGTTTCCATCTTGTGCTTATATGGATTTTATTTTTTAATGTTGAAATAAGACTCCCTGAAAGTTGCCATGGAAAGACTGTCTTGTTTGAATGCTTGTTTGATTCTTAGTACTGTGAAAAAGCCGAGAAGACATCAATTTTAGATAAGATATTTGAATACTTATCAAAGGTGGCAGATCTAAGGTAGAAATAAATAGTTGCTAACTTGGCACAATTTAGGAGGAATTGACAAAATTGTGTGTGTTCATCAAAAGCCACTGAACATAATAACTTGGGCCTCGGGGTTTTAGATGCTGAGGAAGGTGTAGGGGCTGAAAGATGGGGCAGCTCCAGGCCAAACTCACTTTTATGTTTTTTTTTAAAAAGCTGTCTGAAGCTGGAAGAAAATGGCTCTTGCTCTGAAGGGTCCAAAATGATGGTAGGGCTTAGATGACTCACTTCAAAGTTACATCAGTTTCCACATGGTTTATCTTACTTCCTGGAAGGGTTATATTATTGTAGAAGAAAGTAGGTGAGGATTTAGAGGTGTATGCTACAAACCCAATCAAGGAAGGAAACAAAGATGCTTACTCTTCGTTTCACAGTTTTGAAATCTGAATCCACATCAAAGGGACTGAAAAGAAAAAAATTAATCAAGACAGATAAGCATATCGTACAGCAGTGGTGCCAGCAGAACCAGAAAATGAGGAACAATTTTAAGTGATATTTTGGCAGGGAAGAAATCGCTTCAGTGAGAGTCAAACAGAAGAGCCTAGTTCTGGTATTAGATAGACTGGAAGTGAAACTTGACTCTCCCCCTCCTAACTGTGTGCATTTGGGCAGGTTGCTTAACCTCTGTGTCTGCTTCATTCTCTGTAAAACTGGGGTCACCATCTACCTTTTAGAGTTGGGTATGAAGTGAAACAATGTGTGAAAAGGACACATCACTCTTTCTCAGTAAAGACTTGTTAGTAGTTTCATTAGCAGTAAAACTCTGTCCTTAGGTGGACACATCAAATTGGTGAAATAATTGAAAATTCTTCCCAAATATTCTAGGTTAGCAAGAGACTAACTCCCAGGATTGGCTTTGCTAATTGCAGTTTGTTCTCCTTGCCTCTTGTCACTGGAAGAGGTGAGCCAGCAGCAATTTTTGCCAGTGTCCAGTGTTCAGGCATAGAGAATTCCTGGTAAGGGCCCAGGGCCTAAAAATTTCCAGAAAGATCTGGAAGACATTTTGCCATCTTGCCAGGATCCCTTCGGCGTAGGATTCTCTCCCCCTTTACATGCATTCATGAACTCCAAAATATGATCTAATTTCCGATACATAGGAAATTCTATCTTGTGACTTGTTTAATTTGAAGCAGCAGAATTCTGAAGAACTGTATTTTGGGCCATGCACTGTTCAGTATGAGTGAACCACATGTGCCAATGCAATGACAATACCTGACTTTCCATTTGTATCTGTAGTGACTTCCTGTGCATTGGAAGGTTTTTGGAACCAGAATATTTAAGTGGCACTTTCTGAAGTTCCTTGTATCTTAGGCATAAATTAGATTGTGGCTTCCTATACCCCTAAAGCAATTTACCCTACTCAAAAATAATTTGTGCCAAGTGTTACTGACTCATTGCAAATAGGACATATGATTTGCACAATGAGATTTTACTGCCTGGCTCACATGATTTTAACATGTGGAGTAAGTTTTCTAAGACTAGAGGATTTGGCAAATATGAGGGGGTGAAGTTTTCATTTTAGGTATCCACTCTCCAAGGATGAGGGAAAGGGTTGGTACTGACAGATGTTTTGTCACTATGTGGACATCACATTTCCAGAGAACTTCTTACTCAGCCTAAAGCATTGCATCTGATTAGTTGTACTTTTAGGTTTTTCAGCTTGTAATTTCCCTTTGACCAAATCATTACTGACCTTGAGAGGAGTTGAATTTCCTCAGTTTCATGTGGAACAAAGAAGCATTCCAATGAAGAGGCAGGACATAGAGATCTTTTTTACTAATTTAAATTTCAATCTGTTGACACCAGGGTCTCATCTACAATCCAAGACACCCCCGCCTTCCTGGATGAATGTGCATAGGACAGGGAAGCTTCTCCCCTTACTCCTTTCTCACTTCATTCCCTTCTTTGTTTCTATGGTGGGCTGAAATTGTAGCCTCCACAAAAGATATGTTCATGTCCTAATCCCCAGAACTTTTGTATATGACCTTATTTGGGAAAAGGGTCCTTGCAGATGTAATTAAATTAAGCGTCTTGAGAGGAGGAGCTTGGATTATCTTGGATTATTCAGGTGAATCCAAAATACAATCACAAGTATCTTTAGAAGAGAAGAGGCAGTGAGGGGAAGACACAGAGAAAAGGAGGAGGCAATGTGGCCACAAGGCAGAGACTGGAGTGATGTAGCCATAAACCAGTGATTGCCAAGAGCCACCAGAAGCTCGAAGGGGCAAGGAGTTCTTCCCGAGAGCCTTTGGAGGGAGCGTGGCCCTGCTGATGCCTTGATTTCAGTCTTCTGGCTTCCAAAACTGTGCGAGAATAAACATGTCATTTTAAGCCACCCACTTTGTGCTAATTTGTTATACCAGCCACAAGATACTGCTGCATATAGCTTCCTTTTTACTTTCTCTTTTGCCCTGTTTTAATTCCTCTATCCTTTCGTGCACTTGCCCACTTATGCCTTCCATCAAAATAACCTGTCTCTCTATGTGTCTGTCTGTCTCTCTCCCTCTTATTGTCACATTACTGTCAAGACAAATCATGTACTGATAATTCTTCTTCTTATTATTATTTTTACTATCTCTCCAAATGGCTTTCTTCTTCATTTTTTCTTTTTAACATCTTTATTGGAGTTTAATTGCTTTACAATGGTGTGTTAGTTTCTGCTTTATAACAAAGTGAATCAACTATACATATACATGTATCCCCATATCTCCTCCCCCTTGCCTTTTCCTCCCACCCTCCCTATCCCACCCCTCTAAGTGGTCACAAAGCACCGAGCTGATCTCCCTGTGCTATGCAGCTGCTTCCCACTAGCTATCTATTTTACATTTGGTAGTGTATATATGTCTATGCCACTCTCTCACTTCATCCCAGCTTACCCTTCCCCATCCCTGTGTCCTCAAGTCCATTCTCTATGTCTACATCGTTATTCCTGTCCTGCCCCAAGGCTCCTCAGAACCTTTTTTTTTTTTTTTTAGATTCCATAGATATGTGTTAGCATATGGTATTTGTTTTTCTCTTTCTGACTTACTGCACTCTGTATGACAGACTCTAGGTCCATCAACCTCAGTACAAATAACTCAATTTAGTTTCTTTGAATGGCTGAGTAATATTCCATTGTATATATGTGCCACATCTTCTTTATCCATTCATCTGCCGATGGACACTTAGATTACTTCTATGTCCTGGCTATTGTAAATAGAGCTGCAATGAATATTTTGGTACATGACTCTTTTTGAATTATGGTTTTTTCGGGGTATATGCCCAGTAGTGGTATTGTTGGGTCATATGGTAGTTCTATTTTTAGTTTTTTAAGGAACCTCTATAGTGTTCTCCATAGTGGCTGTATCAATTTACATTCCCACCAACAGTGCAAGAAGATTCCGTTTTCTCCACACGCTCTCGAGCATTTATTGTTTGTAGATTATTTATTTATTTATTTATTTTTTTGCGGTATGTGGACCTCTCACCGTTGTGGCCTCTCTCGTTGCAGAGCACAGGCTCCGGACGCGCAGGCTCAGTGGCCATGGCTCACGGGCCCAGCTGCTCTGTGGCATGTGGAATCTTCCCAGACCAGGGCATGAACCAGTGTCCCCTGCATCGGCAGGCGGACTCTCAACCACTGTGCCACCAGAGAAGCCCTGTTTGTAGATTTTTTGATGATGGCCATTCTGACTGGTGTCAGATGATATCTCATTGTAGTTTTGATTTGCATTTCTCTAATGATTAATGATGCTGAGCATCCTTTCATGTGTTAGTTGGCAATCTGTATGTCTTCTATGGAGAAATGTCTATTTAGGTCTTCTGCCCATTTTTGGATTGGGTTCCTTGTTTTTTTGATACTGAGCTGCATGAGCTCCTTGTAAATTTTGGAGATTAACCCTTTGTCAGTTGCTTCATTTGCAAATATTTTCTCCTATTCTGAGGGTTGTCTTTTCGTATTGTTTATGGTTTCCCTTGCTGCGCAAAAGCTTTGAAGTTTCATTAGGTCCCATTTGTTTATTTTTGTTTTTATATCCATTTCTGTAGGAGGTGAGTCAAAAAGGATCTTCCTGTGATTTATGTCATAGAGTGTTCTGCCTATGTTTTCCTCTTATGAGTTTTATAGTGTCTGGCCTTACATTTAGGTCTTTAATACATTTTGAGTTTATTGTTGTGTATGGTGTTAGGGAGTGTTCTAATTTCATTCTTTTACATGTAGCTGTCCAGTTTTCCCAGCACCACTTATTGAAGAGGCTATCTTCTCTCCACTGTTTATTTTTCCTCCTTTATCAAAGATAACGTGACCATATGCGCGCGGGTTTATCTCAGGGCTTTCTATCCAGTTCCATTGATCTATATTTCTGTTTTTTGTGCCCTTACCATACTGTCTTGATTACTGTAGCTTTGTAGTGTAGTCTGAAGTCAGGGAGCCTGATTCCTCCAGCTCCGTTTTTCTTTCTCAAGATTGCTTTGGCTCTTCGGGGTCGTTTGTGTTTCCATACAAATTGCGAATTTTTTTTGTTGTAGTTCTGTGAAAAATGCCAGTGGTAGTTTGATAAGGATTGCATTGAATCTGTAGATTGCTTTGGGTAGTATAGTCATTTTCACAATGTTGATTTTTCCAGTCCAAGAACATGGTATATCTCTCCATCTATTTGTATCGTCTTTAATTTCTTTCATCAGTGTCTTATAGTTCTCTGCATACAGGTCTTTTGTATCCTTAGGTAGTTTTACTCCTAGGTATTTTATTCTTTTTGTTGCAATGGTAAGTGGGAGTGTTTCTTTAATTTCTCTTTCACATTTTTCATCATTAGTGTATAGGAATGCAAGAGATTTCTGTGCATTAATTTTGTATCCTGTTACTCTACCAGATTCATTGATTAGCTCTAGTAGTTTTCTGGTAGCATCTTTAGGATTCTCCATGTATAGTATCATGTCATCTGCAAACAGTGACAGCTTTACTTCTTCTTTTCCGATTTGGATTCCTTGTATTTCTTTTTCTTCTCTGATTGCTGTGGCTAAAACTTCCAAAACTGTGTTGAATAATAGTGGTGAGAGTGGGCAACCTTGTCTTGTTCCTGATCTTAGATGAAATGGTTTCAGTTTTTCACCATTGAGAGCAATGTTGGCTGTGGGTTTGTCGTGTATGGCCTTTATTATGTTGAGGTAAGTTCCTTCTATGCTTACTTTCTGGAGGGTTTTTATCTTAAATCGGTGTAGAATTTTTTTGAAACTTTTTCTGCATGTATTGAGATGATCATATGGTTCACTCCTTCAATTTGTTAATATGATTTATCACATTGATGGATTTGCATGTGTTGAAGAATCCTTGCATTTCTGGGGTAAACCCCACTTGATCATGGTGTATGATCCTTTTAATGTGCTGTTGGATTCTGTTTGCTAGTATTTTGTTGAGGATTTTTGCATCTATGTTCATCAGTGATATTGGCCTGTAGTTTTCTTTCTTTGTGACATCTTTGTCTGGTTTTGGTATAAGGGTGATGGTGGCCTCGTGGAATGAGTTTGGGTGTGTTCCTCCCTCTGCTGTATTTTGGAAGAGTTTGAGAAGGATAGGTGTTAGCTCTTCTGTAAATGCTTGATAAAAATCGCCTATGAAGCCATCTGGTCCTGGACGTTTGTTTGTTGGAAGATTTTTAATCACAGTCTCAATTTCAGTGCTTGTGATTGGTCTGTTTATATTTTCTATTTCTTCCTGGTTCAGTCTTAGAAGGTTTTGCTTCTCTAAGAATTTGTCCATTTCTTCCAGGTTGTCCATTTAATTGACATATAGTTGCTTTTAGAAATCTCTCATGATCCTTTGTAATTCTGCGGTGTCAGTTGTTACTTCTCCTTTTTCATTTCTAATTCTGTTGATTAGAGTCTTCTCTCTGTTTTTCTTGATGAGTTTGGCTAATGGTTTATCAATTTTGTTTATCTTCTCAAAGAACCAGCTTTTAGTTTTATTGATCTTTACTATTGTTTACTTCATTTCTTTCTCATTTATTTCTGATCTGATCTTTATGATTTCTTATCTTCTGCCAACTTTGGGGTTTTTTTGTTCTTCTTTCTCTAATTGCTTTAGGCGTAAGGTTAGGTTTTTTATTTGAGATGTTTCTTGTTTCTTTAGGTAGGATTGTATTGCTATTAACTTCCCTCTGAGAACTGCTTTTTCTGCATCCCAAAGGTTTTGGGTCATCGTGTTTTCTTGTCATTTGTTTCTAGGTATTTTTTGATTTCCTCTTTGATTTCTCCAGTGATCTCTTGGTTAGTTAGTAGTGTATTGTTTAGCCTCCATGTATTTGTATTTTTTATAGATTTTTTCCTGTAACTGATATCTAGTCTCAAAGTGTTGTGGTCAGAAAAGATACTTGATATGATTTTCATTTTCTTAAATTTACCAAGGCTTGATTTGTGACCCAAGATATGATCTATTCTGGAGAATGTTCCATGAGCACTTGAGAAGAAAGTGTATTGTGTTGTTTTTGGATGGAATGTCCTATAACTGTCAATTAAGTCCATCTTGTTTAATGTATCATTTAAAGCTTGTGTTTCCTTATTTATTTTCAGTTTGAATGATCTGTCCATTGGTGAAAGTGTGGTGTTAAAGTCCCCTAATATGATTGTGTTACTGTCGATTTCCCCTTTCATGGCTGTTAGCATTTGCCTTATGTATTGAGGTGCTCCTATGTTGGGTGAATAAATATTTACAATTGTTATATCTTCTTCTTGGGTTGGTCCCTTGATCATTATGTAGTGTCCTTCTTTCTCTCTTATAATAGTGTTAATTTTAAAGACTATTTTGTCTGATATGAGCATCGCTACTCCAGCTTTCTTTTGATTTCCATTTGCATGGAATATCTTTTTCCATCCCCTCACTTTCAGTCTATATGTGTCTCTAGGTCTGAAGTACGTCTCTTGTAGACAGCATATGTATGGGTCTTGTTTTTGTATCCATTCAGCTAGTCTACTTCTTTTGTTTGGACATTTAATCCCTTTACATTTAAGGTAGTTATCGATAATGTATGTTCCTACTACCATTTTCTTAATTGTTTTGGGTTTGTTATTGTACATCTTTTCCTTCTCTTGTGTTTCCTGCCTACAGAAGTTTCTTTAGTATTTGTGGTAAAGCTGGTTTGGTAGTGCTGAATTCTTTTAGCTTTTGCTTATCTGTAAAGGTTTTAATCTCTCTGTAGAATCTGAATGAAATCCTTGCTGGGTAGAGTAATGTTGGTTGTAGATTCTTCCCTTTCATCACATTAAATATGTCCTGCCACTGCCTTCTGGCTTGCAGAGTTTCTGGTGTAAGATCAGCTGTTAACCTTATGGGGGTTCCCTTGTGTGTTATTTGTTGTTTTTCCCTTGCTGCTTTTAATATTGTTCTTTGTATTTAATTTTTGTTAGTTTGATTAGTATGTGTCTTGGCATGTTTTTCCTTGGATTTATCCTGTATGGGACTCCACGTTTCCTGGACCTGATTGTCTATTTCCTATCCCATATTAGGGAAGTTTTCAACTATAATCTCTTCAAATATTGTCTCAATCCCTTTCTTTTTTTCTTCTTCTTCTGGGACCCCTATAATTCGAATGTTGGTGCCTTTACTGTTATCCCAGAAGTCTCTGAGACTGTCCTCAATTCTTTTCATTCTGTTTTCTTTATTCTGCTCTGCGGTAGTTATTTCCACTATTTTATCTTCCAGGTCACTTATCCGTTCTTCTGCCTCAGTTATTCTGCTATTGATTCCTTCTAGAGAATTTTTAATTTCATTCATTGTGTGGTTCATAATTGTTTGTTTGCTCTTTAGTTCTTCATTTCTTGTATTTTCTCCATTGTATTTCCAAGATTTTAGATCATCTTTACTCTCGTTACTCTGAATTTTTTTTCAGGCACACTGCCTATTTCCTCTTCATTTGTTTGGTCTGGTGTGTTTTTACCTTGCTCCTTCATCTGCTGTGTATTTCTCTATCTTCTTATTTTGCTTAACTTACTGTGTTTGGGATCTACTTGTCACAGCCTGCAGGTTCTTAGTTCCCATTGTTTTTCGTGTCTGCCCCCAGTGGTGAAGGTTGGTTCAGTGTGTTGTGTAGGCTTCCTGGTGGAAGGTACTAGTGCCTGTGTTCTGGTGGATGAGGCTGGATATTGTCTTTCTGCTGGGCAGGACTGTGGCCTTATTATGATTTTAGGCAGCCTCTTTGCTAATGGGTGGGGTTGTGTTCCTGTCTTGCTAGTTGTTTGGCATAGGGTGTCCAGTACTGTAGCTTGCTGGTCCTTTAGTGGAGCTGGGTCTTAGTGCTGAGAAACATCTCTGGGAGAGCTTTCGCCATTTGATATTACATGGAGCCGGGAGGTCTCTGGTGTACCAATGTCCTGAACTCAGCTCTCCCACCTTAGAGGCACAGGGCTGATACCCGGCCAGAGCATGAAGGCCCTGTCATCCACACAGCTCAGAAGAAAAGGGGGAAAGGAAGAAAGAAAGAAAAATAAATAAAATAAAATAAAGTTATTAAAATAAAAAAAATTATTAAAAATAAAAAATTAAAAAGTGATAAAAAAAGGGAAAGAAAGAAAGTAGAGACAACTGAACCAAAAAACAAATCTACCAGTGATTACAAGTGCTAAAAACTATACTAAAGAAAAAAAAACCAAAATGCAACCGACAGAACCCTAGGACAAATGGTAAAAGCAAAGCTATACAGACAAAATCACACAAAGAAGCATACACATACACACAGAAAGAGAAAAAGGAAATAATTATATATATCTATGTATAAAAAAAGGAAGAGAGCAACCAAATCAATAAACAAATCTACCAATGATAATAAACTGTAAATACTAAACTAACATAAACATATCAGTAGAAAGAAATTTGATGAAGAAAGCAAACCCCAAATGTACAGTTGCTCCCAAAGTCCACCACCTCAATTTTGGGATAATTCGTTGTCTATTCAGGTATTCCACAGATTCAGGGTACATCACGTTGATTGTGGAGATTTAATCCACTGCTCCTGAGGCTGCTGGGAGAGATTTCCCTTTCTCTTCTTTGGTCGCACAGCTCCCGGGGTTCAGCTTTGGATTTGGACCCACCTCTGCTTGTAGGTCGCCTGAGGGTGTCTGTCCCCGCTCAGACAGGATGGGGTTAAAGGAGCAGCTGCGTCGGGGGCTCTGGCTCAGTCAGGCCGTGGGGAGGGAGGGGTATGGATGCAGGGCGAGCCTGCGGCGGCGGAGGCTAGCGTGACGTTGCATCAGCCTGAGGCGCACCGTGCGCTCTCCCGGGGAAGCTGTCCCTGGATCACGGGACCCTGGCAGTGGCGGGCTGCACAGGCTTCCGGGAGGGGAGGTGTGGATAGTGACCTGTGCTCGCACACAGGCTTCTTGGTGGCGGCTACAGCGGCCTTAGCATCTCATGCCCGTCTCTG
Source organism: Hyperoodon ampullatus (assembly GCF_949752795.1). Classification (NCBI taxonomy): domain Eukaryota; kingdom Metazoa; phylum Chordata; class Mammalia; order Artiodactyla; family Ziphiidae; genus Hyperoodon; species Hyperoodon ampullatus. The sequence continues at coordinate 142,469,699 of NC_136917.1, read as the reverse complement.
GGGTCCGCGCTGATAGCCGCGGCTCGCGCCCGTCTCTGGAGCTCGTTCAGGCCCTTCTCTGAATCCTCTCTCCTCGCGTACCCCAAAAACAGTGGTCTCTTGCCTCTTAAACAGTTCCAGGCTTTTTCCTGGACTCCCTCCCAGCTAGCTGTGGCGCACTAGCCCCTTCAGGCTGTGTTCACGCTGCCAGCCCCAGTCCTCTCCCTGCGCTCCGACCGAAGCCCAAGCCTCAGCTCCCAGCCCTGCCCGCCCCGGTGGGTGAGCAGACATGCCTCTCGGGCTGGTGAGTGCTGGTCGGCACCGATCCTCTTTGCCGGAATCTCTCCTCTTTGCCCTCTGCTCCCCTGTTGCTGCGCTCTCCTCCATGGCTCCGAAGCCTCCCCCCTCAGCCACCCGCAGTCTCCACCCGCGAAGGGGCTTCCTAGTGTGTGGAAACCATTCCTCCTTCACGGCTCCTTCCCACTGGTGCAGGTCCCGTCCCTCTTGTTTTGTCTCTGTTTATTCTTTTTTCTTTTGCCCTACCCAGGTACGTAGGGGAGTTTCTTGCTTTTTGGGAGGTCTGAGGTCTTCTGCCAGCGTTCAGTAGGTGTTCTGTAGGAGTTGTTCCACACGTAGATGTATTTCTGATGTATTTGTGGGGAGGAAGGTGAACTCCGCGTCTTACTCTTCCGCCATCTTGAAGGGCTCTCCTGATAATTATTATGTAAGTTTATGATTAGACTTTTGCAAAGTCGTTTTGACTGTTAAGCCAAACTAACCATGTTTTAAAGTTTAATGGACATACAAATCATTTGGGAATTTGTTAAAAATGTGGATTCCTGAACTCTACCCTAATCTATCCAGATTTTATTGGTCTGGAATGGGACCTAGGAACCTACTTTTTAAACAAGCCACTGAATGATTCTTACATAGACTGGCATCGATCCACACTTTGGAAAACACTGAAGTAAGACAGGACTCCCTTAGTCTGCTATCACAAACTGATGGAGATTTGTGTTATGGAGTTGTGAGTCCAGAAGCCCATTAAAATCCAGTAAGTAATGTCTGTGCTCAGGCCACTGTGAAAATGTAAGTAACATCAAAAGGATTTAGTTAGATTTACATTTAACAATGCACAATTGGCAACACAAGGATACTTGTTTCCTTAACACTGACTTACAAGCTGAGAGGGGCCCACATACCATTTTCCAGCACGTCCCTTGTTGCCAGTGCCTGGGAGAGAAGACTGAACAGAACTGCTTGAGCCAGCTTTTGGTTCTGCCTCAGGGTCATGCCACTCAGGGGAGAAATGTCTTTGTCACTTTTGCTTCATGACAGGGCACTTCTCACCATCTATTTTGTTTGTGAACTCTATACACAGTCCAAAGAAAAGATTGGCTGTGGAATTCTGAATGGTTTCTGGCTAGAAGCAAACACAGCACACTCTTTTCAGCCTTCCTACTCAGACCTGGCAGTTTGTTTGAGGTCACTTGGTTTGCAAGTTGTTGTCTTAGGCCACCCAGCCAGGAAGGTGTCCAGCTTTCACTCCGTGACTGGCTGTAAACTCTACTACATCCGAGGCAAAGTGGATGGTGAAGGTGGTTGTAAGTTTGTGTATAGAGCAGGGCATCATCTGCCCCTTACAGCTGTGATGAGGAGGGTAGAGTCTGTTTTTTTTTTTTTAATCGTTTTTTTTTTGGATAATTGGGATAAGTATTCTGTCATGAATAGGAAATGCTGATTAGGTAAACCTCCTATAAGGACCCCATCCTTGTGAGCCTCCATCACATACTCCCATTATCTCCTTCCTGCCTCTTCACAGCACTCCTCAGGCCTTTTACCTGTCCTTTCATCATTCTGTATGCACTGCTGAAGCTGCTACTTTGGGCCAGGGTTTATGCCTTTCACAGCAACAGAGTAAGTGCACAGCAACTTCTTACAAATTGATTTAGAATCTTGATCTCTTAAAAGTTGAACTTTTAAATGTGATGTTTTCTACCTACCACCGAAAAGTGGTTCTCAAACCTTAGCTGAAGGGTTTGTTATTCAGAGATTGCTGGGTCCCATTCCTCAGAGTTTCTGCTTCTGATTCTGTTAGAATTTTCATGTTTAACATGTTCACCTGCTATTCCTGACCCAGGGACCACCCTTGGTGAACCACTGCTCTAGAGAATGTGACCCTTTTTCTTTGTTCCCTATTATATGATAAAAAGTCTGCATTTTATATTTTTTGAGAGATTAAATGGTGTCTTTGTTTGCAAGCCAAGTACCAAACTTCACAAGTGGTTAGTACGCCAAGCAAATGTGATAACCACTTCTATAAGTGTTATGATGCTTTAAAAGCAGTCAACCATGATGGAGTGCTCAGCTGTAAACTATGATTCATTTGAAACTCGGTAGGTGGCCTACGTGTCACACTTAGCTTTCGAACTCATGCTTTTTGACCTACAACCGTTTTCCTACGGGCAGTCTTTTAATCCCTTGTTATTTGTCCTGATCATGTTTTTCCTTGTTTCATTCCCATCCTCAGAGAGTTGTCTTCAGTATCCCATGCCAAAGAAATCTATGGCTTTGGGAAAAATTAAAGATGCCCACCCCCCCCGCCCACTACCTGTTTTAAAGCACATTAGTATAATGTTGTAATGGGTGCTGTGTACGTTTGTTTTAGTTCCTTGGCCTTTGAGGCTCTTCAGGTTAACATTACCTGCTTTTTCCTAGTCTCTTAAGAGATTGCAGAACTTTTGACATTTGAAAGCCCTCACTCTTTGAAAGAGAAAAAGTATTTTAAGCTGGGAAAATGCAATTTCATTTAGATAAGTGGAGTAGAATTGGATGAAATTATACGTTCTGGTAATCTATTGTGGGAACTTCACACAGCTCTCATAACTTCGGGACTAATATTTTGAAGTCCTTGTTCCTTACTTAACTTCACTGGGCAAACTTAATCCCCTGGATGAGCCTGTATCCTTGACTTTAACAGTGTCTGCATAATAGATCAGATATTGTGAGGTTTCTTCTTTTCCCTGAACTCCTCTTGACCCTAATGCCCTTGCCACTTATTGTTCAATGTCTGACTCTAGTTTCTTTGCATATGGGAGGCTTGCTGGCCCAGATGTCTGCACACAGTAGGCTTCGTAAAGATAAGTTTGTGAATTTTCGTTGTTCTTTTTTCCCCTATCGTGAGACTAAAACAATCAAATCATGAGACTAAAACAAATCAAAGAAAATAAGAAAACAGATGGCAGAGAAAGACTAATGTAGTAATTAACAAGTGGAAAAGAAGCATGACTCTTTAAAAAAGACAATTTGTTTGGAATAAGTCGTGAAAACAGCCACTCAAGAAACTACTACCCATATACTCAGAACTAATAAATCTATTCCTGGGCTGTTTTTCATTGAAAACATGAAAGAGATTGCAAAAGAAAATTAAAAAAAAAAAAAACACCAAAAAACTGTGTACAAATAACTGCTACAGGACAAAGTTCCTGGCATTCTAAGTTCAGAAGAAATACACCAGAGAAATGTTTTAAACAATTGGAGTCTCCTCTCCTTGCTGTCTCTCAAATCCTTTATACCCCAAGATATGCTAATAGAGATTTCAGAGTGGTAGTGCAGGGTTTTTGTTTTCTTTCTTTCTTTCTTTTTTTAAAAAATAATTTGTAATTAGGGAGATTTCTTTGTTTAGTACAATTTGTCCAGCCAATAACTTACATGTGCCAAAAGTAGCATGGCATCCTTGGGCCTTGTAATAAGGAGCAGTAATTAGAACTGGATGAATCCCATTTAACCCAGTGGCCTGATGTCACGCCCACATCTTTGTTCAAATTCAGAGAAAAGTTAAATTGGTACAAAAAGAACTTCTCTTGAAACATTTACTCCCTGGACTTGACATTTTGGTGTTTTGGTTCTTTTGATGTTTAACATCAAATACAAAAGAATAAGTAACAATGGGAGCCTTTCTGAGAACACCACATGAACATGGTAAGTTATAAAATAGGAGCTGCCAAATGTCCAGCAGTCTCCAAGTTAGGCTCTTGGACTACATTCCAACATCTATGACCTTGGTCTGTTAACTGGGGTCTGAATTGGTAAAGGTTCATTTCATCAAATGTGAAGGCTGTTTTCACATTTAGCAGTGGTTGGACAGTTGGCTAACAGAAAGATTTAAACTTTGTGTACATTTGTGTGTGTATCTGTATATGTATGAAAGTTAAAAATAACAATTACAAATGACAATGTGTTTGAGAAAGTCTTTAGTGTAAAATACCGGTAGAATTAAAAAAAAAAAAAGAAGATAAAATGCCAGACCTAAAAGTGGCCTTAGAATTCTGCCCACACCCCCGTCTCCCCCTGCCACCGGCTACTCATTGTAAGGTAAAAAAAAATGATGTCAAGAAAGGGGAAATGATTTGTTTAAGATCCTACAGCTTTCCGCCACTTCCTGTTTAGATCCGCAATGGGATTTCAATGACTTTCACTCACTGCTGTACCATTGCCAGCACTTTTTAAAAATGAGGGAGTGAAGAGGGCTGAGAATCAGACTGAAGAGTACAAATGAAGACCATTAGCTGCTGCAGAAAGAGCTGCATTTATCAGGAGGAGCCCATATGACAACAGCAAGAACGTTCTTCAGCTGGTTGCTGTCCACCCCCATCCCACCCTTCCCGTCTGGACTACAGAGATAATTTGTGCTCTGTCCAGGAAGGCAGTGCTCTTTGACCTCATCCTCATGCTTGTTGCTTGTTCTCATTTACCAAGATATCTGATGCTTTTCTTTTTTCCTCCCAAGAGTCAGAAATGTTCACTCCCATTCAGTTTTTTTTTTTTGTGGTTGATCATTGCACATTGGAGACTAGATAGCAAAATGCTTTCATAAAGGTCAAAACGTAAGGTTGAAGCTACCTCATGATACAGGGAGAGATTCTGTCTGCTTTTCCAATGACAGTGGACCAAGAGTGAGATGGAGGGAAGAGTCATGAAAACCAATGCACATACAAAAAAATTGTAAAAGACATCAGAAAACCTGTCTGAACCTATGGCTTCTTTCAGTATTTTTCTCAGCCTCTGAGGCCTTTGACAATCTTTTTTCCTCATCAAATGTAAGAAAATAAGGATAGTCTTCCAGAACAGAGAACAAAATATCTTTTCTACAACATTAGATTAAGCAGGCTGACTGAGGATCAAAGCAATTCTTAATGGGACATGGATTGATGATAAAGCTTCCTAGTGATGTTTGGGATTCTTGAGTGAAGAAGTTCTTTTTGGCTCCAAAAAATTGAACTGAATTTCCACTTGAATTTGAACTAAGGTCAAGATAACCCAGTATCATCCTGGAATAAATGAGTTTACTTCTTCAAGCAGCTTTTGTCTGAAAAGCTTTGAATAAATTAATAATAGATAATATATAATTAGTAAATAGATATTTTAGGAATCCTAAAAGATTTAGGGGACAAGAAGTTTCCTGAAAGAGGAAATTGAGGAAATTAATGGAATCAAGTATCTTCACTTATAAAGAACTCTAATACTATTAAGTGGTAGAAAGATAAGAACTATGCAGAAGAAACACTCAAATTTGGAAAATTTTAGTATGATGGCAAAAGATGGATTAAATTAATCTTATTAAAGGAAATGGGAGAAACTGCAGTAAATGAGAATAAATTATTTTTCTAGGATTGCAGTGCAGAGACTACAACAAGCATCTGGAAATATCTTCCAGTAAAAGTTCATGGAAAATCTGTATGCAAAGCAATTGAAGTTATAATAGAAACTCTCATTTACTTGGCACTTGCTATGGACCAAGTTCCAGGTTAGGATTTTACAAATGATATCTAATGTAATCCTTATGACAATCTAGTGAATCATATGTTTTTACTCTTATTTTACATATAAAGGAAATGGAGGCTTAGAAAGGTTAAATAACACGTCTGAAGCCTTAGAGCTAAAAGGTGAACTAGAATTTTTTTAACATTTTTATTGGAGTATAGTTGCTTTACAATGGTGTGTTAGTTTCTGCTGTATAACAAAGTGAATCAGTTATACATATACATATATCCCCATATCTCTTCCTTCTTGCGTCTCCCTTCCATCCTCACTATCCCACCCCTCTAGGTGGTCACAAAGCACCGAGCTGATCTCCCTGTGCTATGAGGCTGCTTCCCACTAGCTATCTGTTTTACTAGAATTTTAACCTATATCTATCTAACTCCACATCTTTTATTTTAGTCACTGGATTGCTTTTTCTGAATCCACTGTTTCCTTTAACTGTCTCTTAGGAAAGTTCAATCCAAACATTTGTCAGGAATCTCTGTACATCTTGGAAATTAAGCCAATTCTCCTGACTTAGTTTGTATTCAGTTCAGTCTGATGGTTACAAATAGAAACATTGTAATTCTGAAATTAGACTAATTTTAAATAAATTTAAATTAGATGACATTTTACATATTGTATGTGAAAATATGCATAGCTTACCATTTAAAAAGTGCTATCCATCTGAATTTTAGCATTTTATAGTATAAGCATATTACTCTTTAAAAACATGTTGTGCTTTTCATCTCGATTTAGTGTTTACTAGCATAAGCACTTTTATATTAGATTAGCATTCCACTGCATTCAAATATTTGCTTCTTTTTTGCTTTCAGTGAATACCTGTTAGATAAAAATCTGTTTTTGACATTTGCTATTTAACAAGCCCATTATTTGGCACTTAATAGCTTAAAAGTGACCAGTTCAAGAACTGCCTGTGGCTTTGGTAGTTCTTCTGAACAAATGACGTTATTATATGCCCTGTAATTGGCTCAAATCGAAGCTTATGTTTTATTTACAAGATAGCAGTTGACACCAGTCATTTGATAAATGTCAGTCTGATGAGAAAACTGTTGCTACCTGAAAACTGTAAGCCAAAAATCAAAGAGAAGCTGAGGGTACAGTTTGAGCAAAAGGGCTCTCATTTGGCTCTGATGCTGTGGTTCATGGTTCACTTCTAAAACTGAGACGGTCCTAACCAACTGCCCATTCCTTACAAAATCTTTTACAAGTTTGCAAACTCACTGACTACTTAAGCACATTGGTAAGTGGAGAATCACACAAGTATATCACAGCGGAGTAAATGTTAGAAAGATGGGTGATGATTTTGGGGGTCCAGAATAAAGGGTGACTGAGTCTCCTGGTGGTACTGGGGAAAGGATTACAAACAAGGTGGTATTTCTCTGGGTTTTAAGGCTTTCACGAAACACACCAGAAGAGCAAGGCGACCATGCTATTGAGAAATTTGAATTGACAGCTACTTATTTTAGTTTTCTCGTGAGGATTAACCTTTATTTGTTCTTTACACACAGAGAACATTTTCATCTGCTTTTTTTCCCAATTATCCCCATTGAATGTAGGTTGGGCATTCCCAGGCCTTGGCTCTTAGGCCTCTGTCATTATATAGACATCCCAAGGCCCTGGGAATCAAGTGAAGACCAGGTAGTGTGGACAATCTGCCAGGGGCAACATTTCCTCTTTGCATGTCCTCATTTCAGGAGGAAAAAAAGGGGTATGCTGGCGGACTGGCCTCAGAAGTCAGCATCATTCAAGTGAAAATGATATTAAATCCACTGACAACAGTTTAGTTCTCCGCTAGGTCGCTGACCATTCCTTAAGTCATTTCTTATTCCAAAACAGGCTACCTGCCTAGAAAAAAAATCATGTTGTGCTAAACTGTAATTCACCTCCTTTGTCTTCTGAGTCTCAATGAGTTTTCAGGGATCAGAGCAAAGAAGCTAGAATGTGGGCACTAGATTACCACATTTGCTTGGCTTGGCATTGAAGCCAGGTGATGACTATATGCCTCTACTCACCACCGCTGTCCAGGAAGATCTTGTTGACATGCACTATACTCATCTCGTAGATTCACAGGGCACACTAAATTCTGGACTATCATTTGAAAGGGAGATCACTCTTTTCTCACTAGCCATGAACTTCAATTTTTGAGGAATTGAAAGAAGAATTATATAACTCGGGGGCATCAGGCAGTTGTTGGTAGCCTATGTGATAAACTTGCAATTCAACATTTTCTAAGAGGGAGAAACATTTTATGGTTGGGCCAACTTTTCCTATTGCAACCACTAGAAGAGATTTTGGAAGCAATTGAGATTTACCTAATAATTGTAGTTCTTCACCTTGTTTCTACTGTGATATAAGTTCTTACATGTGAAGTACTCTCATGGGTAAATGTAGATTTGGAAGTTGAATTGCTACTTAGATAAAAGATTTTGCATCATGCACAAATCTACTCCTTTTTCAAAACTCATTTTCCGTACACCTGTGTATCTCAATATCCCAGGTGAGGAGAACTGAATGTAAAACAGTAAAGATTTTGTTCTTTGTCCCTCTAGTCTCTCCGGCAAATCTAAAGGTCTAGGACACATATCCAATGATATGAGTAGAGGGGACAGAGTGGGGAGTGAGTAGGTGTCAGTGTCTGTTTTCTGCTTGCCATGCAAGTTCTTGAGAAACTAAAATGTGAGGTGGAGAGTATATTGTGGTGTACTTGATGGGTGTAGCAGGTATGAGGTATAGCAGGATAAAAAAGTGGAAAACCACTACTAAATGGGTTAGCTTGAAAAGCTCAATTAAGAATGTATTAATGTAGTAAAGAGAGTCTTGTCTCACTGGGTCTGTGACAGTCTGGTCTTGTCTTTGTAAACTGTTAATGGGTCAGATGTAGTCTCTGGTGCTAGCATGTGGAGAACAACTTAATTTTAGGACTTTATGAAGAAAAGAAGGGATATTGGAATTATACATCAAAGCAGCCTAGAATGTCAGCATTTTTTTTTTTTTTTTGCTTCTACCAAATGGAAATACAGTTTTCTGAGCATCAGAATCTCAAAATATATGGTCCTTTGAGAAGGAGTTCTGCTGTATCATCTATAATTTTTAAGATATTTTAAAAGATACAATTAGCAACGTTTTTCACAGTTCTTTTTAATCAGAGTATAGTTGACTTACAATGTTTTGTTAGTTTCAGGTGTACAGCAAAGGGATTCAGTTATACACATATATATATGTATGTATCTATTCTTTTTCAGATTCTTTTCCCTTATAGGTTATTACAAAATATTGAGTACATCATTTTTGAATTTGTTTTGTTTTCAGCCACTCTGAAGACAAGCTAATTTTCCTCTTTCAGTATATATGTATGTTTACAAAAGGCCTTAACTAGTATTATATAAATACTAAGAGAATTGGAGTTGAGAATCATGGAACTTGGGTTTTAGTCATGAATAAATTTATCCAATAATTATTGAGCACCTACTGCATTCTACATTGTGGGAACAAGGATGGATCAGACTAGTCTCTGTCTTCAAAGGAAGTATAACTTTATGTGAGGTGGGTCAGTGTGTCAGGAGAAGAAGCTATAATCCACAAGGGAGGCATCGTGATAGAGGAAGGCACAGCATCTTATAAAGCTGCAGATGAGGAGGGTTAAACTGGCTTGGCTTAGTGTTTTTATGTCACTTTTACATCTGTATATTGTTCTTGAACATTTTAAGGCACTTTCATACACAATCACATTTCTTATACTTTTACAAGTAATTAGCCTCATGATATTGGTAAAGCTTCTCTGAGCTTTAATTTTTTATAAGTAAAAGTGAAGGAATTTCTCAACCTTTATAATCTCCTCTAGTTCTAATACTTTAAGTAGAAGTAGATAAAATGAAATTAGTTACTCTGAGCCATGTCTTGCAACTGTGCTCATACCCAACCCCAGAAATCTAAAATTAATAAGCTCCAAAATAAAAAGTAATGTTGAGAAGGCCCAGAACATATGTTGCTTCATGGGCCACTCTATTTTTCTTTATGCATATCTGGACTTTCAAGCTTGGGCACTGAGATCAGTTCTTAGTTATACATTAGCTATTTTTGAATGAGATCAGTGAGGATGTTCCCTTAGTAATTAAGGATTAAAGCTTTTTGGTGCCTGTGTCGGGAATGAAGCCAGATTTTCTGGTCTTTTGGGCATCATTATCCACCTGTTTCCCATCATTCTTCCACGAGAGGGATAGTCCTTCTTTTCACAGTTCACAATTCCAAATTACCTATTTATTTACACCAGAAAGCAGTTATATTATATACTTTGTTGGGAGAGTTTGTCTGGTATGAGAAACTCTACCAAACTTACATTAATATGACATTTCAATAGCTGTTTTACTCAGACCATAATTTTCTTTGCTTCCATCTTTCCCTTGTAACTGTATGGCAAAATCCTAACCGGGATGAACCAAACTACGACTTTCTGTCTATGCCTGAGAGAACCTTTTACTCTCCTCAAAACTGAACCCCATCACTTCCCACTCACTCTCCACTTTCGGCAGATGTCCTTTCTTCTTCACAGTGAAACAGAAAATATTAGATGAGAAAGCTCTTGCTTCTTGTTACCAAACCAACAAACACACTTCCATCCATCTCCACCACTTTCTTCTCTTTGGTTATATTCGAGTGCTTTCCCCACTTCTACCTCCTATCTAAGATTTCTCCTTTCAATTTTGTTTGTTTCCCTTTGCGTTCCAAAGAAACTTACCCTTTTGGTTTTACTGCACTTTCTAGAGTATTAACACTTTGTCCCTCAACGGTGTACTTACTGGCAGCAATTAATTATTCGCAGGTCCATTCACCTCTTAAAAAAAAACACTTCATCCATCTCATCTCACATACACTCCTAACTATCATCCTCACTTCCCCTTCATTTCCCAGCCTCTCTCTAAGTGGAGTTGGATCTACCTGCAGTTTTCTATTTCCTCAACTCTCAACTCACTCACTCCTTAACCTATTCCAATCTGACTCTTGCTAAGTTCACTAGTCACCTTCATGTTTCCAAGTGCAATGGATAGTTTCCGTTATTTTTTTAAATTTAATTTTATTTATTTTTTTATACAGCAGGTCCTTATTAGTTATCAATTATACACATATTAGTGTATATATGTCAATCCCAATCGCCCAATTCATCCCACCGCCACCCCCACACCCCTGCCGCTTTCCCCCCTTGGTGTCCATACGTTTGTTCTCTACATCTGTGTCTCAATTTCCTCCCTGCAAACCAGTTCATCTGTACCATTTTTCTAGGTTCCACATATATGCATTAATGTACGATATTTGTTTTTCTCTTTCTGACTTACTTCACTCTGTATGACAGTCTCTAGATCCATCCACGTCTCAGCAAATGACCCAATTTCATTCCTTTTTATAGCTGAGTAATATTCCATTTTATATATGTACCACACTTCTTTATCCATTCGTCTGTCGGTGGGCATTTAGGTTGTTTCCACGACCTGGCTATTGTAAATAGTGCTGCAATGAACATTGGGGTGCATGTGTCTTTTTGAATTATGGTTTTCTCTGGGTATATGCCCAGTAGTGGGATTGCTGGATCATGTGGTAATTCTATTTTTAGTTTTTTAAGGAACTCCATACTGTTCTCCATAGTGGCTGTATCAATTTACATTCCCACCAACAGTGCAAGAGGGTTCCCTTTTCTCCACACCCTCTCCAGCACTTGTTGTTTGTAGATTTTCTGATGACGCCCATTCTAACTGGTGTGAGGTGCTACCTCATTGTAGTTTTCATTTGCATTTCTCTAATAATTAGTGATGTTGAGCAGCTTTTCACGTGCTTCTTGGCCATCTGTATATCTTCTTTGGAGAAATGTCTATTCAGGTCTTCTGCCCATATTTGGATTGGGTTGTTTGTTTCTTTAATACTGAGCTGCATGAGCTGCTTGTATATTTTGAGGTTAATCCTTAGTCCATTGATTCGTTTGCAAATATTTTCTCCCATTCTGAGGGTTGTCTTTTCATCTTGTTTATGGATTCCTTTGCTGTGCAAAAGCTTTTAAGTTTCATTAGGTCCCATTTGTTTATTTTTGTTTTTATTTCCATTACTCTAAGAGGTGGATCAAAAAAGATCTTGCTGTGATTTATGTCAAAGAGTGTTGTTCCTATGTTTCCCTCCAAGAGTTTTATAGTGTCCCGTCTTACATTTAGGTCTCTAATCCATTTTGAGTTTATTTTTGTGTATGGTGTTAGGGAGTGTTCTAAATTCATTATTTTACATGTAGCTGTCCAGTTTTCCTAGCACCGCTTATTGAAGAGGCTGTCTTTTCTCCATTGTATATTCTTGCCTCCTTTATCAAAGATAAGGTGACCATATATGCGTGGGTTTATCTCTGGGCTTTCTATCCTCTTCCATTGATCTATATTTCCGTTTTTGTGCTGGTACCATACTGTCTTGATTACTGTAGCTTTGTAGTATAGTCTGGAGTCAGGGAGTCTGATTCCTCCATCTCTGTTTTTTTCCCTCAAGACTGCTTTGGCTATTCAGGGTCTTTTCTGTCTCCATACAAATTTTAAGATTTTTTTGTTCTAGTTCTGTAAAGAATACCATTGGTAATTTGATAGGGATTGCATTGAATCTTTAGATTGCTTGGGGTAGTATAGTCATTTTCACAATATTGATTCTTCCTATCCAAGAACATGGTATATCTCTCCATCTGTTGGTATCATCTTTAATTTCTTTCATCAGTGTCTTATAGTTTTCTGCATACATGTCTTTTGTCTCCCTAGGTACGTTTTTTCCTAGGTATTTTATTCTTTTTGTTGCAATGGTAAATGGGAGGGTTTCCTTAATTTCTCTTTCAGATTTTTCATCATTAGTATATAGGAATGCCAGAGATTTCTGTGCATTAATTTTGTATTCTGCAACATTACCACATTCATTGATTAGATCTAGTAGTTTTCTGGTGGCATTTTTAGGATTCTCTGTGTATAGTATCATGTCATCTGCAAACAGTGACAGTTTTACTTCTTTTCTAATTTGTATTCCTTTTATTTCTTTTCCTTTGATTGCCGTGGCTAGGACTTCCAAAACTATGTTGAATAGTAGTAGTGAGAGTGGACATCCTTGTCTTGTTCCTGATCTTAGAGGAAATGCTTTCAGTTTTTCACCATTGAGAATGATGTTTGCTGTGGGTTTGTTGTATATTGCCTTTATTATGTTGAGGTAGGTTCCCTCTATGCCCACTTTCTGGAGGGTTTTTATCTGGAGGTTGAATTTTGTCAACAGCTATTTCTGCATCTATTCAGATGATCACATGGCTTTTATTCTTCAATTTGTTAATATGGTATATCACATTGTTTGATTTGCATATATTGAAGAATCCTTGCATCCCTGGGATAAATCCCACTTGATCATGGTGTATGATCCTTTTAATGTGTTGTTGGATTCTGTTTGCTAGTATTTTGTTGAGGACTTTTGCATCTGTATTCATTAGTGATATTGGTCTGTAATTTCCTTTTTTTTTAGTATCTTTGTCTGGTTTTGGTATCAGGGTGATGGTGGCCTCATAGAATGAGTTTGGGAGTGTTCCTTCCTCCACAAATTTTTGGAAGAGTTTGAGAAGGATGGGTGTTAGCTCTTTTCTAAATGTTTGATATTATTCACCCGTGAAGCCATCTGATCCTGGACTTTTGTTTGTTGGAAGATTCTTCATCAAAGTTTCAATTTCATTACTTTTGATTGGTCTTTTCATATTTTCTCTTTCTTCCTGGTTCAGTTTCAGAAGGTTATACCTTTCTAAGAATTTGTCCATTTCTTCCAGGTTATCCATTTTATTGGCTTAGAGTTGCTTGTAGTAGTCTCTTAGGATACTTTGTATTTCTGCAGTGTCTGCTGTAACTTCTCCTTTTTCATTTCTAATTTTATTGATTTGAGTCCTCTCCCTCTTTTTCTTGATGAGTCTGCCTAGTGGTTTATCAATTTTGTTTATCTTCTCAAAGAACCAGCTTTTAGTTTTATTGATCTTTGCTATTGTTTTCTTTGTTTCTATTTCATTTATTTCTGCTCTGGTCTTTATGATTTCTTTCCTTCTACTAACTTTGGGTTTTGTTCTTCTTCCTCTAGTTCCTTTAGGTGTAAGGTTATATTGTTTAGTTGAGATTTTTCTTGTTTCTTGTGTTAGGCTTGTATAGCTATAAATTTTCCTCTTAAAACTGCTTTTGCTGCATCCCATAGGTTTTGGGTCGTCATGTTTTCATTGTCATTTGTCTCTAGGTATTTTTTATTTCCTCTTTGATTTCTTCAGTTATCTCTTGGTAACGTATTGTTACATATTTAGTAATGTATTTTTTAGCCTCCATGTGTTTGTGTTTTTTACATTTTTTTCCTGTAATTCATTTCTAATCTCATAACTTTGTCATTAGCAAAGATGCTTGATATGATTTCAATTTTCTTACATTTACTGAGGCTTGATTTGTGACCCATGATATGATCTATCCTGGAGAATGTTCTGTGTGCACTTGAGAAGAAAGTGTAATTTGCTGTTTTTGGATGCAATGTCCTATAAATATCAATTAAATTTGTCTGGTATATTGTGTCATTTAAAGCTTCAGTTTCCTTATTTATTTTCATTTTGGATGACCTGTCCTTTGGTGTAAGTGAGGTGTTAAAGTCCCCCACTATTATTGTGTTACTGTCAATTTCCTGTTATATAGCTGTTAGCAGTTGCCTTATGTATTGAGGTGCTCCTATGTTGGGTGCATATGTGTTTAGAATTGTTATATCTTCTTCGTGGATTGATCCCTTGATCATTATGTAGTGTCCTTCCTTGTCTCTTGTAACATTCTTTATTTTAAAGTCTATGTTATCTGATATGAGTATTGCTACTCCAGCACCTTTCTTTTGATTTCCAGTTGCATGGAATATCTTTTTCCATCCCCTTACTTTCAGTCTGTATGTGGCCCTAGGTGTGAAGTGCGTCTCTTGTAGACAGCAAATATATGGGTCTTGTTTTTGTATCCATTCAGCAAGCCTGTGTCTTTTGGTTGGAGCATTTAATCCATTCACGTTAAGATAATTATCGATATGTATGTTCCTATGACCTTTTTCTTAATTGTTTTGGGTTTGTTTTTGTAGGTCCTTTTCTTCTCTTGTGTTTCCCACTTAGAAAAGTTCCTTTAGCATTTGTTGTAGAGCTGGTTTGGTGATGCTGAATTCTCGTAGCTTTTGCTTCTCTGTAAAGCTTTTGATTTCTCCATCGAAACTGAATGAGATGCTTGCTGGGTAGAATATTCTTGGTTGTAGGTTCTTCTGTTTCTTCACTTTAAGTATATCATGCCACTCCCTTCTGGCTTGTAGAGTTTCTGCTGAGAAATCAGCTGTTAACCGTATGAGAGTTCCCTTGTGTGTTGTCATCTTTCCCTTGCTGCTTTCCATAATTTTTCTTTGTCTTTAATTTTTGCCAGTTTGATTACTATGTGTCTCGGCATGTTTCTCCTTGGGTTTTTCCTGTATGGGAGTGTCTGCGCTTCCTGGACTTGGGTGGTTTTTTTCTTTCCCATGTTAGGGAAGTTTTCGAGTGCAATCTCTTCAAATATTTTCTGTGGTCCTTTCTCTCTCTCTTTTCCTTCTGGGACCCCTGTAATGAGAATGTTGTTGCATTTAATGTTGTCCCAGAGGTCTCTTAGGCTGTCTTCATTTCTTTTCATTCTTTTTTCTTTATTCTGTTCCTCAGCAGTGAATTCCACCATTCTGTCTTCCAGGTCACTTATCCGTTCTTCTGCCTCAGTTATTCTGCTATTGATTCCTTCTAGTGTAGTTTTCATTTCAGTTATTGTATTGTTCATCTCTGTTTGTTTGTTCTTTAATTCTTCTTTGTTAAACATTTCTCGCATCTTTTTGCTCTTTGCCTCCATTGTTTTTCCAAGGTCCTGGATCATCTTAACTATCCTTATTCTGAAATCTTTTTCTGGAAGGTTTCCTATCTCCACTTTATTTAGTTGTTTTTCTGCGGTTTTAACTTGTTCCTTCATCTGATACATAGCTCTCTGCCTTTTCATCTTGTCTGTCTTTCTGTGAATGTGTTTTTTGTTTCACAGGCTGCAGGATTATAATTCTTCTTGCTTCTGCTCAGTTTCAGTTATTTTTAAATGCTTCAGCATCATCCAACAGTATTGACTACTCCTCATTTATTGAAATTAACTTTTCCTTGGTAACGGAAGTAATATATTCTGGTTTTCCCACCTCCCTCTTTGGCATTTCATCTAACATCTCATTAGGGACTTTTTCACCTCATGTTAGCCATTAATTATGGAATTCCTTAAATCTCATCTGTAGGCCTTTCCCGTTCTTATTCTACACACTTATCTTAAGAAATCTTACCCTCATCCATGGCTTCAGTGACCATGCATCTATATACTGATGACTCTCAGGTTTTTCTCGGCCAGACCCATTTTCTAACCATCATCCGTACATTTAGGAATCTCCTAAATCTAAGGGTTAACTTGTCACTTTCCCCTATCCTCCAACATAAGTCCAATGTATTTACCTAGTTTATTTACAAATAGATATTAATTCTATAATAGCTTTGTCAAATTCTATTTATCTCATCAGAACCTTGGTTCAAGTTGCCATTTCCCTGCCTGGAAAACTCTAATTATTGTCTCACTATTGTCACTAAATATATGTTTAACAGGATGTGCAATGGGACTTCTCTAATTGTTTTGGAATTTTTGCCAAAACTCCAAAGTGGAGAAAATTAGATGAAAGGTAGTCCTTAATTCTAACGTGCTGCTGGTTATCTCTGTAATTTGTTAGACAATCCACTTCATGATATCATCCAGCTTACATAAGAGAACTCTGGAATTTACTAAGGAGATTCAGAGATGAAGAAATTATTTCTAGAACCCAGATACTCTCAGCATAAGGATATTATTCTCCATTTTTGGAGTTTATAATTTCTCAGTTTATTCAATCTGGCAGTGATATAAGAGATTATTAAAAAACATCATGGCTATTTTTGAGCTAGTTTTATTTGCTTACCTCTCTCCTCAGACTCTTGCCATTCCCTCTGACTGTAGGCTTTATCTTCCACTTGGAGTAAAGGTGTTAGTTCTTTTCTAGCTTCCGAATTTTTAGATACAGTTTTATAGAGATTGGTATACCTTTAGAGGCAAAATTCTGCAGCCTCTCTTTACCTTGCAGTTCTCACACCTTACAAAAATCATGTGACGTATTCACCATCTAACCATAATATGTATGTGAGGTCATGAAAGCAACCAGTGAGGAGAAATTCCTCTTGAGATTTTAGTTCCTCTATTCATGATGTATCTTTGGTACTTTGACCATAAGAAGTACCCACTCAGTTTGTTTTCCAGTAAAGTATAATTTCCCAGAATTATCCAACAATTATACAGTTTTAAAAGTCATGTGGAAATGCATCCCTTGTGTGCTTAATTGCATTCTTGTTGTGGTTACTGATTGTTTGACAACATCAGCACATTCTTCTATCATCCTCTTCCCAGCGTGGCCTCTGCAGAGAAGCTACATGCTTAGTTCCATAAAACTCACCTAGATAAAAGTGAAAAATTAGATACATTGGGCAAGGACAAGAATATTGGAATTTAATGCTGATTCTTTCAGATAAACTGATATTTTTGGTCTTCTCTACTAAGCCAAATGGCATTTGTTATATAAGTTTTTCAAAAAGTACAAGTATCAAAGACGTCTGCAGATGTGGGAGGTTGTAAATGACTGTACGTGTAATTTTTCCCAACCATAGATGGTTCATAAATTGTAATAAAATAGAGCATACAGTGTATCTTCCTGAAATACATCACATTTGTGAGGGTCTCTTTGATGAATTGGACCATGCAGAGTGCATTGCAAGAGACAATGGAGAGTACATGGCGAGTGTCATTGTGGCTACATAAAAGTTTTGTTTGAAGCCACGAAAATTAAAACAAGAATTATATTTTTTCCATGATACTCACAGGATGGCTTAAAGTCTCAGAACATGGTCGGGGGGGGGCTTCCCTGGTGGCGCAGTGCTTGAGAGTCCTCCTGCCGATGCAGGGGACACGGGTTCGTGCCCCGGTCTGGGAAGATCCCACATGCCATGGAGCGGCTGGGCCCGTGAGCCATGGCCACTGGGCCTGCACGTCTGGAGCCTGTGCTCCGCAATGGGAGAGGCCACAACAGTGAGAGGCCCGCGTATCGCAAAAAAAAAAAAAAAAAAAAAAAAAAGAACATGGTGGGGGAAGACAGGAAAAAGTACTAGCACATTTCACAGCAACAAGTGTTGCCTGAATAAGATGCATGAAATCACACTTATTTAATTTAAAGTAACTCAGAGATGTCAGTATAAAAGATAGCATATTTATAATTTCAGCAACTGATTTATTTTGAGCTGCCTCATTATTTAAAAGTCCCAACTGAAATCAGAATACTGGATTTTTAAGACAATGAAAATCACTCTATCAGTTAGGTTTTGTTCCTCTTCAAGAAGACCTATATAGATAATTTCTTTTAATACTTAAAATAGCATTTATGTCCTTGTTTTTTGTAACTCCAAAGAGTTTATACTTCAAACACAATCTTTATAAACTATGTAGCTCATGCCAGATGCACAATTAGCTATTAACCAGAGATTTCAGGCAGCATAATCAGAATAATAATTCCTATCTAAAAGGGGAGGAAATATCCTTCCTTTTATCAGTTGTCAAATAAATTTAGAGCGGGGCAATATGCTTATTAACTTGAATTATTTGGATAATTGGGGACCTTAAAATAGATTTGTAGTACTTTAGTGAAAATGGCAGGTTAAAGACTTTTGAAAATTCTTTCCTCCAAAAGGCAACGAGAAAACTGGCAAAAATTGTCAGAATCAAAATTTTCAGAACTCTGGAAATTAATAAAAGGCAATCCGAGTACATTTATTCGAGAAGCACGGCTGAATCTCAGTAAGAACAGAGCACTCTGTGATGTGTTAACTTATCATGATCCCACCTTCTAATCACCAGCTCTGTGGTAGACTTGAAAACCATCACTGTGTAATCACAGTGAAATCAGCAGCCTGACAGCAACTGGAAGGGGCATAAATTGGTAGTAGCTCCTTCAAGAACTAGTTTCCAGAGCATTGCCAATTTTTTTCCTATTTAGTTGTTCACCAGGAGATCCTACCTGCAAAATTGTCATTATTTGAGCTCAGTCAGAGATCACCAGTGCAAAAAAGCCTCTTCTCTGAGGGTACTTGTCAAAAACACAGGAAATTGCTTAATTGCACAGCTGCCTGATGCAGTGGGTAACTACTGGGGCAAACAATGTATCAGCCATAAAGCTGTAAAGGAAAATAGAGGAAATAAGATTTCCACAGGGGATTTGAAAAGTGTTAACATATTCCTGGGAGTCTATAATGCCATGTACATGCATAGTGATTCTCAGAAAAGGCCCCAGAAGGCCCTAGGTTTTCACTTCTGGTTCTTTTTGAGTCTCTGTGCAAACAGGAAGTGAAGGCCAAGACAGAGTTTTCAACTGCTGGGCTAATTGTGGTAAAGTATTACTGGAGCTTAGTGAGAATTGGAGCCATAAAGAAGGGGTCACCCAGGAGGAACTTTAGCATTCCATTAGCCAAACCTAGCTGGAAGCCAGGTGGTTCGGGAATCCAAGATGTGTCCAAATCTAAGACCCATAGAGGTAGGTCTAGCTCTTGCCATAATGCATTTGTCAATTAAGAGGAAATGGTGACAAAACTTCTTTTGGAAGATTGTCAGGCTCCAGGGGAAAATAATCAAAGCCCTCAGAGAAACAAAATATCCCCAGGTTGTCATAGAGTGGACGGCAGCAAGGGGATTGGCTGCAAATGGACACAAAGTTTTTGGGATAACAGAAATATTTTATATCTCGATTGTAGTGTTGGTTAAATAATTGTATATTTGTCAAAACTCTTTCAACTGTACACTTAAAGCTGGTAAACTTTTTTTATGGAAATATGCTTCAATAACCTAGACTTAAAAAAAAGAAAAACAAATGCCTTCTTAATAATAAGACAAACAACACGACTAATAATGGGCAAGAAAATAAAAAAGACAATTTGTAGGAGAGAGAACTTTAATGGCTCTCCCTTACCCACAAAAATAAGAAAGTATTCAAACCCTAGAATAGTCAGTAATATTTAACTTTATACAATACTGGATAACACTTCACATCCTATTGACAAAAAATTTTGAATATGTGTTGTGTAAAATGTGGAAAAATTAAGACTTCAGGGTAGGAATGTAATTTGGAAAAATACTCTTAGAAAACAATATAAGAGGATCTTGAAAATGATATATGTCCATTCCATATGACCCAGCAATTCCATTTCTAGGCATATACTATGAAAAATTCTGTATTTCTATAATAGGAAATCTGAATAAGGAGCTTATACCAGCCTTGCAGTTTTTCTACTTGCACTTTTCTGAATCTGTAAAAGATCTTCATATGGTTGGCTCTCCTTTTCATCAATGTTAGTACAAACATTGCTTCTACTGTGAGGCCTTCCCTAACTATCCAATGTAAATTAGAACTTCTCCCTACCTAGCAGGAGAGCGATGACCTTTTCTACCTCCTTTTGTAAATAGGACCTCTAACAGAGCCTGGCATATTAGACACTCAAATATTTAATGAGTGATAATATTGCTTGTTAAAGCAAAATACTGGAAACAAATTAAATGTACATCAATATTAGATGCCATTATATCAGATATAAAAATAACTAGAAATTAAAGAGTATGCACTAGGTAAAAAACGTAGTGCTAAGTGAAATAAATCAAATTGTCAATGTCAAATTGTATGGTTAGTATTAAACCATTTAATATAAATTTAAAAACAGCATCCTCTAGACATTGCTACTCAAAATATGTTCTGAGAATCATTGTGGGTTTGTGGACTGTTCCTTATGGCCCATTATGAGAAATCAGGAATGAGTTCAGAAATTTTATGGCTATTTGATACTGCCACAACATCCAAGTATGCATTCAGTGGATTTGTCTCATTAAACAATTAAGGTATAGACTAGTTTAGTGTAGTTGAACTCACTAGTGGATTGCTTGTGGCTCAAGCTACGTATCACACACCTATGGTAGCATCAGACATGGTCTGCAACAGATTGTGGAAAACACAACAGTAAAAACTAGAACATTTTACTCTTCATTATATTATTATATATATTTATTATATTCAATATTCAATATTCATTATATATATTCAATAGATATACATGGCTTTCAGACAATAGTCTATATTGTTATGCCTATGTATGAGAAGTATGAACACTGGAAAAATACAGACACTAAATTCATGACAGTGGTTGTAAGTATGTGCAGGATTGGTAGAAGAAGGAGGCTAGGAAATGAAAATAAATGAGGTTTTATGTTTATCTAGTATGCTTTAATCTACTTATTAAAAGAAAGATAAGACAAATGTGATAAGCAGTTATTAATTCTGGGTGTAGGGTATTTTTTTTTATATTATGATTTACACTTTTATGCATTTTTCTCAAAATAAAACTAATAAATAAGAAAGGAATTCTTCCAAATTAGAACAGGAAGTCAACTGGCTCCAAGAAGAATGTCCTTAACAAGAGGAATGGAGTGGATTCTAGGAATGGAAAAATCAACTAAAGAGCTGGGAGGCATTAATGAAACGGTGAAATAACATCTGCTTCTTATCTCACAAAAGGGAGAAAAAGCCAGTTGGTTTCCAGGGGGAAATAAAAAGCTCCATGAGAAATACATGATTCAGATTTCAAGAAAATGATCATATGTTTTTACAGATTGAAAGCAGCGTAAGGAAAGAGCCCTAGTTTTCCTAATATGTTAGGAAGATCTTTACGTGGCACAAAGATTGTGACATTTAAAACAAAGAGAAGAAAAGGTTATCCCAAAGCTTGCTGGGTTCTGTAGTAAATATTTACACAGTCATGATAATGGAAATACTATTTATTGTTTTTCAATGTTTAGAGTTCTATAAAACAAATATGGATGATTTAAATATGGTGACAAAATAGGTAATTTGGAACAATCTTTCTATTGAGGACAATGGGAAAATCTGGTCAAAATACATTTAGAAGTGTACTTAAAGTAACTGAAATGCTAACAAGGTATGAGAATTACCAGGCCAGTATTTGGGAGCGAATAAAGGACCTGCACATAAGGATATTTTTCTCCTGGGTATAGTCACTGATTTTGTGGTAGGCAAACATGAGGCCCCACAGCATTTTTGACAGTGAGGTTAATAAGAGATACCCTGGCGTCCAGATTTCCCAGGTGGGATTTGTAAACCTTGATGAGTTCAATTCCACTGGGTTGAGATCCCAAATGTTGTTGCATTAAAGGGGTAAGGGAGAACAAGAGAGTCTTGCAAACATAGACAAGTAAACCACTGGGATAGAATAGAAAGCTTAGAAAGAGACCAGTGTACATAAGGATGTTCGGTTTATGGCCAAGTCACAAAGGATCAGTGTTAACAAGTGATACTGAGAAAATTGGATATTCATAAGGGAAAAAAAGCAGATCAGTCTGATTCTTACCTCATACCATACATAAAAATAAATTCCAGATGGATGAATTTTAAATCTAAACATGAAAGGTAAACCAATAAAATTCTATACTATAGTATAAGATACCATTTTCATGAATTTGTAGTAGGAAAATAAGTAAAATACAAAGCACTGTCCTTAATGGACAAGACTGATAAACTTGTGTACATTAGAAACAAGAACTTCTGTCAATCAAGAGACATCAAATTGAAAAATCAAGATAAAGAATTAGAGAAAATATTTACAACACATATAACTGACAAAACATCATATCTAATACATATACATGTTTTCGTTTGGATTTACCCTGAAGTGGACCCTGACAAAAGGATTTGAGTACACATAGTTTTTATGTGGGCTAATCCTAAGAAGCACTTGTAGGACCTGAGGAAATGAGACAGGGAAGGGGAGAGGGGCACTACAGCACATTAATGTGCAGATTTTTGCAGTTCTGCTCTATTACCATACCCATTCTTTTGTCTGAGTCCTTGAGCTTGCAAAGTAGGAAGACTGAGTGGGGTTGCAGTGTCAGCAACTCTTACACTTCAGAATTCTTCCAGTCCATCTATGTATAAAGCAAGTGCAAATAAAACATGAGATAAAGATCAAGAAGAAATAAATGACAAAAACAGCAAAAAACAAATAGTTCAGTTTTGAAAATCAATTTTAGTGGGTAAAGGTATCTTGGTTGCTTGGTAGAGGCAAAAGCTCTGAAAGGTGATGTGTAATCCATTTCCTTAAATTCACTTTTAATTATTAACCACAAAAATACCTTAGAACTACTAAGAATAACATTACTGTTGGGCATCAAGCAATTTTAATGTCTGCCTCCAGATTTCAGGGAAAAGTTTCTTCTGGAAATTACCCTTATTATAAACTATTCTGCTGTGAATGTTATAACTTGCTACAATATTGATGGTCCAAGACCATCAACTGGGAATTCTTGTTTATTGTCACCCTAGACATATTTTCTGCCATCTCGAAAGTTCCTAACAGGAGTTTTCATTACATGAAGTCAAGTAGAGTATCATGAAAAATGGTAGATATTAAACACTGATAGTTAAAACACAGTGCATTAGAGAGCCATAAATCAGCAGGAATAGTAGTAGACATAAATAGGGAGATTTTCTTTTTAATGCACTGTTATAAACATGCAGTCAAATGGCATGGGAGGCTACTGAGTGTATTCATTTCCTTTTGTAACAGTTACAATCTTCCATCCTTGTGTGAAGCCATAAGGACATAGGGCTGATGCAGAGACTGCTGCTCTGAGTGTCTCATGATCTGTGGTGTGACTCAAGCCCAGAGTCTAATGTAAGTTTAGCTCATAGGCACAACCAGACCCCCATTAACATTTGCAAAAGGGACTGTCTTGTGAATTATGCAGTGATTTCCAGCCTGTTAAAATAACTTTATAAAATAAATTCTTGGAAAAGCATCAGTTTGATGTGCCATTGTTTAAGTGCCCTAGAGAACTGAATGCTCTACAGACATCACTGCAGGAAAAAGTGTTGTGAATGACTTTGAAGTGAGTCGTGTGTGTATCATTAGCCAATTAGCAGAAACTACTTCTTATGTGGCTGGGCACAGTGAATCTTAGTTAAAGAACAGTGAGTCTACTGCAAAGATTAGCTGTTCCAAAATAAATTTCCCAAGGGGCCTGTGAGCCCCAGTTGGAGTGAAATGACAGTCTCACTTTATTGTGAAATAATATCCTATTAATTAAGAATTGAAGCAAAAATTGGTGTACTATCATCCAACCATCTCCAAACTAAACATATTGAATAAATCAGTAGCCTAGCTTGTCCAAAATGCAATGCTTGTTTTTTTAAAATATTTTACTTTTAAAAAGTTGTCAGGAATTCAAGGCACATTTCATGAGCAGAATGCAGTGGGACAAACATCAGAAGGTCTGGTTCTCAGAGCCATGTCTAGCCACAAGCTGACTGGGTGACTCTGGCAAACTGTTTTTCTCTGATAAGTTTATCTTCCAGTAGGAGTTCTGTGGCACCATATGAGTTTTAAGATCCAATCCAGTTCTCAAATTCTGTTAAAATGTATGGTATGGTATGAAATTGCAATATTTGACTGATTTTGCCTTCAGAAATCCTATATCATGTGGTTCAACCTGAATTATTATAATATTGAGAGGATTTATGGATGCCTGTAAAAATCTCCTTTGAGGCTTTTTGACATGGAAGGTTGAATATCTTAATTTATGACTACAAGTAATGTAACCAAGCAAGAGGCATTGTGTGCCCCTGGCATGTAAAGCAAAGTAAGGGTTTACTGCAGGGTACCAAGCAAGGGAGTGGGAGACAAGCCTGGTCTTTGAGTTAGGGATTTTCAAAAGGGGATGAACAAAGAGGCTGGGATTAAGCATTGTCATGTGACATTTCTTAATCATAGTTTCAGGAGTCAGAATGTCTATGGTTTATGGTGGTCTGTGGCTTGGAGGTCTGTGAGATCATCTTGCCCTGGAGAAACAACCTGAGTTTGTCCTTTGACAATGTTATTGACAACAGCAATTTTAGTCATCTGACTCTGGTTGACTGGTGTTCAGTTAGCATAGGATTGGGGTCAGAGGGAACAAGAAAGGGAATAAAGTTTTTCATAGAGAGGTTAATCATAAACTCAGCAGGGGAACTCAATTTTAGGGACACTCGGCTTCAATCCCCACTCATGTTTTAATTTTCCCCAAATCTTTGAAGGAAAGGGGTGACGACTGCTCTGGCTACTTCCTGCTGAAACAGGGCATAGTTCTGCCTCAATTTGTTGAATGGAAATTCTGTACACCAAGCCACAAATATTCCCACGTTCCAGGTTTTGGATCCGAATCTTACATGATTAAGATCTTAGTCCCGCTTTAACCCTTTCCTGTCTGAGCGAAGAACAGACGCCCTCCGGCGACCTACACGCAGAGGCGGGGCCAAATCCAAAGCTGAGACCCGGGAGCTGTGAGAACAAAGAAGAGAAAGGGAAACCTCTCCCAGCAGCCTCAGAAGCAGCGGATTAAAGCTCCACAATCAACTTGATGTACCCTGCATCTGTGGAATACATGAATAGACAACAAATCATCCCAAATTGAGGAGCCAGGAGTCAGTACTGTGCCTCTGAGGTGGGAGAGCCAACTTCAGGACACTGGTCCACAAGAGACCTCCCAGCTCCACATAATATCAAACGGCGAAAATCTTCCAGAGATCTCCATCTCAACACCAGCACCCAGCTTCACTCAACGACCAGCAAGCTACAGTGCTGGACACCCTATGCCAAACAACTAGCAAGACAGGAACACAACGCCACCCATTAGCAGAGAGGTGGCCTAAAATCATAAAAAGTCTGCAGACACCCCAAAACACACCACCAGACGTGGACCTGCCCACCAGAAAGACAAGATCCAGCCTCATCCACCAGAACACAGGCACTAGTCCCCTCGACCAGGAAACCTACACAACCCACTAAACCAACCTTAGCCACTGGGGACAGACACCAAAAACAACAGGAACTACGAACCTGCAGCCGGCAAAAAGGAGACCCCAAACACAGTAACATAAGCAAAATGAGAAGACAGAAAAACACACAGCAGGAGAAGGAGCAAGATAAAAACCCACCAGACCTAACAAATGAAGAGGTAATAGGCAGTCTATCTGAAAAAGAATTCAGAATAATGATAGTAAAGATGATCCAAAATCTTGGAAATAGAATAGACAAAATGCAAGAAACAGTTAACAAGGACCTAGTAGAACTAAAGATGAATCAAGCATCGATTAAAAACACAATAAATGAAATGAAAAATACTCTAGATGGGATCAATAGCAGAATAACTGAGGCAGAAGAACGGATAAGTGAGGTGGAAGATAAAATAGTGGAAATAACTAATGCAGAGCAAAATAAAGAGAAAAGAATGAAAAGAACAGAGGACAATATCAGAGACCTCTGGGACAACATTAAACGCACCAACATTCGAATTATAGGGGTTCCAGAAGAAGAAGAGAAAAAGAAAGGGACTGAGAAAATATTTGAAGAGATTATAGTTGAAAACTTCCCTAATATGGGAAAGGAAATAGTTAATCAAGTCCAAGAAGCACAGAGAGTCCCATACAGAATAAATCCAAGGAGAAATACGCCAAGACACATATTAATCAAACTGTCAAAAATTAAACACAAAGAAATCATATTAAAAGCAGCAAGGCAAAAACAACAAATAACACACAAGGGAATCCCCATCAGGATAACAGCTGATCTCTCAGCAGAAACTCTACAAGCCAGAAGGGAGTGGCAGGACATAATTAAAGTGATGAAGGAGAGAAACCTGCAACCAAGATTACTCTACCCAGCAAGGATCTCATTCAGATGTGATGGAGAAATTAAAACGTTTACAGACAAGCAAAAGCTGAGAGAGTTC
This sequence comes from Hyperoodon ampullatus, assembly GCF_949752795.1. Classification (NCBI taxonomy): domain Eukaryota; kingdom Metazoa; phylum Chordata; class Mammalia; order Artiodactyla; family Ziphiidae; genus Hyperoodon; species Hyperoodon ampullatus. The sequence goes on along the minus strand of NC_136917.1, from coordinate 142,442,928 downwards.
AGCACCACCAAACCAGCTTTACAACAAATGCTAAAGGAACTTCTCTAGGCAAGAAACACAACAGAAGGAAAAGACCTACAATAACGAACCCAAAACAATTAAGAAAATGGGAATAGGAACATACATATCGATAATTACCTTAAATGTAAATGGACTAAACGCTCCCACCAAAAGACACAGATTGGCTGAATGGATACAAAAACAAGACCCATATATATGCTGTCTACAAGAGACCCACTTCAGACCTAGAGACACATACAGACTGAAAGTAAGGGGATGGAAAAAGATATTCCATGCAAATGGAAACCAAAAGAAAGCTGGAGTAGCAATTCTCATATCAGACAAAATAGACTTTAAAATAAAGACTACTAGAAGAGACAAAGAAGGACACTACATAATGATCAAGGGATCGATCCAAGAAGAAGATATAACAATTGTAAATATTTATGCACCCAACATAGGAGCACCTCAATACATAAGGCAAACACTAACAGCCATAAAAGGAGAAATCGACGGTAACACAATCATAGTAGGGGACTTTAACACCCCACTTTCACCAATGGACAGATCATCCAAAATGAAAATAAATAAGGAAACACAAGCTTTAAATGATACATTAAACAAGATGGACTTAATTGATATTTATAGGACATTCCATCCAAAAACAACAGAATACACATTTTTCTCAAGTGCTCATGGAACATTCTCCAGGATAGATCATATCTTGGGTCACAAATCAAGCCTTGGTAAATTTAAGAAAATTGAAATTGTATCAAGTATCTTTTCCGACCACAATGCTATGAGACTAGATATCAATTACAGGAAAAGAGCTATAAAAAATACAAACACATGGAGGCTAAACAATACATTACTTAATAACGAAGTGATCACTGAAGAAATCAAAGAGGAAATAAAAAAATACCTAGAAACAAATGACAATGGAGACACGACGACCCAAAACCTATGGGATGCAGCAAAAGCAGTTCTAAGAGGGAAGTTTATAGCAATACAATCCCACCTTAAGAAACAGGAAATATCTCGACTAAACAACCTAACCTTGCACCTAAAGCAATTAGAGAAAGAAGAACAAAAACATCCCAAAGTTAGCAGAAGGAAAGAAATCATAAAAATCAGATCAGAAATAAATGAAAAAGAAATGAAGGAAACAATATCAAAGATCAATAAAACTAAAAGCTGGTTCTTTGAGAAGATAAACAAAATTGATAAACCATTAGCCAGACTCATCAAGAAAAAAAGGGAGAAGACTCAAATCAATAGAATTAGAAATGAAAAAGGAGAAGTAACAACTGACACTGCAGAAATACAAAAGATCGTGAGAGATTACTATAAGCAACTCTATGCCAATAAAATGGACAACCTGGAAGAAATGGACAAATTCTTAGAAATGCACAACCTGCCAAGACTGAATCAGGAAGAAATAGAACATACGAACAGACCAATCACAAGCACTGAAATTGAAACTGTGATAAAAAATCTTCCAACAAACAAAAGCCCAGGACCAGATGGCTTCACAGGCGAATTCTATCAAGCATTTAGAGAAGAGCTAACGCCTATCCTTCTCAAACTCTTCCAAAATATAGCAGAGGGAGGAACACTCCCAAACTCATTCTACGAGGCCACCATCACCTTGATACCAAAACCAGACAAGGATGTCACAAAGAAAGAAAACTACAGGCCAATATCACTGATGAACATAGATGCAAAAATCCTCAACAAAATACTAGCAAACAGAATCCAACAGCACATTAAAAGGATCATACACCATGATCAAGTGGGGTTTATCCCAGGAATGCAAGGATTCTTCAATATACGCAAATCAATCAACGTGATACACCATATTAACAAATTGAAGGAGAAAAACCATATGATCATCTCAATAGATGCAGAGAAAGCTTTCGACAAAATTCAACACCCATTCATGATAAAAACCCTGCAGAAAGTAGGCATAGAGGGAACTTTCCTCAACATAATAAAGGCCATATATGACAAACCCACAGCCAGCATCGTCCTCAATGGTGAAAAACTGAAACCATTTCCACTAAGATCAGGAACAAGACAAGGTTGCCCACTCTCACCACTCTTATTCAACATAGTTTTGGAAGTTTTAGCCACAGCAATCAGAGAAGAAAAGCAAATAAAAGGAATCCAAATTGGAAAAGAAGAAGTAAAGCTGTCACTGTTTGCAGATGACATGATACTATACATAGAGAATCCTAAAGATGCTACCAGAAAACTACTAGAGCTAATCAATGAATTTGGTAAAGTAGCAGGATACAAAATTAATGCACAGAAATCTCTGGCATTCCTATATACTAATGATGAAAAATCTGAAAGTGAAATCAAGGAAACACTCCCATTTACCATTGCAACAAAAAGAATAAAATATCTAGGAATAAACCTACCTAAGGAGACAAAAGACCTGTATGCAGAAAATTATAAGACACTGATGAAAGAAATTAAAGATGATACAAATAGATGGAGAGATGTACCATGTTCTTGGATTGGAAGAATCAACATTGTGAAAATGACTCTACTACCCAAAGCAATCTACAGATTCAATGCAATCCCTATCAAAATACCACTGGCATTTTTCACAGAACTAGAACAAAAAATTTCACAATTTGTATGGAAACACAAAAGACCCCGAATAGCCAAAGCAATCTTGAGAACGAAAAATGGAGCTGGAGGAATCAGGCTCCCTGACTTCAGACTATACTACAAAGCTGCAGTAATCAAGACAGTATGGTACTGGCACAGAAACAGAAAGATAGATCAATGGAACAGGATAGAAAGCCCAGAGATAAACCCACGGACATATGGTCACCTTATCTTTGATAAAGGAGGCAGGAATGTACAGTGGAGAAAGGACAGTCTCTTCAATAAGTGGTGTTGGGAAAACTGGACAGGGACATGTAAAAGTATGAGATTCGATCACTCCCTAACACCATACACAAAAATAAGCTCAAAATGGATTAAAGACCTAAATGTAAGGCCAGACACTATCAAACTCTTAGAGGACAACATAGGCAGAACACTCTATGACATAAATCACAGCAAGATCCTTTTTGACCCACCTCCTAGAGAAATGGAAATAAAGACAAAAATAAACACATGGGACCTAATGAAACTTAAAAGCTTTTGCACAGCAAAGGAAACCATAAACAAGACCAAAAGACAACCCTCAGAATGGGAGAAAATATTTGCAAATGAAGCAACTGACAAAGGATTAATCTCCAAAATTTATAAGCAGCTCATGCAGCTCAATAACAAAAAAACAAACAACCCAATCCAAAAATGGGCAGAAGACCTAAATAGACATTTCTCCACAGAAGATATACAGACTGCCAACAAACACATGAAAGGATGCTCAACATCTTTACTAATTAGAGAAATGCAAATCAAAACTACAATGAGATATCATCTCACACCAGTCAGAATGGCCATCATCAAAAAATCTAGAAACAATAAATGCTGGAGAGGGTGTGGAAAAAAGGGAACACTCTTGCACTGCTGGTGGGAATGTGAATTGGTACAGCCACTATGGAGAACGGTATGGAGGTTCCTTAAAAAACTACAAATAGAACTACCATATGACCCTGCAATCCCACTACTGGGCATATACCCTGAGAAAACCATAATTCAAAAAGAGACATGTACCAAAATGTTCATAGCAGCCCTATTTACAATAGCCCGGAGATGGAAACAACCTAAGTGTCCATCATTGGATGAATGGGTAAAGAAGATGTGGCACATACATACAATGGAATATTACTCAGCCATAAAAAGAAATGAAATTGAACTATTTGTAATGAGGTGGATGGACCTAGAGTCTGTCATACAGAGTGAAGTAAGTCAGAAAGAGAAAGACAAATACTGTATGCTGACACATATATATGGAATTTAAGAAAAAAAAAGGTCATGAAGAACATAGGGGTAAGACAGGAATAAAGACACAGACCTACTAGAGAATGGACTTGAGGATATGGGGAGGGGGAAGGGTAAGCTGTGACAAAGTGAAAGAGCGGCATGGACATATATACACTACCAAACGTAAGGTAGATAGCTAGTGGGAAGCAGCCGCATAGCACAGGGAGATCAGCTCGGTGCTTTGTGACCGCCTGGAGGGGTGGGATAGGGAGGGTGGGAGGGAGACGCAAAAGGGAGGGGATATGGGAACATATGTATACATATAACTGATTAAATTTGTGATAAAGCAAAAAATAAAAATAAATAAAAAAATAAATAAAAAAAAAAAAAAAAAAGAAAAAAAAATAAATAAATAAAAACACCCACTTGAGACCCAACATTGTGAAACACCAGACCACATAGACAATCCTAAATGCTTCCAGAGAGAAAAAAAAAAGTCACATAAAAAAAAAAAAAAAAAAAAAAAAAAAAAAAGATCTTAGTCCCTTTGTACACCATTTTGATGCAACAGCTTAAAGCACATTTTATAATCAGGTACCCAATTAGAAGTAGGAGGAAGAGTGACAGCCTGCACTTTAATAAACCTTGGAAAATAAATCTTATTCTCTGGGGAATCCAGGAGAATATTCCTGAAAACTAGCCTGGACCTGGCACTTCTGTGTAGACTTATAGCCAGGTAGCCAGCTGCCTAATTCTATCTAAGTAGGTTTTAACTTCTGATGTGTTTTTTTTTTTTTAGATTTTTTTTGATATGGGCCATTTTTAAAGTCTTTATTGAATTTGGTACAATATTGCTTCCATTTTATATTTTGGGTTTTTTTTTTTGGCCACGAGGCACCTGGGATCCCAGCTCCTTGCACCCCTGCACTAGAAGGCGAAGTCTAAACCACTGGTCCACCAGAGAGCTCCCCTGATGTGTTATTAATATATACACTACAGGAGCTATTGGCCACAACATATATGTCTCCTTTTTCTGCTGAAATCTAGTAAAAAGCAATTTTAGTGTCTAGTACTATTCTTGCTAAAAAATATAGTACCTTCCACTGGGAGGGTATGGCTTAAGCTATCTTGCTTGTTACTACTCCTAAAGTAAGAAAAAAATTTGATAGTTACAAGAGGAGACCTTGAGACCAAAATGTTGCAGTTGGAAGCTACTAGCAGCTATTGTTTTGAAAATGGCTGGTGGTGTCCTTGATTCTGATACAGTTCAGAAAATTCAAGTACTGAGTAATACAGGAACACATCTGAGGCCACATCTACAATGGCCACCCAGCTCTATTTTGGATACCTGAATCACAGTTTCTCTATTTTGATTTTTAAAATGCATTCTTTTTCCTAATTGTTAAAGCAGATGTATGATGCATGTTTGATAGGCCACAAAACAGGTTGTTCTGGTTAGCATAAAGTTTAAGTCAGGTCATGTATAAGCCAGAATGCCTTTCCCATACCTCAAAATGTGAAAATTTCTTCTATCATTTCCCCTTTGTTTGTAAATCTTTCAAAAGAAAACATCGATGATCAAAATACTTATCCTTTAATGTCAGAGTGGTTGCCATGGATTCTTGTCCCTTGGTGCTAGGCCTCCTTTTTATGTGTTCGTTTATTTGTTTATTTGCCTAATTATCCATGTTGGAGGAAAACTAATCAGACATAGTGAACAAGCTCAGAGGTATGCTAATGGGGAAACATTTTATAGGCTATACAATCATTTTATAGGCTATACAATTTATCAGTTATACTGAATTGTCACACAAACATTGTGCATGTGCTTTTAGCAATAGACTTAAAGCAAGCAGTGATACATGAGTAGTTATTCTCTGACAACTACACTAGAGAATTTTCTTCTCATCTTGAACATGGGGGCAACAGTATGTTTAGGAGCAAAACAATAACTTTCAATTTCGATAGGGAGGTAAACATATGGTAAACAATCTATTGAATTAGTAGGATGATTCTTACAGGCCTGGTCCAGATTCTTGGATCAGTTGTCTACCACCACTGCTGTCATCTTTTTCTCATCCTGGTGTGGGTGTTGTTTGGGGTCAGTAGTCCTTTCTATCGACCAGTCCAATTCAGAGGCCCTTCTTAAGTGGGAAATATGAATTCGAGTCAATTTCCTTCAGTTTTATTGAACACAAGCTAGTTAACAGTACCTGATTAGCATCCTTACATCTAGGTTAAAGACAGAGTCCTTTAAACGATGTCATTTACAGTACGCATGATCACCTAGTTGTGGGTCATGGGGGCATCTGATCTTCATCCAGAGATAGATGAGTTTCAGAAGCAAATTTAGAATGTCCTTTTATTAATTAAAAAATATATTTTAGTTATTTGGTTTTTTAAAAACTTATTTAATTTATTTTTATTTTTGGCTGAACACGTGCTTTATCTAGTTGCAGCTAGCGGGTGCTACTCTTTGGTGCAGTGCATGGGCTTCTCATTGCTGTGGCTTCTCTTGTTGTGGAGCACGGGCTCTAGGTGCGTGGGCTTCAGTAGTTGTGGCACATGGGTTCAACAGTTGCATCTTGCGGGCCCTGGCACGGGCCCAGCTGCACCATGGCATGTGGGATCTTCTCAGAGCAGGTCTCGAACACACGTCCCCTGCAATGGCAGGCAGAATCTTAACCACAGCACCACCAGGGAAGCCCAAGAATGTCCTTTTATTAATTTAATTAAACTTTAAAATAATGCAACATAGCAATAAGCATTCTAGGATGTAGGTAATAAGGACAAGACTTCAGTAGATAGAAAACCTCAAAACAATTGGCACTAAAGCATCCACTGAAACCATCTTTTTTCTTGCTAAAATTACCCTCATTCCTACCAAATATAGCCAAATTAAGACTAATTTGTTTGCAAAATAAGTCTGGTTGCATTAAGCTTGGCTTGATATTATATACATAAGTAGAATTGATCATACAGGCTCTTTATTTTATTTTATTATTTATTTTATTTTTTAAATTTATTTTTTATTTTTTTTATTAGTTTCTGCTTTATAACAAAGTGAATCAGTCATACATATACATCTGTTCCCACATCCCTTCCCTCGTGCATCTCCCTCCCTCCCACCCTCCCCATCCCACCCCTCCAGGCGGTCACAAAGCACCGAGTTGATATCCCTGTGCTCTGCAGCTGCTTCCCACTATCTATCTACCTTACGTTTGGTACTGTATATATGTCCATGACTCTCTTTCGCTTTGTCACAGCTTACCCTTCCCCCTCCCCATATCCTCAAGTCCATTCTCAAGTAGGTCGGTGTCTTTATTCCCGTTTTACCCCTAGGTTCTTCATGACATTTTTTTTTTAATTCCATATATATGTGTTAGCATACGGTATTTGTCTTTCTCTTTCTGACTTACTTCATTCTGTATGACAGACTCTAGGTCTATCCACCTCATTACAAATAGCTCAGTTTCGTTTCTTTTTATGGCTCAGTAATATTCCATTGTATATATGTGCCACATCTTCTTTATCCATTCATCTGATGATGGACACTTAGGTTGTTTCCAGCTCCGGGCCACTGTGAATAGAGCTGCAATGAACATTTTGGTACATGTCTCTTTTTGAATTATGGTTTTCTCAGGGTATATGCCTAGTAGTGGCATTGCTGGGTCATATGGTAGTTCTATTTTTAGTTTTTTAAGGAACCTCCATACTGTTCTCCATAGTGGCTGTACCAATTCACATTCCCACCAGCAGTGCAAGAGTGTTCCCTTTTCTCCACACCCTCTCCAGCATTTATTGTTTCTAGATTTCTTGATGATGGCCATTCTGACTGGTGTGAGATGATATCTCATTGTAGTTTTGATTTGCATTGCTCTAATGATTAATGATGTTGAGCATTCTTTCATGTGTTTGTTGGCAGTCTGTATACCTTCTTTGGAGAAATGCCTATTTAAGTCTTCTGCCCATTTTTGGATTGGGTTGTTTGTCTTTTTGCTATTGAGCTGCATGAGCTGCCTATAAATTTTGGAGATTAATCCTTTGTCAGTTGCTTCATTTGCAAATATTTTCTCCCATTCTGAGGGTTGTCTTTTGGTCTCGTTTATGGTTTCCTTTGCTGTGCAAAAGCTTTGAAGTTTCATTAGGTCCCATTTGTTTATCTTTGTTTTTATTTCCATTTCTCTAGGAGGTGGGTCCAAAAGGATCTTGCTGTGATTTATGTCATAGAGTGTTCTACCTATGTTTTCCTCTAAGAGTTTGATAGTTTCTGGCCTTACATTTAGGTCTTTAATCCATTTTGAGCTTATTTTTGTGTATGGTGTTAGGGAATGATCTAATCTCATACTTTTACATGTCCCTGTCCAGTTTTCCCAGCACCACTTATTGAAGAGGCTGTCCTTTCTCCACTGTACATTCCTGCCTCCTTTATCAAAGATAAGTTGACCATATGTGCGTGGGTTTATCTCTGGGCTTTCTATCCTGTTCCATTGATCTATCTTTCTGTTTTTGTGCCAGTACCACACTGTCTTGATTAGTGTAGCTTTGTAGTATAGTCTGTAGTCAGGGAGCCTGATTCCTCCAGCTCCGTGTTTCGTACTCAAGATTTCTTTGGCTATTCGGGGTCTTTTGTTTTTCCAAACAAATTTTGAAATTTTTTGTTCTAGTTCTGTGAAAAATGCCAGTGGTAGTTTGATAGGGATTGCATTGAATCTGTAGATTGCTTTGGGGAGTAGAGTCATTTTCACAATGTTGATTCTTCCAATCCAAGAACATGGTATATCTCTCCATCTATTTGTATCATCTTTAATTTCTTTCATCAGTGTCTTATACTCTTCTGCATACAGGTCTTTTGTCTCCTTAGGTACGTTTATTCCTAGATATTTTATTCTTTTTGTTGCAGTGGTAAATGGGAGTGTTTTCTTGATTTCACTTTCAGATTTTTCATCATTAGTGTACAGGAATGCCAGAGATTTCTGTGCATTAATTTTGTATCCTGCTACTTTACCAAATTCATTGATTAGCTCTAGTAGTTTTCTGGTAGCATCTTTAGGATTCTCTATGTATAGTATCATGTCATCTGCAAACAGTGACAGCTTTACTTCTTCTTTTCCAATTTGGATTCCTTTTATTTCCTTTTCTTCTCTGATTGCTGTGGCTAAAACTTCCAAAACTATGTTGAATAAGAGTGGTGAGAGTGGGCAACCTTGTCTTGTTCCTGATCTTAGTGGAAATGGTTTCAGTTTTTCACCATTGAGGATGATGTTGGCTGTGGGTTTGTCATATATGACCTTTATTATGTTGAGGAAATTTCCCTCTATGCCTACTTTCTGCAGGGTTTTTATCATAAATGGGTGTTGAATTTTGTCGAAAGTTTTCTCTGCATCTATTGAGATGATCATATGGTTTTTCTCCTTCAATTTGTTAATATGGTGTATCACATTGATTGATTTGCATATATTGAAGAATCCTTGCACTCCTGGAATAAACCCCACTTGATCATGGTGTATGATCCTTTTAATGTGTTGTTGGATTCTGTTTGCTAGTATTTTGTTGAGGATTTTTGCATCTATGTTCATCAGTGATATTGGCCTGTAGTTTTCTTTCTTTGTGACATCCTTGCCTGGTTTTGGTATCAAGGTGATGGTGGCCTTGTAGAATGAGTTTGGGAGTGTTCCTTCCTCTGAAATTGCTTGGAAGAGTTTGAGAAGGATGGGTGTTAGCTCTTCTCTAAATGTTTGATAGAATTCGCCTGTGAAGCCATCTGGTCCTGGGCTTTTGTTTGTTGGAAGATTTTTAATCACAGTTTCAATTTCAGTGCTTGTGATTGGTCTATTCATATTTTCTATTTCTTCCTGATTCAGTCTTGGCAGGTTGTGCATTTCTAAGAATTTGTCCATTTCTTCCAGGTTGTCCATTTTATTGGCATAGAGTTTCTTGTAGTAATCTCTCATGATCTTTTGTATTTCTGCAGTGTCAGTTGTTACTTCTCCTTTTTCATTTCTAATTCTATTGATTTGAGTCTTCTCCCTTTTTTTCTTGATGAGTCTGGCTAATGGTTTGTCAATTTTGTTTATCTTCTCAAAGAACCAGCTTTTAGTTTTATTGATCTTTGCTATCGTTTCCTTCATTTCTTTTTCATTTATTTCTGATCTGATCTTTATGATTTCTTTCCTTCTGCTAACTTTGGGGGTTTTTTGTTCTTTTTTCTCTAATTGCTTTAGGTGCAGGGTCAGGTTGTTTACTCGAGATGTTTCCTGTTTCTTAAGGTGGGATTGTATTGCTCTAAACTTCTCCCTTAGAACTGCTTTTGCTGTGTCCCATAGGTTTGGGGTCGTCGTGTCTCCATTGTCATTTGTTTCTAGGTATTTTTTAATTTTCTCTTTGATTTCTTCAGTGATCACTTCGTTATTGAGTAGTGTATTGTTTTGCCTCCATGTGTTTATATTTTTTACAGATCATTTCCTGTAATTGATGTCTACTCTCATAGCATTGTGGTCGGAAAAGATACTTGATACAATTTCAATTTTCTTAAATTTACCAAGGCTTGATTTGTGACCCAAGATATGATTTATCCTGGAGAATGTTCCATGAGCACTTGAGAAAAATGTGTATTCTGTTGTTTCTGGATGGAATGTCCTATAAATATCGATTAAGTCCATCTTGTTTAATGTATCATTTAAAGCTTGTGTTTCCTTATTTATTTTCATTTTGGATGATCTGTCCATTGGTGAAAGTGGGGTGTTAAAGTCCCCTACTATGAGTGTGTTACTGTCGATTTCTCCTTTTATGGCTGTTAGTATTTGCCTTATGTATTGAGGTGCTCCTGTGTTGGGTGCATAAATATTTACAATTGTTATATCTTCTTCTTGGATCGATCCCTTTATCATTATGTAGTGTCCTTCTTTGTCTCTTCTAATAGTCTTTATTTTAAAGTCTATTTTGTCTGATATAAGAATTGCTACTCCAGCTTTCTTTTGATTTCCATTTGCATTGAATATCTTTTTCCATCCCCTTACTTTCAATCTGTATGTGTCTCTAGGTCTGAAGTGGGTCTCTTGTAGACAGCATATATATGGGTCTTGTTTTTGTATCCATTCAGCCAATCTGTGTCTTTTGGTGGGAGCATTTAGTCCATTTACATTTAAGGTTATTATTGATATGTATGTTCCTATTCCCATTTCCTTAATTGCTTTGGTTTCGTTATTGTAGGTATATTCCTTCTGTTGTGTTTGTTGACTAGAGAAGTTCCTTTAGCATTTGTTGTAAAGCTGGTTTGGTGGTGCTGAACTCTCTCAGCTTTTGCTTGTCTGTAAACGTTTTAATTTCTCCATCAAATCTGAATGAGATCCTTGCTGGGTAGAGTAATCTTGGTTGAAGGTTCCTCTCCTTCATCACTTTAATTATGTCCTGACACTCCCTTCTGGCTTGTAGAGTTTCTGCTGAGAGATCAGCTGTTAACCTGATGGGGATTCCCTTGTGTGTTATTTGTTTTTTTTCCCTTGCTGCTTTTAATATGATTTCTTTGTGTTTAATTTTTGACAGTTTGATTAATATGTGTCTTGGCGTATTTCTCCTTGGATTTATTCTGTATGGGACTCCCTGTGCCTCCTGGACTTGATTAACTATTTCCTTTCCCATATTAGGGAAGTTTTCAACTATAATCTCTTCAAATATTTTCTCTGTCCCTTTCTTTTTGTCTTCTTCTTCTGGAACCCCTATAATTCGAATGTTGGTGCGTTTAATGTTGTCCCAGAGGTCTCTGAGACTGTCCTCTGTTCTTTTCATTCTTTTTTCTTTATTTTGCTCTGCATCAGTTATTTCCACTATTTTATCTTCCACCTCACTTATCCGTTCTTCTGCCTCAGTTATTCTGCTATTGATCCCATCTAAAGTATTTTTCATTTCATTCATTGTGTTTTTAATCAATGCTTGATTCATCTTTAGTTCTTCTAGGTCCTTGTTAACTGTTTCTTGCATTTTGTCTATTCTATTTCCAAGATTTTGGATCTTGGAAATAGAATCTTGGATCATCTTTACTATCATTATTCTGAATTCTTTTCAGGTAGACTGCCTATTACCTCTTCATTTGTTAGGTCTGGTAGGTTTCTATCTTGCTCCTTCTCCTGCTGTGTGTTTTTCTGCCTTCTCATTTTGCTTATCTTACTGTGTTTGGGGTCTCCTTTTTGCAGGCTGCAGATTCGTAGTTCCCGTTGTTTTTGGTGTCTGTCCCCAGTGGCTAAGGTTGTTTCAGTAGGTTGTGTAGGCTTCCTGGTGGAGGGGACTAGTGCCTGTGTTTTGGTGGTTGAGGCTCGATCTTGTCTTTCTGGTGGACAGGTCCACGTTTGGTGGTGTGTTTTGGGGTGCCTATGGCCTTGTTATATTTTTAGGCCTCTCTGCTAATGGGTGGGTTTGTGTTCCTGCCTTGCTAGTTGCTTGGCATCGGGTGACCAGCACTGTAGCTTGCTGGTCGTTGACTGAAGCTGGGTGCTGGTGTTGAGATGGAGATCTGTGGGAGATTTTCGCCACTTGATATTATGTGGAGCTGGGAGGTCTCTTGTGGACCCGTGTCCTGAAGTTGGCTCTCCTACTTCAGAGGCACAGCACTGACTCCTGGCTGCAGCACCAAGAGCCTTTCATCTACCCGGCTCAGAATAAAAGGGAGAAAAAATAGAAAGAAAGAATTAGTAGAAGAAAGAAAGAGAGAGAGAGAGAAAGGAAGAAGGAAAGAAAGGAAGGAAGGAAGGAAGGAAGAAAGAATGATAGGAAGGAGGGAGGGAGGAAGGATGGAAAGAAAGAAAGGAGGGAGGGAGGGAAGAATGAAAGAAAAAGGAAGAGTGAATGGAAGAAGGGAGGGAGGGAGGAAGGAAAGAAAGACAGACAGGAAGGAGGGAGGGAGGGAGGGAGGAAGGAAAGAAAAAGAAAGAGTGAAAGGAAGGAGGGACGGAGGGAGGAAGGTAAGAAAAAGAAAGAGTGAAAGGAAGAAGGGAGGGAGGGAGGGAGGAAGGAAAGAAAGAGAGAAAGAAGGAAAGGCGGGGCGGAGGGAGGGAGGGAGGAAGGGAAGGTAGGAAAAAAAGAGCAGGTAAAGTAAAATAGAATAAAGTATAAAATATAGTAGCGTTATTAAAATTAAAAAGTAATTATTGAAAAAAAACGGACAGATAGAACCCTGGGACATATGGTGCAAGCAAAGCTATACAGAGAAAATCTCACACAGAAGGATACACATACACATTCACAAAAAGAGAGCAGGGGGAAAAATAAAAAATCTTGCTCTCCATGTCCACCTCCTCAATTTGGGATAATTCGTTGTAAAAAGAGGTAAAGGGCGAAAAGTCTGAAATCTTGCTCTCTAAGTCCACCTCCTTAATTTGGGATAATTCGTTGAAAAAAGAGGAAAAGGGGGGAAAGTCTTAAATCTTGTCCTCAAAGTCCACTTCCTCAATTTGGGATGATTCGCTGTCCATTCATGCACTCCACAGACGCAGGGCACATCAAGTGGACCGTGGAGCTTTAATCCGCTGCCTCCGAGGCTGCACAGAGAGATTTCCCTGTCTCTTCTCTGCTCTCACAGCTCCCGGGTCTCAGCCTTGGACCTGGCCCCGCCTCTGCGCGTAGGTCGCCGGAGGGCTTCCGTTCTTCGCTCAGACAGGACGGGTTTAAAGGAGCCGCTGATTCGGGGGCTCTGGCTCACTCAGGCAGAGGGGAGGGAGGGGCGCGCAGTGTGGGGCGGGCCTGCGGCGTCAGAGGCCAGCGTGACGTTGCACCAGCCCGAGACGCTCCGTTCGCTTTCCCGGGAAAGCCGTTCCCGGGTCCAGGGACCCCGGCAGTGGCGGGGTGCGCAGGCTCCCCGGAAGGCGGGGTGGACAGTGACCTGCGCTCGCACACAGGCCTTGTGGCGGCGGCAGCAGCAGCCCCAGCGTCCCACGCCCGTCTCCGGGGTCCGCGCCTTTAGCCGCGGCTCGCGCCCGTCTCTGGAGCTTCTTTAAGTAGTGCTCTTAATGCCCTCTCCTCGCGCACCAGGAAACAAAAGGGAAGAAAAAGTCTCTTGCCTCTTCGGCAGCTCCAGACCCTTTCCCCGGACTCCCTCCGGGCTAGCCGTGGTGCAGTAACCCCTTCAGGCTGTCTTCCCACCGCCAGCCCCAGTTCTCTCTCTGCGCTCAGACTGAAACCCGATACCCGAGCCTCAGCTCCCAGCCCCGCCCGCCCTGGCGGCCGAGCAGACAAGCCTCTCGGGCTGGTGTGTGCCTGAGGGCACCGATCCTCTGTGCCAAAATCTCTCCGCTTTGCCCTCCACACCCCTGTTGCTGTGCTGTCCTGCGCTACTCCGAAGCTTTCCCCCTCCGCCACCCGCAGTCTCCGCCCGCGAAGGGGCTTCTAGTGTGTGGAAACATTTCCTCCTTCACGGCTCCCTCCCACTGGTGCAGGTCCCGTCCCTATCCTTTTGTCTCTGTTTATTCTTTTTTCTTTTGTCCTACCCAGGTATGTGGGGAGTTTTTCCCTTTCGGGGGGTCTGAGGTCTTCTGTCAGCGTTTAGTAGGTGTTCTGTAGGAGTTGTTCCACGTGTAGATGAATTTCTGATGTATCTGTGGGGAGGAAGGTGATCTCCGTGTCTTACTCTTCCGCCATCTTCCTCTGGGGTCCTTATTTTTTATTTTTAAGATTTTTTTTTTGATGTGGACCATCTTAAAAGTCTTTATTGAATTTATTACAATATTGCTTCTGTTTTATGTTTTGGTTTTTTGGCCACGAGGCATATGGGATCTTAGCTCCCTGACCAGGGATTGAACCCCTACCCCCTGCATTGGAAGGTGAAGTCTTAACCACTGGACTTCCAGGGAAGTCCCTCAGGCTCTTTTAAGTTACCTGTGCTGAAACTTTTTATAAGGAATCTCCGATTGAAAGACTTCTCCAGGCTAGGAAACACATGTCAAGGACTGGCCATTAGATTCTGCTTGCAGTATTCATAGATTTGGGTGAATTCCTCTCTTCTCAAGATCCCCAAAATATCTTGAGATTCCTACACCAGTCAGGAGGTGGCCTTCCTTATTTACCTGATAACGTTGTTGGCAACCTAAGAGTTTCCAATTTCTGGAGGGATCAGGTAGAGAGAAAATAAAAATGTTTCAATTCTGCTTACAAAGGTATAATTTACTAAATTGTAGTATTATAAATGGCTTAAGGGAAAAGGTTTCCTTATATCTGGAAAACACAGATTAAAAGCCAGCAATATTTCAGAAAAGAAAATATAAAAATTATAACTGTATTTATCTGTTCACTCAGTCTTATATAATTAATCCGTGATCTTAATCTTTTGTTAGCAGTTTATGAAGCCATCAGGCTTTAATTTCTTACCTAGTTCAGTGGTATGATCTGAAAGTTATCAGAAACCTGTACTCATCAAAAAGTTCTTTCTATGAATCTTCTGGAAGATGAAGCATTTTTGCAAAAGCATCAAAGTGAAACAGTAATTGTCTGTGAATGACAAATGACTTAAAAATCGATTACACAGTTAAAAATCGATTACAATGCACTTGACAAAAAAACATGGTTACTGCTGTGGCATACAATATTTTAAGATAATAACTAGAATCATGACTGATAAATTTTACTGGTACATACCAGATTTTTAAAAACTTCATATAATTCCTAGAACATTTATATTAATAACATTTATTCATATAGTATAACCTAAGAAAGTTTATCACCAGTCATTTGACAATGCTTCCCATGTAATTTATCATACCAAATCGTCTTAATTAGTTTAATGTTTCTTTGAGATGCTTCAGAGGTCATTTGAAGCATCCCAAAGTTAGCCAGAGGTAAAAAGAACTTCACCTAGAATTTGATCCTTGGGAAGCTTGTCAAAAATATCAAAAAGGCTTTAAAACACTTGGTCAGATAGGATTATAGGTCCCTGTGAAACAATACTTATTCACTTAACGAAAGTGACAATAAAAGATTTCAAGGGCAAATACAACAAGAAAATTACAACAGATCACTTAAAAGGCAAGGTAAGTCATAATCGCTTATCAAAGGCAGTTCAACATTCCATGAAAACTTTGTTCTCTTAACCAAGAGAAAACCAAATTCAGGTTTTGCATCTCTTTACCTTTAATATTAAAATTCATTCACTCAATTAAATTTATTTTAATTTTAGTCATTCTTGCCCAGACATAGAATTTCTTTCTGAAGATAATTTTTCCTCACAAACCTACAACTTTCTATATCCATATTAATTTATTCTTTATTTTTTCCCATTTAGAAATAAATAGCTTTGGAAAAAATTACTGACTTTTGCCTTAAGAAAATGCATTTCCATTCATTATACCTTCTTTTCTTGCAAAGATGATTTTTTTTTTTTGCGGTACGTGGACCTCTCACTGTTGTGGCCTCTCCCGTTGTGGAGCACAGGCTCCAGACGCACAGGCTCAGCAGCCATGGCACACGGGCCCAGCCGCTCCGCGGCATGTGGGATCTTCCCGGACCGGGGCACGAACCCACGTCCCCTGCATCAGCAGGCGGACTCCCAACCACTGCGCCACCAGGGAAGCCTGCAAAGATGATTTTTCATTAATTTTCAGTTTTAATTACATACATTAATTAAATTCTCCACTTTTAAAATCTTTAATTTCTAGTTAAAACTGAGTGAGCAATTATGAATTTTTATATTAGTATTCTGTAGATTGGCAAACTTATAAATACTATATGTAGTTCCTAATAACATGGTTTTTTTTATAGAAAATTTCTGTGTGACACCAAACATATTTATTAATAGTTCTAAATATCTTTAGTTTCTCTGTAAAAGGAAGCTTATGTTCAGTAATTAATGTTCCAGTGTCTTGTTTCATTGGAAATAACCTAGGTATTTAATAAACTTCCATCACTTAATTTAATGTAGCAAAACTCTGACATTTCAAGTTACCAAAATCTGGAAAGACCATTTTAAAGTAGACATTTCTAAAACATAATTATTCCTAAAAAATTTACCTAAAAGCTCTTATCTGCTTTACATTTAATTTACTTACAAAAATTTCATTATATCAAATTATTTTTATACTTACTTTTATTGCACCTAAGTTTAGAAGTCAAATAAGATCTTATATCTGTTGAAAATTTGTCAGCAAGAAAAATAACTTTGGAGCTCTGGCATTCAACAGCCTACTTCCCAGATTTACCATCATGATTAGGATTATGTGCTAAACTTTCCTGAACTCAATTTGAAAAGCCATAAAAAACAACAAGAGGTTCAAAATCTTATAATTAAAAACTATGATTTCATTCATTTATCTTTATTTTGTAGGATTATTAAGAAAAATAAGTGAGTTAGGTAGACTTTATTCAACAGTGAGTATCTGATGTAAAGCAAACACTTTTTCAGATTTTGGGGATCACAATGGTGAATGAGGGAGTATGTTTCTAATCTTCTTGGTGCTTATATGCCAGGGGCTGGAGCTAGATGATGATCATGTGAACAAGTAGATAAGCAAGAACACTATAGCCTGTATAAGAAGGAAATGAAGAGAGAGGACCTAGCAAAGGCCATTTAGGATTGGATGGACAAGACAAGAGAGGCCTCATTGAGGAGGAGAAATTTAAGCTGGGGCCTGAGGGAGGGTGATCAGTCATCCATTGAAGAGCTAAAAGATATTCTTTTCAAGCAGAGAGAATGATGAGAAGGAGAGAGCTTGGATCATTCAAGGAATAAAGAAATTCAGTGTGGCTGGAGTACCAAGAGTAGAGAGTAGAGAGAAATGTGCGTACACTGAGACACGTTTTCAAGGTAAGACTGGTAGGGCTAGGTGAAAAGGATGAGGGAGTAATTGAGACTCACTCCGGATGGTACCTGTCTATCACCAGGTGGGAGTCTGGAGCTAATGGACAATTATCAGTACCTGAATCCAGTACCTTGCCTCCCGATTCTCTCTACTCATCTCTGCCAAAACTCAGCTGTACTTTCTCCTTGTGGGTTACAATATTTTCTCCCCTGGGTAAAGCAGGAAATGATTTTATTTTTCTCTGTGGACGTTCTCTAAGAAAAAGTTTAACTTATAAAACTGGAGATGTGGGTGCCACTTGGAAACAAGCCCTCTTTCTTAAAACATTGCTACAAAAATACTTAATCACCATACACTAATAAAAAAAATCCAGGCTACCATAGCCACGCAGGTACTTGGGTAACTTTACCCAAAGCATATTCCTTTACATTAATTTATCCAATAATTAATTCTTCATTGCTCTTAGGGCCTAGATCCTTTGGCTTGATACTAGTAAATAGTCAAATCATATAACTAGCATTCTTTAGTTCCATCCTTACCAAGCCACCTTCAGAGTATTATTTGGTCTCCCATTTGGAATGGCTTAGAAAAAGAATGTGTTGGCTAGAGGAGTATAATGTCTTGTCCCCTGAGTAGTTTTCTTCATAAAGGAATGTACTGAATTTAGTCATCTGTCATGAGCTGGTTAATGAGAGTCTGTCCCTGAGAGATGGACCTGTTTCTATCTGCTCACAAAACATTTCTGTGTCTAGGAGACTGATGGCTAAAATCACAAGGTCACAATGCTAATGAAGGTCTTTAGAAGAGAATCAAATAACATAATCCTTTACAATACACATATATTTCTATTTAGTAATTCTGTTAAGTTGCAAGGAGGGTATATATGTAAAAAATATATGTATATACACACACATACACATACATACACACATATACACAGTCAATCCTCATTACTCATGTATTTCACATTTGCAAATTCACCTACTCACTAAAATTTATCTGTAGTCCCAAACCAATGCTTGGGGCAATTTTTCAGACATTCACCAAGATGTGCAAAGTGACAAAAATTTTGAATTGCACACATTTCCAATTGGGGTTAAACAAAGCAATGCTTTGCCTTCTTGTTTCAGCTCTCATATTGCAAACAAGTATCCTTCCATGATCTAGTTAGTGCATGATTTGCATTTCTTGGCAAAGAAATATATATATATATATATATATATATATATATATATATATATATATATATATATATATTTTTTTTTTTTTTTAAGGGGTGAGGTGTTCCCCATTAGTGGAAGCTAAGCACATATTCCCACAAAATCAAAAGCCACTGGGAGAGCCAAGCCCTGCAGTAGACTTAGCGTAAGTCATAGCCAGGATCCTATTTTCAGGTGTAGGTGTTATTTTATATTTTAGATTCTTACATTGTTCGGCTTTCTGCTTTATTCCTCTCATCTTTTGCTTCCCTCACTGATCTAGCCAAATGTGTCTGACTGCATGCTCTACCTCACATACCATACTTTTTTTTTTGGCTGCTATGCTTGGCTCATGTTATGCTCTCTACTTAAAATGCTTTGTTCCCTTAACATGCACAAACCTGAACTATTTTCTCTAATTCCCACTCTCCTGCCTCCAGACAGATGTAATCTCTCACTTCCTTAAATACTTAACTACAGTCTGTTCTTCTCTGTGGAAATGTGTTGTACATTTCATTTTGCTGATTTGGTTACTTGTCCCACTCATTTTTGTATTTTCTACCTTGCCTGACCCAATGCCTTGAGCATATTCAACTTATGTCTATAGAATAAAAGTATTTAGTCCAGTGGTTTTCAATTTTAAGTCACAAGCCTCTAAAAATCTGATTAAACTTGTCAGCAAAAAGAGCAACTTAAAAGTTCTACTGGGCTTCCCTGGTGGCGCAGTGGTTGAGAGTCTGCCTGCCGATGCAGGGTATGTGGTTTTGTGCCCCGGTCCGGAGCCGCGGAGCGGCTGGGCCCGTGAGCCATGGCTGCTGAGCCTGCGCGTCCGGAGCCTGTGCTCCGCAATGGGAGAGGCCACAACAGTGAGAAAGTTCTACTACATTTCCAGATGTTTGCAGTTCTCTCTCCCATCACTACCACCTTCCTAAGTCCGTACTCTTTGTTAAAAAAAAGATTTACTCCAAAGTCCTCAGAATGACTATGAAATGTTGACGCCCACAGAAGTCAAGTAACTTGTCCTAGGCTAATGGAAAAGGCAGGACTGGAGCTGAAGTTTAATGATTTCCAGGCTAGAGGTCTCTTTTAATGCGGATGCCTTGATCTGGACCATACGAATGTACTCCTGTTGTCTCCAAATGGGGAGACAGGCACCTCAAGGAAACGTCATTCATTCTCAGCACAGACTAATGTGTGGATGAATATTTCTGGTATCAACAGGGAAGTAAATACTCATAGAGCCAGATGGAAAACAATGGACAGAGAAGCAGAAAATTGGTTAAAAGCCCAAACTCACCATTTACCATTTATGGGTCTCTAGCTCAGCCAAGTGTTCTGGGAAATCAAGAGGCTAATGACCGCAGGGGATCTACATGTGTTTCTGGTTCTACATGTTTTACATTAGGAGGCCCAGGATCAAACACTAGTCTAACTGGTTTTATCCTATAGAAGGAACTCAGGGTAAAGTCTCAACATATTGGAGTACAGAGTCTTGAATGCTTTTTGTATCTCAATTCCTAACTCATTTTTACATTCTTTGTAGGAGCCTCTCAAACTTTTAAACCTGATTTTTCTGTAGAAATATGATAAAGATCAGTTCTCTAGAAACATTCATATTACAAGATGCTTGAGACTTTATTTCTAATCCTTATTTTAAGGATTGTAGAAAGCTGGACTGTGCTTTGCTGTTCTTAAGTCAGTAGCAAGATTGAATTCACTATTCTGCCTTAACTAGTATATCAGGTGACCCTTGATTCCCACCGTCACCAATTCTAAGAGACAGATCACACTTGCTTCCCTTTCCAGGCTTTTATCTGAAGATGTGGCATCTTTTCTGTATGCACTCTAAGTAGCATTCCAAAAAGGCACTAACCTCAGCTTTTATGGAAATAGGATGTTTTCTGTAATGGCCTTTGTCTTAGCTTTAACTGTGTGTGTGTGTGTATATATTTTATACATCTTTATTGGAGTATAATTGCTTCACAATGCTGTGTTAGTTTCTGTTGTACAACAAAGTGAATCAGCCATATGCATACATATATCCCCATATCCCCTCCCTCTTGAGCCTCCCTCCCACGCTTCCTATCCCACCCCTGTAGGTCGTCGCAAAGCACGGAGCTGATCTCCCTGTACTATGCTGCTGTTTCCCACTAGCTAGCTATTTTACATTTAGTAGTGTATCTATGTAGATGCTACTCTCACTTTACCCCAGCTTTCCCCTCTGCCTCCATGTCCTCAAGTCCATTCTCTATGTCTGCATCTTTATTCCTTAGCTTTAACTGTATATATTTTTATAAAAATATTGACTTAAATTCGTATATTCATTTATGTTAGTTGTAGCTGAGGACTTTGATCAGATTAGGCAGATTTTCTCTAATTGGTTAGAGAGACTGGAATTTAAGGACGTCTTCAACTTCTATATTCCATTCTTTTTTTATTAGAAGATCTTTTTGGTAAAAAAAATTGCATTGTCTAGTGCCCTGTGATATAGAAATTCAGATATTTGAGTGTTCTAGGTGACCCAATTTTAATTGTAAAAAATAAAACATTGGATATATTTTATTGCCTTTTTTCTTATCCATTGACTTATTTTAACTTCTTCATACAAAATCTCCCCCTCTAATTCAAAATGTGCAAAATTTTAATTTTCATAAGATTGAGAAAATGTAGATTTATTTCTTATATTCTTTAGATTTATATGTAGCTATAGGTAAATGAACTAGTTTCACTATATCATGTTAAAGTTGGTCCACCTTAAGGAAAAGATTGATTTGATGCTTAATAATAAAAATATTTGGGGGGGAAGTAATAGGGGAGGAGAAATAGACATCATATCTAGAAGGGAGAAGTTTCAAAAAATTTGTGACCATCTTTAATCTGCCACATATGGTAAAATAGATGTTAAAATGTGGTAAGAATGCAGAAGAAAATTAAAAGCAGACACACAAACTATTAAAACCTTCCATCAATGCAGAATACTGAGTAATTACAAAAATAGGATATCCACATTTTCAATAATGATAAGAAGCTAAAACTGATCAAACAAACAAAATGCTGGCTAAAAGTAGCCAAGTGGTATGAATTCTTAGCAGAATTCACTGAGGTGAAAGACCTTGGCAAGGCCAACAACCCAGAATCTCTTGTTTAAGTATATGTGTGAGGCTATATTATTGTATTAGTCATGTATTGTTGCATAATAAACTGCCCCTGATGAAAAATTATCATCTTGCCATTTTTGTGAGTCACGAATCTGGGAGCTGCTTAGCTGGGTGATACTGGCTTAAGGTGTCTCAAGAAGTTGCGATTATACTGTCAGCAGGACTGTGGTTTCATATGGAAGAATGCCTGGGGGAGAATCCAACAATATTATTCATGCAGTTGTTGGCAGGAGGCTTCAGTTTCTTGGTACATGAGGCTCACCATAGGACTACTTAAGACATAGCTTCCCCCAGAGTAAGCGATTCAAGAGTGGAGAGTACACACGCAAATATAAAGCTGAACTGTTTTATAACCTGATATCAGGGGTGATATGCCATCACTTCTCTCAAATGCTATTGGTCACAGAGACTGTGCCTGGTACAATAAAGAAAGGGAATAAAAAAAAGTGCAAATACCAGGAGGCTGGAATCATTGGGGCCATCTTGCAGGCTGGCTACCACAGGCATACAGATCAGGAACCAAAGACAATGCCTTTGCTTTTGGTCTTACTGTTGCATCTAAAGGCCCGTGCTCTCTGCAAGGAATAAGCTTTACCAGTTTATCTTAAACTAAAAGAGGTAGTCCTTCTTGAGAAGACACATGGACTCTTAAACAGTCTGCTCACTGGCTATACAAGTTCTTTGTCACGTGCCCAATTCATGGCCATGGGTTAACTGAAATTCACATATGCCCAGTGCAGTTTTTTTTTTCACTTTTTTTTTTTAATTTATTAATTAATTTATTTATTTATGGCTGTGTTGGGTCTTCGTTTCTGTGCGAGGGCTTTCTCTAGTTGCGGCGAGTGGGGGCCCCTCTTCATCGCGGTGCACGGGCCTCTCACTGTCACGGACTCTCTTGTTGCGGAGCACAGGCTCCAGACGCACAGGCTCAGTAGTTGTGGCTCACGGGCCCAGTTGCTCTGCGGCATGTGGGATCTTCCCAGACCAGGGCTCAAACCCGTGTCCCCTGCATCGGCAGGCAGATTCTCAACCACTGCGCCACCAGGGAAGCCCTTTTTTTTCACTTTTGTAAAAGGTGTGAGGTAGGAAACAAGGCCTAACTTTACAAATGAGTAAACTAAGGATGGGCTTCAGAAAAAATGTATTGATTTGCTGAAATTACAAGATTTATAGTGGTAGTATAAATCGTGGTAGTCCTGGTCTTCTGACCCCCACTGCATCTCATTGTCACTTAAGTAGTTTTTAGTTTGACTTTTTCCCCTAATTTTGTTCCTGGTATCTTTCTGGGTTAAAACGTCTTGGTTCTGTCCAGGGCTTTGGGAAACTTACGTTCTTAGCAGTTGTTCTAAAGGCAGAGATGAATAATTGCTTGCCAAATATTAGAGGCACATATATTGTGTTCAAACCACACTTTGTTGATCAGGTATTGCCATAATAATGCTGCATAATAAACCAATTAAAAAACCAGTGCCTGGGGCTTCCTTGGTGGCACAGTGGTTGAGAATCTGCCTGCTAATGCAGGGGACACGGGTTCGAGCCCTGGTCTGGGAGGATCCCACGTGCCGCGGAGCAATTAGGCCTGTGAGCCACAACTACTGAGCCTGCGTGTCTGGAGCCTGTGGTCCACAACAAGAGAGGCTGCAATAGTGAGAGGCCTGCGCACCACGATGAAGAGTGGCCCCCGCTTGCCACAACTAGAGAAAGCCCTCGCACATAAACGAAGACCCAACACAGCAAAAATAAATAAATTAATTAATAAACTCCTACCCTCAACATCTTTAAAAAAAAACAAAAGAAAAACACTAGTGCCTGATAGCAATAGTGTTCTTTCTTATGCTCAAGAATCTGTGGGTCAGCTGGAGTTCTGCTTATCTAGACTTTATTCAGCTAGGCATCTCTGCTTTAGGCTGCAGGTTGGATGGGTTTATTTCATGCTGTAGGTTGGGTTCAGTTCTGTTCTTCATATGTTTTTTTCTAGAACCCAGACTGGTTGAAAACAGTGGCTGTCTAGGGCCTACTCTGCTCATGGCTGGTCACTGCCAAGTGGTGCAAATATGTGTGAGGGCTCTGCTGACAGCAGAACCAACGTTCCACTGGCCAGAGCAGTTCCTATGGCTAAGCCTAACACCACTGGGGCAGGGAAATGTACTCTAACTAGAGTGAAAGGAGAGGCAGAGTGAATTTTTATTGAATGATAATTTAATAATTCAATATTTGCTTAGTAGTTTACCCAACTGAATGGACAGAAGACCAAAATTAGAATTTTATATTCCTCCTTGAGAAAATTGTTCTCTTTCTACATGTAATATTTTTTTCTTTTTTTGTTTAAAAAATTGTATTTATTTTTGAAATTAAAAATGAAAAGCTTTCAAATTAATGTATCTTTTATAATTATTAATACAGTTTATTGTGAAATTTGTTGCCATATAGAAATTGAAGAAAGGTGTGACTGACTGAAGTTATCTGTCAATACATGCTTTGACTTTTGAGTCTGTGCACCCTCAAGTCTCCATCCTCTCCAAATGGGGGCTCTTTGATTTGAGTCAAAGACCAAATAGATGGCAAGGAATGTCAGCGGGCTACTAGACAGGTGGGGTTAAATGAAGACAGAATTTATAAACAAAAATGGCTCAAGAAAGAACTCTGGCCTTCCAAAGAAAATACATATCTAATAAAAGGGGTAAAATATAAAAGTCATCCCAAGTCACAACTCTAGAGGCAACTACTCAAACTTTTCTTGATGTGGTTTTAGTCATTTCTCTGCATACAGAGACATATAAATGTGTGATTATGTATGTTGTTTTATCTCTCAGTTATAGGATTAGATAGCATATTATGGAAATACTTTCTTTTTTTAACATCTTTATTGGAGTGTAATTGCTTTACAATGGTGTGTTAGCTTCTGCTTTATAACAAAGTGAATCAGCTATACATATGCATCTATGTATCTTTATCAAAGATAAGGTGACCATATCTACATGTAATATTGATTTGATAAGTCACAAGGCAAGTTCCTGACCGAAGACTAAAACATTGCACAATTATTCCAACAGTTTTTGTTTGATCCTTTTCCTACCACCTCACTTCAAAACAGTGACTCTAAGCAGACATGATGAGGCAGTTTAAGTAGGAGCTCAATCCTGAAACCAGTGGTCTCTGAGAACCGTCATTATGCATGTATGGAACTTCCACAGGCTGCCTGACACTGGTTTAGGTGCTGCAAAGTTTATATAATTTAGGTTGGGGGTCATTACTTCTTTTGGGGAGTTTACAGCCTTCTCAGAGCAGATAAAGATGCTATTTAATAACGCAGATTAAATATAAGTAGAAAATAATAGAATGTAGAACTGGAAGGAATTTAAACTGCTACCCTCACTTCAAAGATCAGAAACCTGAGGTCCAGAAAGATTAAATAATTTTTTGAAGGATAGAAGAAGTTGGTGACATATTTAAGTCTAGAATCCAGAATTTTTTGTACTCACGGTCAAAAGTTGAAAAGAGTACTCACAAGAATCAGAATTTATTGAAGGGGAGGCAGTTCCACAGTTAGTTTTCCAAGTGGAATTAACTTTAGAGCAGCTGAGGCAAGCTGTTAGAAGATTTCAGGTAGTGTGAAGGTGGAAAGAATACCGTCTGAATGTTGAGACATATTAGAAGAACTCACAGAGCCAGTAACTAAATGGGGATATTATTAGTCTGTAGTCATACTTTTGTTTGAAGGCTGAACTTGGTCCCTTGGATAAAGCTTAAAGAAAGAACATCATTTATCACAACGACAGAAAGAAATTGAGATTTTCAGTATTTTGTTGTTTTTTCTTTTTTTTTCTTTTTCTTTTTGCGGTACGCGGGCCTCTCACTGTTGTGGCCTCTCCCGTTGCGGAGCACAGGCTCCGGATGCGCAGGCTCAGCGGCCGTGGCTCACGGGCCCAGCTGCTCCACGGCATGTGAGATCTTCCCGGACCGGGTCACAAACCCGTGTCCCCTGCATCGGCAGGTGGACTCTCAACCACTACGCCACCAGGGAAGCCCTAGATTTTCAGTATTTTGTTATAGAAAGAAGACATGTTGCCCTGGCCATATGACATTTTTGGTTTATAGGATGTTTGTGATTAGCCTGGGGTGCTATTACTTTCTTTATGATATTGCCAACACATAGGTCCTTCTTTCTTCCCTGTTTCCACTAACTGTAGGCCCCATGCGAGGGACTAGAGAAAAAAATTCAGCGTAACTTTGCTCTAAGAAAGATACTGAGCTACCCTAATTCAGCTGGGTTGGACTTCATTCTGGATAACTCCAATCCAAGCAGAAGTTTACAAATAAAATAAGCACTGATAGGGCTTCCCTGGTGGCGCAGTGGTTGAGGG
The DNA here is from genome assembly GCF_949752795.1 of Hyperoodon ampullatus. Lineage (NCBI taxonomy): Eukaryota > Metazoa > Chordata > Mammalia > Artiodactyla > Ziphiidae > Hyperoodon > Hyperoodon ampullatus. Next base: position 142,416,541 of record NC_136917.1, on the reverse strand, counting down.
TCCGCCTGCCGATGCAGGGGACGCGGGTTCGTGCCCCGGTCTGGGAGGATCCCACGTGCCGCGGAGCGGCTAGGCCCGTGAGCCATGGCTACTGGGCCTGCGCGTCCAGAGCCTGTGCTCCGCAACGGGAGAGGCCACAGCAGTGAGAAGCCCACGTAATGCAAAAAAAAAAAAAAAAAAAAAAAAAAAAAAAAATAAGCACTGATGTCTACAAGGTGGAAAATCAAAAGCAATAAACATGCTCCACACACTTCTGGGGCCTCTGTAGTATCAGCCATATATCATGGTAAGTAATTGATTCAATCTTGTAATTGACCAGTCATAATCTGCTTTTTAAAAAGCACCAGTTCTTCAGATCATATTTATATTGCTCCATTTTTCTAAAGAGATAAACTATGTGGGACTCATGAATGTGTGTGTAAGTTCATCCTTTTCTCTTAACATTTTTCTTAACATTTTCCCTGATGATCTGTTTAAATTAGAAGTCACAGACTTAGTTTTCTCCTTCATTCATCTGAGGTAAGAATTCTTACACTTATGTATTGGAGTCAGAGAGGTTGTTCATTAGATTAAAATGATCTTAAGAAGCGTTTACCCTATCTGGTTGCTTTTGTTGTTTATATCCTGAATTGGTGACTTGCTTATAATTATAATTGTTAGATCTTTTATATATGATTTTAAAATATATTTTGTGATCATTATCTGATTACGAGCTGATAAGTCTTGTGATGTATTTGTATGGCATACAGAAACTGATGTGTATATATATCAGACTCAGTGAATGGCCCCTCACTTGTTAACAGAAATTGCTTCAGCAAAACTGAGAGTTTAATCAAAGTTTAACTTGATAAATCAACAAAGACTTTCAAAAAGATCTGGATTTTAAATAATTTCCCAGAATACGAGAGGGATGTGGAATTGTGAGAATAGAAAGAATTAGGATGAGAGCCTCAAGTAAAATACACACACACACACACACACACACACACACACACACACGAAACAAAACAAAACAAAATGCAAGGAAATAGAGTTATTAGGATTTTCAACAAAAGAATTATTTGACTGACAACAACAGTAAAATTCCCATTCTCCAACTTTATGCTGTCTTTATCTTAATAATAGCGTCTAAATGTAGTGTTAGTTAAACTGAAATAAACACAAAGTTGTTTGGGAACACGTGAGTATAAACTGAAGGATGATTCATTTATATTTACAGATGAGACTTCACTCACCACAGCAGGACTCCAGACTTTACCATAAATGTTTGGATGTTTTATAGTTTTTGGCTCTTCTAATTAAAAAAAGGAGTTCTGCTTTCAGCAAGGGACGGGCACTGTCTACATGCCACTTTGAAAAAGTGCTAACTCAATCATTATTGATAATTTACTCCACTAAAGAAGACATGTCTTGGCCTGTAGTAAGATAAGGAACAGGTGGGTTTGCAGAATTAAAACACTGAGAGGGAAGTTAGCCTGGCATTTCCTATCCTGAAACAATTGATTTAGGACTCTAAAGGTTAAGTTAAATGTCACTTGAATTTAAATATCTTAACACAAAAGTCAACCTAAAAGGCAATACATACCCAAAGAAATCTAGGAAAATTATTGCACTGTCCCATTTAAGACCTAAGGTTAGTAAATGAAATTCCAAAGGTCACATAGTTCAGACAACAGCATGGTGTTTACCACTGGAATGAACACAACCAGAGAACCTCAGAGCCACAAAATGCATCGGGGAGTCTGTTCAGAGCTAATAACATTACTGTAAGTTCTTTAAAGCTAATACCAATTGATCAGCTTCTCTTTATCTGTCAGGGAATATAAATGGGAAGGATTGTCCTAGGTACTTCACTCTCGTTTTCTGAAAGCACAAAAGGGAACTAATCAGAAGTGATACTGTTCTTCAGACAGAGGTGAAGATGGCTTCCAGAGGTGACAGATGGCTACCATGCCATCCCAGTGCTGCAGATCTTGCCTTAGCCCTGTTCTTTGCTTCCTGGGTCAGATTTCTGGAAAGGGTAGGGGACCATAAGCTGCTCAGGCTCACTGGCCACCATGTGGGCAAAAGAGATCTGTTTGGTGGGAAGGATGGGGAGAAGCAATGCCCAGACCTACGTCAGAATTGAATGGTCCACTCTAGGAACTGGGATTTTTTTTTTCCCCCAAACTCTATGATAGTACTATATGATACAACTTTTTGCCATGATGGAAGAAATGTTCTATAATCTGCGCTGTTCAGTAGGGTAGTCACTAATCACATGTGGCTGTTGAACACTTGAAATGTGTGACTGAGGAACTGAATTTTTAAATTATATTTAATTTTAATTAACTAAAATTTTAAATGTGCATATTTGGCTAATGGTTACCATATTGAAACACAGAGAATTTTCATAACATCTTGACATCCATATAACCCTGACCAAAACTTATTAAATACTATGTAGGCTGAAACATCGTGCTTTATATTAAAAACGCTAGTGATATAACAAGATTTGTAAAATGATTTGGACCTGATATAAAAAGAGTATTTCTCTGGGGAGCAAAGCCTTACCAAATAAAGACATCTCCAAGAACAGATCTCAAACATTAGTTCATTAATTTAATATTTACTGAGAGGTCATTAAGCAGGACGCAGTGGGCTATGTGTTAGGAGTACAAAGATGAGATACTTTATGCTCTTAATAAGCTCACAGTCTAGTGGAAGAAAGAGACAAATGAGATATTTAAAATATAATATGATAAGTACCAAGATGGAGGAATGAACTGTAGCTAAGGCGTCATCACTGACCTTCATGAGCTAGGCTATTCAAATCATCCTTTGTTTAATTGTTAACATTTCCGACATATGGTACTATTATAATGTGGGGTGTTAGGTACTATGAGAGATGAAATAGGAAATCTCTGCCTTAAGACTTTTTACCTATTTGGCTTCCCCAAAATATAGATTGATTCTGAATACAGCAGTATAAGGTTCTTTCGTTTCCTAGTTCTAAGTAAAACTAGTGTTGGTTATTGGGTCCTTTGTGATTGAGATACATTCTTTCTTTTTTAAAAAATAAATTCATTTTATTTATTTATTTTTGTCTGTGTTGGGTCTTCATTGCTGCTCGTGGGCTTTCTCTAGTTGTGGTGAGCAGGGTCTACTCTTCATTGTGGTGTGTGGACTTCTCGTTATGGTGGCTTCTCTTGTTGCAGAGCACGGGCTCCAGGCGTGCGGGCTTCAGTAGCTGTGGCACATGGGCTCAGTAGTTGTGCTCACAGGCTCTAGAGTGCAGGTTCAGTAGTTGTGGCACACAGGCTTAGTTGCTCCGCCATATGTGGGATCTTCCCGGACCAGGGATTGAACCTGTGTCCCCTGCATTGGCAGGTGGATTCTTAAGCACTGTGCCACCAGGGAAGTCCTGAGATACATTCTTAAAAAACAGTTTGCTGCTGCTCCAGATCAAAGTTTGGTTGGCTTGTCACCTATTGAATGAGCCCTGTTATTAGGTCTTATGTACCGTTCCCTCACCTATTTATGAAGTGTCCAGCAGGGGGACGGGAGTGACAATGTGTAAGACAGGATGAGCACTGTGTAGCTGGTGCTTTGGTGGCCCAAGACCTATCTCCTCGCTTACCTCTGCAAGGATGGGCCACCTGTGCAGGATGACAGTCTAACCTCAGGGACCAGTCTACTCTTCTACCCAGAGCCCTCTCTGAAGCTGTGGAGCACATGAGAGCATGTTTGTGTCCTTAGGAGCTACTCTTCAAAAATAGCATACAGAAATCAGTGTCTAAATGCCCTAGTGCCAATCCTCAGATGGACATTTCTGAGAAATATTGTGTTCACTTCTCCAAGGTCCTGGAACATTTTCTAAAACAAAATCAAAACTTAAAACAAGAATAAAAACAAAAAAACCCTGGACTACCTAAAACACAAACAAAAAGCCAAACAAAAACAGAGAGGACTCCCATTGCTTACAGCAGTAGCCTTGACAACACATCCTTACCTTGGTTTTTCTTCCTTCCATCTCTCTCTGTCCATGATTCCTCAACCCTACTTTTTTCCTTTTTGAGATCACCTCACAAATAAACTATCTGTACTTAAGTGCTTTTCTGTGAGTTGAGTAGGTTGGTAGTTTAAGTCCTGGTTAGCAGTTAAGTTTCTCTCTCTGTGTGTGTGTGTGTGTGTGTGTGTGTGTGTGTATGTAAGCTATGCTTAGAATGACTTGTTAAAAATATATGAGTTGTGAATCTCAAAATATATCCTGAATTCTTTCATTTCTCAGTGTTCTAGAATGTTCATTGTTTTTCTCCAAGTCCATCACACTTTGTAAAGAGCAAAAATCTCCCTCATTGTATATGCCTTCTCTCTGTATTGTTAGCATTGGCAGCCTTATTAGGCTCTTGTCTTTGGAAGTCGAAGAAAAAGTCAGTTAAATGTGATTCATCATGACTTTATCCATTCGTAAGAAGACCAGACCAGAAAGGAAAACAGCAAAAACTCACCTCTATGGCCCCCTTTATCCTTGCATAAAACATTTTCATGCTTTCATTTTGAAAGACATAATGTTTCTCTCTCTCATGCTCTCTGTCTCTCTCACCCTCTTTTTCTTTCTTTCTTTTGAGACTATTGTTCTGGCATTTTGGTATTGCTGCTGCTTTTTAGCAATTATACACTTGATCTTAGACAAAAGGCTGAGAAGCGATTCAGCAATTACAATAGTCTTTTTCATTTAAAATTTTTAGTGACCCTCACATCAATAGATGACCATATTTCCACTTACTGATAGCAACCTGCAGGCCATGTTTCAGAAAGTCTGGCACGGCCTCACTTTGTTTTCCCTCCATTAGTGTTCCATTTGCTTTTCAACAGGTAAGCGTATTAAGTGAGGCTGGTGTGAGTCTAGCCTTCTGGGGATGATGACAAGTCTACTTCTTTTTTCTGCCCTTATGTTCAGTAGCTCAAGAGTTTATTTACTTCTACTAAACTTGTAATTTGAATTTCAAAATAAGGAATTTTTCTTGGTCAATTATCAAGAGTTATTACTGAGATAAAAATGATGAGGATAGCAATCAAGTCAGAACCAGCTTTATTCCAGCAATCCACAAATGCATAAAATATGTGTACATGTTAAACAGAAAATAATCCACACACCTGTATTTCCTTTTCAAAAGCCATATTTGACTGAAATGCTTCATATATGGCCATTTTTAAATTGCCTTTTAACCAATTCTTTTAATCATGGCTAATGTTTTCCCCAATGAAAACTGAAGAATCCATTTTATGTCTTATTTTCCCCATTCTTTTATGCATTTTAATTTGCAAAAATCCTGTAGCTTAAAAAAAATAAGCATAGTGAAAAACTGCATTTAACCAAGTGGCATACCAGTTTTATAACGATGCAGATATGATCTAAGTGTTAAGTCCTGATCTTGATATTAATTTCAGAGAATAAAATGATGTGTAAGACAAACTAAATTACACCTTAATGAAATTCAGAAAGTGCTCTTTTTTACTAAAACTTTCTGAGATGGAATCAGTGAAAAGAAAGGAGAAATAAGTGTCTACGTTCATTTATTGGATACCTTGTTTTTCAGGTTATACAGATAACATGGTATAAAAATTTTTAAAAGTTCCTGAACTCCCATCAGTAGAGATAATAACTTTTAAGTCTTTTACTTACACAAAATTAGGATATTTAATATTTTTATGTGCTATCATTTTTGCTTAACATTAAATAAAGCATAAACTTTTTCATGCTATTATTTCTATCATATAGTACTTAAAATATCATATTCTTTAAAAATAATAATATTTTTTAAAACTACAGGCCAATATCACTGATGAACATAGATGCAAAAATCCTCAACAAAATACTAGCAAACAGAATCCAACAGCACATTAAAAGGATCATACACCATGATCAAATGGGGTTTATTCCAGGAACGCAAGGATTCTTCAATATACGCAAATCAATCATTGTGATACACCATATTAACAAATTGAAGGAGAAAAAACATATGATCATCTCAATAGATGCAGAGAAGACTTTTGACAAAATTCAACACCCATTTATGATAAAAACCCTGCAGAAAGTAGGCATAGATGGAACTTTCCTCAACATAATAAAGGCCATCTATGACAAACCCACAGCCAGCATCATCCTCAATGGTGAAAAACTGAAACCATTTCCACTAAGATCAGGAACAAGACAAGGTTGCCCACTCTCACCACTCTTATTCAACCTAGTTTTGGAAGTGTTAGCCACAGCAATCAGAGAAGAAAAGGAAATAAAAGGAATCCAAATTGGAAAAGAAGAAGTAAAGCTGTCACTGTTTGCAGATGACATGATATTATACATAGAGAATCCTAAAGATGCTACCAGAAAACTACGAGAGCTAATCAATGAATTTGGTAAAGTAGCAGGATACAAAATTAATGCACAGAAATCTCTGGCATTCCTGTACACTAACGATGAAAAATCTGAAAGTGAAATCAAGGAAACACTCCCATTTACCATTGCAACAAAAAGAATAAAATATCTAGGAATAAACCTACCTAAGGAGACAAAAGACCTGTATGCAGAAAATTATAAGACACTGATGAAAGAAACTAAAGATGATACAAATAGATGGAGAGATATACCATGCTCCTGGATTGGAAGAATCAATATTGTGAAAATGACTCTACTACTCAAAGCAATCTACAGATTCAATGCAATCCCTATCAAACTGCCACTGTCATTTTTCACAGAACTAGAACAAAAAATTTCAAAATTTGTTTGGAAGAACAAAAGACCCCGAACAGCCAAAGCAATCTTGAGAACAAAACACGGAGCTGGAGGAATCAGGCTCCCTGACTACAGACTATACTACAAAGCTACAGTAATCAAGACAGTGTGGTACTGGCACAAAAACAGAAAGATAGATCAATGGAACAGGATAGAAAGCCCAGAGATAAACCCACGCACATATGGTCAACTTATCTTTGATAAAGGAGGCAGGAATGTACAGTGGAGAAAGGACAGTCTCTTCAATAAGTGGTGCTGGGAAAACTGGACAGGGACATGTAAAAGTATGAGATTAGATCACTCCCTAACACCATACACAAAAATAAGCTCAAAATGGATTAAAGACCTAAATGTAAGGCCAGAAACTATCAAACTCTTAGAGGAAAACATAGGCAGAACACTCTATGACATAAATCACAGCAAGATCCTTTTGGACCCACCTCCTAGAGAAATGGAAATAAAAACAAAGATAAACAAATGGGACCTAATGAAACTTCAAAGCTTTTGCACAGCAAAGGAAACCATAAAGAAGACCAAAAGACAACCCTCAGAATGGGAGAAAATATTTGCAAATGAAGCAACTGACAAAGGATTAATCTCCAAAATTTATAAGCAGCTCATGCAGCTCAATAGCAAAAAAACAAACAACCCAATCCAAAAATGGGCAGAAGACTTAAATAGGCATTTCTCCAAAGAAGATATACAGACTGCCAACAAACACATGAAAGAATGCTCAACATCATTAATCATTAGAGCAATGCAAATCAAAACTACAATGAGATATCATCTCACACCAGTCAGAATGGCCATCATCAAGAAATCTAGAAACAATAAATGCTGGAGAGGGTGTGGAAAAAAGGGAACACTCTTGCACTGCTGGTGGGAATGTGAATTGGTACAGCCACTATGGAGAACGGTATGGAGGTTCCTTAAAAAACTAAAAATAGAACTACCATATGACCCAGCAATCCCACTACTAGGCATATACCCTGAGAAAACCATAATTCAAAAAGAGACATGTACCAAAATGTTCATTGCAGCTCTATTCACAGTGGCCCAGAGATGGAAACAACCTAAGTGTCCATCATCGGATGAATGGATAAAGAAGATGTGGCACATATATACAATGGAATATTACTCAGCCATAAAAAGAAACGGAACTGAGCTATTTGTAATGAGGTGGATAGACCTAGAGTCTGTCATACAGAATGAAGTAAGTCAGAAAGAGAAAGACAAATACCGTATGCTAACACATATATATGGAATTTAAAAAATATATATCATGAAGGACCTAGGGGTAAAACGGGAATAAAGACACAGGCCTACTTGAGAATGGACTTGCGGATATGGGGAGGTGGAAGGGTAAGCTGTGACAAAGCGAAAGAGAGGCATGGACATATATACAGTACCAAACGTAAGGTAGATAGATAGTGGGAAGCAGCCGCAGAGCACAGGGAGATCAACTCGGTGCTTTGTGACCGCCTGGAGGGGTGGGATGGGGAGGGTGGGAGGGAGGGAGATGCATGAGGGAAGGGATGTGGGAACAGATGTATATGTATGACTGATTCACTTTGTTATAAAGCAGAAACTAATAAAAAAAATAATCTTTTAAAGTATGCTATTATTTTTTCTATTACATGGTCTTTAAAAACATCACTTAATATCTGCATAATGCTCCATGGTATACTTCTGTCATATTTCCTTCTGTAATTCCGTAAATAAACATTCAGATGGCTTCTGCCTTCTTTCCTGCCTTCCATTTTTTTCTTTATTATTAATTCCATTCCACTACATACATAATATTAATTGTGATACCTTTTTACATAAATTTTTGACTACATCTCAAATTACATCATTAGAAAAGATTTCTAGTAGTGGCCTTCAGGAAACAAAGTGCTGAACTTCTTGTGGTAGTTTATGCACAGTGCGAAATAACTCTCCAGAAATTCCTTGCTGCCAGAAACCTATTAGAGTGCTCACACCACTACAGCTTCACCAGTATTTCATTATAATCTTTATTATTGACAACTTGGTAGGGTACTCCCTTAATCATTGGGTAATTTGCATCCCTTTGATTACTAATGAGGTTTTTAATACTTTTCATATTTCTTGTGTATTCAAATTTCTATTTCTGTGATTTTTTATTTATCCTTTCAGTCCAGTTATCTGTGAGATTCTTACTATACCTCTTAGTATTTCAAGGCTCTATTACAGTTCTAAGGGAATTGGTAAAACGTTTTAATCATGTGTCATAATTTCTCATTGTGACTTTAGTTTTTTATTCCTTATTGCTATAAGTGATATTTTATGATATAGCCCTTTTAACACCTAGCATGTTTTGATACTCCTTAATTGAGAAGTCAGCAATTTTTTATTTCTTGTAAAAGAATTACGATGGACTAGAGTCACTAACTGTAGAAGCATTAAATAGTATAGGCAATTATACAGTATGGAGGTAAGACTCCAAGTCTTCTAGATCACCTTTGCTCATTTATTGTAGCAGATTCTAAGAAACTTTTTAAGCAGATCCAGCAGTTCCTGAAAGGAAAGTATGATGTCATGGATGAGTAGGTCAAGCAAATACTACTTTAGTATAGAGACTGACTCATCAATTCCGAATGTGTGAGAAGTTAATCATTAATTTTTTTCTTTTAGTCAAGCTGTTTGTAGTGCTTTGGATAAAAAGACCATTAGGAACTACTCTCCATAAAGTGCTGCTTTTGAGGATCGATTTGTACTGTATCTGTTATATTAGTTATCAGATGCTGTGTAAAACATTACCCCAAACTTAGCAGCTTGAAATAAAAACATTATCTCAGAGCTTCATGGGGCAGGAATCTTAACATGGTGTATGTAGCTGCTTGCTCCAAGGCCTCTCGCGTGCTTGCGGTCAGCAGCTGGCCAAGCCTAGGGTCATTTCAAAGTTTACTTGAGGGAGGTTCTTCTTCCAAAATCACTCACATAGATTTCTTCATAGACAGGCTTCATGAAATGGCCACTGCTTCCTCCAAGAGAGACAAAGAGAGAGCACCTAGATAGAAGCTGTGGTCTTTTTTTTTTTTTTTTGCAGTACGCGGGCCTCTCACTGTTGCGGCCTCTCCCGTTGCGGAGCACAGGCTCCGGACACGCAGGCTCAGCGGCCATGGCTCACGGGCCCAGCCACTCTGCTGCATGTGGGATCTTCCCGGATTGGGGCACGAACCCGTGTCCCCTGTATCGGCAAGCAGACTCTCAACCACTGCGCCACCAGGGAAGCCCGAAGCTGTGGTCTTTTATAACCTAATTATGGAAATTCCCATCAGGTGAGCTGTATTCTACTTATTAGTAGCTAATCTGTCATTCCAGCTAAACTGAAAAGTATGAAGAGGAGGTGGTGGGAATTATTGTGGGAGGTGATCTGAGTGTTTGCTTGCCTTATCTTATTGCACTCCTTCTACAGACGGATTCACACACACACACACACACACACACACACACACAAATAATTAAGAATCACATGATTTATATTTGATAAGCATCTCATAAAATTTGATAAGTTGTTTTGATGTTGTTTGTGTAGATTTGGGCCATTTAGATCTCATCACGCTATATCAAATTACATTTGGCCTTGCTAAATGGACAACATATTTTGAGATGCTTGGAAACTTTTCTGACCAAACACAGCCTAGAAACAATTCCAGATCTCTTAGACTTCAAATTTATTGTCTCCTTTCCTGTTAGGGAGTGCTTGAATAACCTGGTTCGGTGTTTGTAATAAAATGTTCCGTAGAAAGTCATGAGCTATAACGTGTTTATTTTTGTGAAAATAATAGCTATTTAGGCAAATTCAAGATGTATGTTCTTTTCCTAGCCTCTTTATTAAAAACAAGTGTCAAAAGAGCTGGCTTGGTGGTTGGTGAAGGAGGAGGGTGGGGGAGACTTGTTAATATACCTTGTGCAGCAGGGAGGCAGATGTTTTTCTGGGAGGTGGTGGGGCTGCTCCCAGGAACACAGGGAAACAAGGTGAATCCACATCACTTTGAGAAATGGCTAATGGCTTTATTACCTAGTTTGATTGGAGCTTACAGGCAGACTGGCAGGAATGCACAGAAGTCTTTTGAGAGTTTAGGCAGTTTGAGCAACTCCAAATGGGAATTGTATGCAGACTTCTAACTGAGGATTAGAGACAGTGTGTGATAGGCTGAATAATGGTCCACAGAAGATATTCATGCCCTAATCACGTGGAACCTGTGATTATGTTACTTTACATGGCAAAAGGGACTTTGCAGATTTAATGAGTTACAGACATTAAAATAGAGGATTATTTTGGAATTTTTGAGGTGAGTCCAATCTTAAATAAATCCTTAAATACCTAGAACTTTCTATTGTGGAGTCAGAAAAGAGATGTGACAGAAAGGGAAATCAGAAAGCTTCCAAGCATGAGAAGGATTTGGTGTGCTCTTGCTGGTTTTGAGATGTAGGGCCCACATGGGAGGACTAGAGAGAGGCCTCCAAGAGCTGAGGGTAGCCCCCAGCTGACAGCCAGCAAGGAAATAGGGCCTCAGTCCTACAACTGAAAAGATCTGGGTTCTACCAACAACCTTTGTGGGTTTGGAAGCAGATTCTTCAGATTCTTCCCCAGAACGCCCCGTAAAGGACAATGCCCTGTTGACATATTGCTTTTAGCCTGGTGAGGCTTGCGCTATACTTCTACACAGATCTGTGAGACAATAAATGGATGCTGTTTTAAGCTACTAAATTTGTGGTAATTTGTTATGGCAACAATAGAAAATTAATACAGAGTGAGAGAGTCAAGTCTCTTGAGGTTTTTAGAGAGTAGTCAGGAGTAAAGCAAGGCACCTGGTTAAAAGAGGTAGGTGGAGGGCTTCCCTGGTGGCGCAGTGGTTGACAGTCTGCCTGCTGATGCAGGGGACATGGGTTCGTGCCCCAGTCCAGGAAGATCCCACATGCCGCGGAGCGGCTGGGCCCCTGAGCCTGCGCGTCCGGAGCCTGTGCTCCGCAGTGGGAGAAAGTGGTAGGTGGAATTCCCCTTAGGGTAGCAGTGTTGGAGGGAACTAGGGAATCTAAGGTGTCCACAAGGTGCTACCTACCTAAGGATTTCAGCACACACAGCAAAGAACATAAGACACACCCACAGAAGAAACTAACTCATCCACCAGGGAGTGCAAGGCCAATTTTCTGAAATGAGAAGGCTGCTCAGTGGAGCCTAGTTTATACTAGCCTCTGGCCTTCTCATTGATCTGGGACAGTTTCAGCCCACCCCAGCCCTCAGGCCCCTATAAGGGTACTGAGAACAGCTGGGAAGGGATGAGATGAAGAAAGGGTTGACATTTAGACAATAAAAGAGGGTAGGAATAGAAGACAATAAACTGAACAAGAATAAACTTCATCAGTTAACACCCACAAAAGCAGGGCCATAGCATGAAAATAGCCTCATCACAGGGGTATAAATCATGAGACAAGCACAAAACATTCAATGAAATAAAGTAAAAATAAAAAAGCTCCACCCTCTATTAAAGCAGCAGGTGCTTCAAATTAGTGATGTAATGACCGTATTCCTTAGCAAGTTAAGAATTATTCTCTGTCAATGTCCCTTGTGTTTAATGGTACATCAGCAAAGAGGTTTTGTCCATAAGATTCAGATTAGGCTCGAATTTGTTTCTAATGTGTGTCAGGGAAGCCTGGAAGTTTCTACTGCAGTGGTCTACAGTGTGTAGAGTGATGAAGACAAATGTCTCAACACTGCTTCTACCTGAAACGTTTCTCCTGAGAACTTGGCTGGTTATCTTATAGAAGTTGTGGCTCTTGTAACAATCATATTGCCTCAGTGGGCTGCTAAGATGCTCAGAGCCAAAATATCACTATCAATGAGGCTTGAATTGTGTTGATTCTTCATGTATTTATTTCTATTTTGTTGTATTTTGAGCATTTGGCCACCAATTTCAGATTCCTTTTTAGAATGAGACAAAGAAAAAAAGAGTAAAGGAGAAACAGAAAAGAATGAAAACAAATACAAGCATTTGTGTCCCTGAACAAATGGCTGGGCACAGCCTTAATCTGTATACATGTCTGCTTCTTTAGATATAACAGGAAAAAGTCTGAGTGAATTAATTCCCGGTTGCACAGCCATTTGTAAATGTTCAGCATCAATGGCTGGTTTGGAAATTTCAGCTGTGGTATTTCTGCTCTTTTGGATGACTGGATTCTTGTTTGCTCGTCTGGTGAAAGTCTTGCTTGACAAACCAACTGCCCATATGGGCTTCTTTCCCACGTTATCCTGTGCTTTGAAAATGCTCTAAGTTCTGTAACAAATCAGCCACATTAAGCACTCCACAAATACTCTGTGTTGAGATGGAGCTCTTTCTTTTTTGAAATCAACAGAATTAACATATGGTAACACTAGTGAAAATAGCAATAACTATCCTTTTATGGCATTTTATAGCCTATGACTTACTTTCAAAAACATTATTTTGTTGTATTCAAACGGACTTAGAGCAATCTTTGTTTAACAATTTATAAATCTTGATCAAAGCCAATGGAATTTCCAGGCAAATGTGTTTGTATGTCTTAGAAACCCCAAATTCCAGTTTTTTCTCATTTTCCTTTCCTTTTACATTTTCCTACCTTTTATACTTTTTTATTCCCTCACTGATTTATTTATTCATTTAGTCACTTATTCATTTACTTCTTCTTTCAATTTTTTGATGAAAAAAGGTTATTGAAATTCGAGGGGCAATGCTTTTCTATCTCTTTCACTTTCTGCTTCATGGATCCTTCAGAGATTGGTGCAGAAATCTTTTCTCTGTTTTCTCCTCTTTGTTGTGGAAGCATGGCCTGGGCTTCTGGCCTGTCACAGGCCAAGGACTGAGTCTAAAAAGGCCTAGATAGACCCAAGAGGCTTCATGAGCAAATTCATTTTTTCTTGCTATTTATCTTAGTCATCTCCCTCTAATTCTGTTGATTTGCATCAAAACACCTTTCCCCCAAATAAGTGGGTGAACTTGAACTCTTCTTTAATTTGGGAGGGAAGAGCAAGGAGAAAGCAGGACGTTTCCATGAGGTCTCCTACTGAACTCTACCAACACTTATGAGAAAACTCTGCTTTTAGAAGTTTAGGCGTTTATCTAGTGATTTATGAGGTAGAATAATATCTCCAGATACTAACTGATATCCCCTTCCCTTAGCTCCTTGTGTCTTGTGACTCTTCTTCATACCCAGAAAACTATGACATTCTATACCTATGCCTCAGGGAATAAATTACACAGCAGAAAGCAGAGAACATAGGTGGGTTTAAATATGGCTTTTAAGGAAACCCCCTGAGTTCAAGATGTAAGACAAATGTTAGAGAAGAATATGTGATTGGCACCCAGAGCAGAGAAATTTTTCCTGACTAGGAAAAAGAAGAAAATTGAAGTTAGAGAGTAAGCTAGACAATGATGGGTCACTGAAAGGAGACCTTATGAACTTCCTGCCTTGTGTTGAATACAGGGTTGGATAAAACATCTAGGAAACACACAAAACAAAACTCTCACTAGATTCAGGATGGCCTGCAAGAAAGCTATTTGTATCTTGCTTACTAAGTAAAGTCCGAGGGCTGGTAAGACTTGTCGAGGTTTTTTTTTTTTTTTTTTTTTGTGATACATGGGCCTCTCACTGTTGTGGCCTCTCCTGTTGCGGAGCACAGGCTCTGAACGCGCAGGCTCAGCGGCCATGGCTCACGGGCCCAGTGGCTCCGCGGCATGTGGGATCTTCCCAGACCGGGGCACGAACCCGTGTGTCCCCTGCATCGGCAGGCAGACTCTTAACCACTGCGCCACCAGGGAAGCCCTTGTCGAGGTTTTTATACCCAGAATGGCATAGAAACATTTGAGTCAGATAGTTTACAGAATGTTTAGGCATACAGACCTGAGGAAACTCCACAGAATTTACCCATGCTCTGCTGGTTCAGGGAACAGCGAGGTGTTTTCAGTATGCCTGAGAGAGTTTCAATGTAACTGAGATAGAATCAGATCCGGAGAGGCCTTGGGATGGAAGAAGGAGGACGCTACTGACTGTATAGACCAGCAGTCCCCAACCTTTTTGGCACCAAGGACTGGTTTTGTGGAAGACAATTTTTCCATGGACGGCAGGAGGGCAACGGTGAGGGGTGGTTCAGGCAGTAATGCCAGCGATGGGGGAGCAGCAGATGAAGCTTTGCTCGCTCGCTGCTCACCTTCTACTGTGCGGCCCGGTTCCTAACATGCCGTGTCCCGCTACTGGGCCACAGCCTGGGGGGTTGGGGACCCCTGGTATAGACCAATGACCAAAGGAGCCAGTGCATGCTTGGGTATCTGGTCATGAGTAAGGATCAGATTTCTACCCCCATTCCCATCTTCTAAGTGCAAAATCAGCCCTTTCAGCTCGGTGCAACTCCAGGGAAAAGATGGAACTGACTTGAATGAGATGACCCAGAACTGACAAGATTAAGTTTCTACCACAGAGTGGAATATGAACATGAAAAAAAAAAAAAAAGATGTTACATTTCTTGTATCCTGAGTTTGTGGGTTTACTGTCAAAGTCATCTCATGTGTTGAGAAAAAGCCATTTAAAGCTGTGGCACCAGAACTTCTCACTAAAGTTCATTGAATGAGTACAGGAGTTTATCTCTCGACTCCTCTAAAGGGAGAAGGAAAATATAGCTGTTGCAGCTTTAGAGTCTGAACATGTGGTCTCAACACTCATCTGACTGTTATAGTCCCTTCCCTTAGGGACTTCAGAGTTTAGTGCATTGTTTGGAACTCATAGACGGAAAAGCTGCATTGTGTGTCAGTACCTGTTGCTATCTTGGTATGTGGACTGTGGAGGGCTACCTAACTCAGTTTTCAGATGTAAGGGAAGTGACGTCTAAGAAGTATCATCTAATCTGGAAAATGAATAAGATTTGTCTAGGTAATGGTGGAGGTGTTAGGAGTGAGGTGCTATTCCCGGTAGAAAGCATAGATTATGCAAAGATTTTGGAAGTAGGAGTGTGTATGTACAATTCAGTCAGACTGGAGATTAGATGGCAAGGCAGTAGGAGGTGGTCAATGCGTAAGGCTAGGAAAGTAAGGCAGGAGCAAAGGAAGAAAGCTCTTGTCTTCCCTACTAAGGAGATCGGCTTTATCTTGAGGGCAGTGAGGAGCCACTTAAGCATTATAATGAGGAGAATGCCTCAGGCTATAAAGTGGATAGTGGATAAGAGGGGATCAGACCTGGGAGTTAGGGAGACCATGTAGAGGACATTGCAGTAATCTGGGAAGGCCGTGTGGATAGCTTGAATTAGGAAACTAACAATAGGAATGAAGAGAAATTGACAGATCTATGAGATACTCAGATCCCTAGATATAGTAAATCATCCTGGTGAAATTAATACTCAAAATCTCTTTTATATCATTTCTTGGTTCTATAGGACTCTTCCTCTTGATGTTGCTCTTGTAGTCTTACTCTCTTCCTGGGGTCCTTTGGGGTTTGTAGGCACAAACGCTTCCCACTGCCTTTGGTCCTAGAGACCAGGTGATGCAGTAGCAGAAGGTCTCTTGTTCCCAAACTCAAGGTCACGTAGATTCTCAACTTTAAACCCAGATCTCCTAACCTGAGTACTAGTTTTTTTCTATCAGAATGAAATATATAAATATATATAATATAAAATATATGTATATATTAAATATATATATATATATGAACACCTAAAGACTCTTCCAGTTTTTACTAGATTATATGTATTAGAGTGGATCCTAGAATCTAAGTATTGTCATAAATGTTCCTGGAAACAGATAATGGTAAAACCCCACATAGTTGGAAACACAGTGAGTGCAGTTTACTCATTCTATTCTGGTGTCCTTAGAGAAGAGAAACTGGAGAGGAGTAAGCCCCTTGGGATGGGAGGGACATTTTAGTTGCTCAGCAACTTGACTCAGAAGTAAAGTTAAGCTTTCCAAGCCCACCTGTGACTTAACTGTGAGCATGACACAGAGACTCAGGGGAGAGAAAAGGAAATGGAAAATTAAATCTCTGGTCAAATATTTAATAAAATGTAATTTTCAAAAGGAAGATATAAAATGCTTGCAAGATCTCAAGGTATAAAACCAGAGAAGTCAATACTACCCAAATGACATGCTTTGGGTATAAATGGAAGTGTAGGGGTGATATTACCCCTATTTAGTGAATAGGATGTGTATTGAGTGAATAATGTGTGTTTATGCCTGATTGAGGGGCACTCCTTATAAAGATTTCAGGGAAATGACTATGCTCTGAACTACTGGGCATGTGCTGGCACTGTGTTCTCTTGGCAGCGTGAAACCACATTGAGCTGGTGAGATGTGAGTCACCCTACTAGATAATTGATAATCAGAAGACCTCGTGCAACAGGAGCAAGGGCAGACTGAGGTTGTTTCTAAGTCAGCGGTCCATAAATGGGTTGGGATGCTCCAAATACAACATGGAAAATGCTTCATTAGCCGTGTACATTAAAACTTCAACCAGAATGGCTAGGAAGTGGGGCAAAGAGTTAATTTGTATTTTTTGGTCAGCTGTGGCTAATGTGGAAAGCCCCTTTATGCTTTAAAACTGTTATTCAAAATGTTTCTGAAATGCATTAATCACTCGCCTGACTTTGGAGCCTGCATATTTAGCACAGAGCACTATAGTACAGAAGCTTGGGAGGATAGATTGAATGTGTTCTTGTCTGCAGGATTTATGCTGAAAACTGCATGTTTATGAATCTCTTAATATAGCCTGTTTTTCTCACGCCCCACCCCTTGTAAAATATTAAATACTAAAACTACTGCTAATAGTTGAAGGATGTAGCAGTTTAGGTTCAGTTAATTGAGGTTTTAGTATCTCAATGTATATTTTGAGATGCTTGCAATTGTTTCATAACTCTGGCTTGTAGAGTTGCCAGAGTTTTTAAAATTTTGTTTTATTATTTTTTAACTCTCTGGTTTGCAGCTACTGTAAAACCTTCATCAGTTTTGGGCTAATAACTTGGCTATACTCTCCTAGACTCACCAACGAGGTTTCCCACAGACGATTAAATGAGAGTTAAAAGCAATATGTTTGGCCATGTGATTACACTATAAAAAATAATATTATGATGCTTTATTAAAATATCTAAGCATAAACATAAAGAGGCTACACTTAAATAGGGTAAATTGAGCTCAAGATTCAGAGAACTGCTACAACCGATAACTTATTCAAGGTCAACTTTTAAAAATGTTACTTGGTCTAACTTCCCTTTTATTCTCAGGCTTAAGCTGAAATAGCACATACTAATGTATTTCCTGGCAGTGAAAATAGAGGGGGAGGAGATATTTAGTTCAAATATGAAACATATTTATGTGTCTTTTTGGCTTCTAAACACCTAATAATTCAATTATTATATATTTATAATTTCAATTTGTTTCCCCATTGCATATTTAATATTTAACAGAGAGTATAACTGGAGTGCCCATCCAGAAATGTCCTGCTCAGATGGTGGTTTTTTTTTTGTTCAAATACTTTTAAACACTTCCTACTTGACAATTTCTGTCCAGGGTTCTATTTTCACAAGACCACTTCTCTGCCAGTTGTAGCTAATTAAAAAACAAAACCAAAACTGGGTGACATCTAAGCTAGAATATTAATAGAAGTTGATGTTACTAAGTTTGTACTAGATCTGGTATGATTCATTTTAGCAACATTCATTTGGGCAACTCAGAAGTAGCAATATTGAATTAAGGAATCAAAAGCTAGGCTGACACAGAGAAAAAGAAGTTTGAGGGCAGTGGATCCTTGCAGTGTCCATTATTCCATATGTTTGTATGTTGTTGACTCTTCTAAACTCTCCTTATGGCCATTTCCATGGGGAAACTATTAGAGAAAAACATACCCTCAAAGCACATCTCTTCCCACATGGTTACTAAATCAATATGTACACTAATGAGGATACGATAAGAGATTGTCTTTCTGATTTAAAGTCTCAAAATCTCTTTGCTTTGGAATCACCAATAAAAGCAGACTTTGGTGGGTAGAGGTGTCTCATATTAGACCAAAGTGAAGGAGTTCAGAAAAGTTTGCTGAGGCTGAAGAACTTGGCTCCAGGAATGCCTCCGCCAAAGGAGAAAATGGAGGGCAGAGTTCTACAAAACGAAAGAAGAGTAAAGAGGCATTTTGGAGGTTTTCCCAAGTAAGAACCACAGCGAGTTTATGTCATCCCTTTTCAGTTTCAGTACCATCATCAAAGAGAAGTGATTCACCATGAGATAATAACATTTCTGGCATCCATGCTTCCATGTAATTAATACCTGAGGCGCAGGAGTCCTTGGGAGAAAGAGTTTCCCAGGGAAGTGGTTAAATAGAGCAATGGGGTAAATGCTTAAGGAATACCGGGATGGCTCTGCCCCTTCTCTTCGCTCGATTAACTCCCATTTATTCTTCTGGTCTCTGTGTCCTCTAAGAGTACATTCCTGACCCTCAGCACAATGATGGATGCTTGGTCAAGGTGCTCCTAGGGCATCCTGGGCTTACATCCACTCTAGTACCTTTCACTCTGTGTGTAACTTTGTTTGTCTCCACCAATAAGATGAGTGCTCCTTGACGATATGGGATATGCTCTTCTTTACTGTTTATCTCCAGCAAAGATCAGAGTGCCTGCCACATAGTAAATGCTTAATAAGTGCTTGTTAACTGAACAAACCGTTCAAGCAAAATGAGATCATTCTACCCACGATAGCGCACAAACTTTATATCACCTGCCCACACTGATTGGTAGTGGCTGCCCAAAAGGATGGGTTGAGAAGGACTTTGAGGCTGCAGTAGAGCTCAGTCGTAAATAGAACCTGAATCAAATAGTGATGCCTGAAGTGTTGTGCCTGCTCTAAAACTTCTCTTTGATTTTGTTTACACTGAACAGAGAGATGTCTTGAAGAAATGCTAGCCTTAGTTTCCATGATATATTGTTTACAGTGAACATAAATCCTAAAGTGGAAGTGACATTCAGAAAACTGACAAACAGAACAAAACAAAACAAAAAACAGTAATGACAACAACTCAAACTCAAAGAGGACAGGAAGACTTTTAGTTGTCTTGGTGGCAGTTCATGATCATTCTCTCAACTTCCAACTAAAGATGTATGAAGTCACACATACTTACACACACACACACAAACACACACACATACACGACACTCACACCAAAGTGGATAGCAATACTGAAAACTACAGATAAGACCACAGGCCCAACTCATAGGTATTTGGGAGACTACAGCTTTGATGGGTTTGACAGGGTAAACAAATCAGAAAAAAATATAGACCTGAGGGATAGCATGAAATGGCTTTGGTTCAAGTCCAGTCTTTGACCCCTGATGGAAACTCAGGCAGCTGACTTCTGAACTGGCCAGAGTACTGCTCTGTTCTCCCCTCACATTCTGACCACGTGAGCTGTTCTCTTTTAATGCCTATTTGGAGAAGTTACATTTGAGTAGGTAGCATGTTAGAGAGAAAAAAAATATAATGAACATCGCTCCTGGGATTTGTAGTCAGGGAGACAGGAAGTTCCTGGAAAACAGGCATGTCGGGATGTAGTATTTTCTGTACGTACACAAAAAAAGTACCCTATTGTGCATCTTGCTTGCTTGCATAGAGGCAAACTTGACAGTCAAATCAGGAGAAGATGCTGTTCCATGCTAATGTGGACATGTGTGGAGAGACTGTTATATGTTTATTAACCCCATTTCCTTTTCATCCTAAGCAGAGAGTACACTGTTTTTTTGTTTTTGTTTTTTTAACCTCATACAGTTAGGTGCAGCATATAACTACATTCTAGGCAATGGACATTGGTTAGAAGTAATATAAGCCACCCAAAGGCCTAACCACAAAACTTTCTGCACTGTCTCCTGTCCTTAGTCTCTGTTCCCTTTTTTGGGGGGCCAAATACAGAATATCCAGTGAAGGATTCAAAGACCCTGGGAAATAGATGGACCACCAGATGGAAATAGCCTGCAGTAACTTTAGACTGCAAAACAGAGAGCTTTTCAGGGCTTCACAGGACTGTGATATGAGGGAAAAAATAAACCTTTATTCTGTTAAGTCAGTGAGATTTGGGGATTCATTATAGCACTTCACTGCTGTGATTAGTACACCATATTAGATAATTTCTGTTAGCCATTAGAGATTAACAGAGATTAAGAAGTGTTAAGGATCTCCTTATGGATCCTGTATGTTGAGAAGTGTTAAACCTGGTGTCTGGTTGTCTGTTGTTTGATCTAGTTCATCTATTATATATTATTCCAAATATTAGTGGTTTACAACAGCAACCATATTTATTATATCATGATGTTGTGTGTCAGGAATTCAGTCAGTTATTAGTTAAGTGCTTCTTCTTCATGATGCATAGATAGGAGTCACTCAGTGCTGTTTGGCTGGTATTGATTTGGTCTGGAGTCAAAGACAGCTTAATTCTTATGCCTGGCACATAGGAAAGGATGGCTGGAAGGCTGGGCTCAGGTAACATAATTTGAATGTCTGGGGCCTGGAGCATCTGGAAACTGACAGGCCTCTCCACATGGCTAGCTTGGGCTTCCTCACAGCATGTCAACCTCAGTAGAGTTTGATTTCTTACATGGTGGCTCAGGACTCCAGGAGATAAAGAAGGATGCTACTGGGTCCCTTAAAGCCTAGGCCCAGAACTGGCATAGCATCCCGTGGTCAGTGCAGTTACAGTCCAGCCTAGATTCAAAGGAATGAAAACAGATCCAACCTCTTGATGGGAAAAAATTTCAAAGAATTGATGGCCATTTTCAGTATACCACATCTGGTTGGATGTTTTGTGTTTAAGGATGAGTAAACAGAACAAAAATATATATGTATATGTGTGTGTATATATATATATATATATATATATATATATATATATATATAGTATAGGAAAAGGGAGATGTTTCATGAAGACTCAAAGGAAGAATATAATAGAGAAAATTATAAAACTTGAAGACAATTTTGTTTCTCAATAAAAATTCAAGAAAACATACTCTATAAAGTTTACACAGAGAGTAGTAAAACGTAGCTGACTGAAATAATTAAAGAAGACCCCTCCAAAAGAAGAAAGAATAGAAAAGATTCTGAAATGCAATAGCATGTTAAATACCCACATCAATCACCCTGAATATTAAAAGTGTTAATAAGGAATATATAATTACTTCAAAGTATATAGATGAATAGGTTCTATCACTAGCTTTGAAGCCAAATTTAACATAATTCATTTCTGAGACTTTCAGGGCAAGTTATCCTTAGTTTCCAAGAATTTCAGCTCTTGTACAATCAGTTGCATTACCATAATCTGGCTTAATATACCATCTACTTCTTTTTTAGTTAGTTTGGTTGTTTTTTGTTTGTTTGTTTGTTTGTTTTTTTGGTTATCTATTCCTTTATTACTTACTTGTAGACTATAAAATTCATGTGTTGCTAATAACTTGAATATCTGCTTTTTAACGTGGTAACACAATATTCTTTTCCCTAGGAACCTTTCCTGGTGAATGATGATAAAATGATTCTATAATTCTGTTATGGAAAGGAGTGTATCTGAAAATAATAAGGTCTGGAAGCAGTCAAAACAATCAAGGTGTAGTTGAAAACACTCTCATTACACACCAATGGGGGGGAAATGACTGACCAAGTTGCCTAAGCTGAGGCATTTCTATCATGTAACCATTATAAATGAGGTTAATTTGACAATGAAATAACTTCCATTGTAACAAAAGTTAAGAATGAATCAACATTACAACTACCTAGGTGTGGATATTCATTCTATGTTGCCCAGTCCCTGGCTGATTCTCAGATTTTGTTTTCCTTTGGAGCACTTCAGTTCAAACACTGATGGTGCTATTTGTGTCTTGAATTCTACCAAAAAATACTTGAAGGAATATATCATTCCATCTAGCATTTGAGTATATATACTTTTGTAGTGTTTTCTAATGGTTCCTGAATGTTTTCATTTTGTTTTTCCAAGTAAATTTTTGAAAGGGCGGGATTTTGTGAATTCTCAACATTTATCGCAATTCTGGGCATTTAATAACATAGCTGAATAACTGAGAGTTAAAACAGCAAGTTTCTAGTTGCAGGTCTTGTAAAAGATGTGCATGGAATATTTGACATTTTTTATTAAAGTGGGGTTTGAGAATACCCATGTATTTCACTTTTCCATGCTATTTTTATTCTCAAAGTGGTAGTGTGGTTTAAAGGTTAAAGATCAGGTCCCCTTGTGACCACCTAGAGGCGTGGGATAGGGAGGGTGGGAGGGAGGGAGATGCAAGAGGGAAGAGATATGGGGATATATGTATATATATAGCTGATTCACTTTGTCATAAAGCAGAAACTAACACACCATTCTAAAGCAATTATACTCCAATAAAGGTGTTAAAAGAAAAAAAAAAAGATCGGGTCCTTGAGCCTAGATAATTTTGTATATTAGCTCTACCATTTCCTAGAAATGCAACCTTTGTACCTCTATTTTCTCAATGGTAAAATGGAAATAATAGTAGTAACTACCTTACTACCCAGTCTGTTGTGCAGATTAACTGAATTAATACATGTGAAGAGTTGTTAAGAGTGTCCGGAATATACAAAGTACTTGTGATAGGCAGAGTAACCACTCCCTCCCAAAGATGTCTGTGTACTGATCCTGGGAACCTGTAAATATAGATGTGATTAGATTAAGCATCTTCAGATGTGAAGATTATCCTGAATTATCCATTTGAGCGCAGTGTAACCACAGGGTCTTTATAAGTGAAAGATGGAAGCTGGGGAGTCAGAACCAGGGAAGGAGACGTGACGGTGGGGCAGAGGTTACAGTGATAGAGGGCTGTGAGCCAGTAAATGTAGGCAGCATCTAGAAGCTGTGAAGGGCAAGGAAATGGATTATCCCTTAGAGCCTTCGGGAGTGCAGCCCTCCTGACACCTGGATGGTAGCCTCGTGAGATCCATTGTACACCTCTGACCTCCAGAACTGTACAATAATAAATCTGTGTTGTTTTAAGCCACTAAGTTCGTGGTGATCTTTTATAGCAGTAAGAGGAAACTAATACAATACTCGATAAATGTTACTGTTATTATTCTTCACAACCACAAATAATTGAGAAAGGTTTACCTGAGTAAGACAAATATATAAAACTGAATCAGTACAGATTACAAAGTGCATAGTTTTAATTACACTTTTCTCTGAACACTGCAGCCTCTTATACCAAGGCAAAAACGATGACAAGAATTATAATAACTATTCCAGTCTTCCTGCTTTACTTTCGAAAAAAATATGCATTTTCAAATGTTTGAAAAAATAAATGAAACATGCAAAATACCCTCAATTTCCACATTTAAACAGAAAATGGCCATTAGTGAGCTTGTGGTTATACTGTTTGAATATTTTCCCCCTCTCGCTAAGAAACTGCTCGTTCCCACGAGAACCCAGAGGCACCCAAGTCACGTGGTGTTTTTTCCTGTAATATTTTGTCCTGTACAAACAATAGGATGCCAATTATCCAGCCTTAACATGACAAACAATAAGAAACTATGACAATTTTATTTTTGGTGAACTGATCCTATGAAATTAGAAGTTTGGAAAGAACCACATGCTTAAAAATCATCCTGTTTATCTTCTTTTTTTTCCAGAGGGTTTGTCTCCACACCATCATAGGCATGCAAGAAACATTTTTCTTCTTTAAAAGGCAATGCTATAATATTTTTCAGAAATTCTGTTTTTCCTCCACTTTCCCTACCTTCCTATACTCACATAATTTTTTTGCATAGACCAATCCCAGCCTGCTTGATGCAAGAGCTGAAAAATAGTTATTTCATTGTGTCTTAAGACAGTCTCCTCTTTCTCAGTACTCAAAGGAGAAATAACATTGGCATCTCTTCTCCTTGTTCTCTTGTAGAACATATACTGGGCTACAAAATATATGGTAATTAGGGGAAATAGCAGGTAGTTGATGGAAATTTTTGTTTCACTGCCTTATGCATAGGTAAAGGGATTTAATCTATCCTTTAATGTTAGATTTTCTTCATTTGTTTTCAGTCGGTAACTGTGACTCACCTGGATAATTTTCCACTATATATATATACACATATATGTATATATACATACACACAAACATATGTGTGTATGCACATGTGTATGTTCTAATAATGCTTCTATCTCTTTCCTTGAAAATGGTTTGGACTAAAATTCTGTGGCCTGGGAAGTTATCAGTGAAAACTGAGATTTTAGCAAAAAGGCTCAGGAGTCAACTTGAATAGGCTTCCATTAATTGGAGCACCAATATAGGTTATAAATAAAATGGGTTAGACATATCAAATGTTTTAAATCCATTAATGCATAATGATACTTCAAATATAAATGGCCACTGTTGAAGGATGCTAGTGAGCCAAACTACTATTTTTAAATTTGTAAATAAAGAAAAACATCATTTGTTTAGCCTATCTTTTCGTATGAACTATACCTCAGGGTAGCCAAACAGTAGTGAGAAGAATCATCTCTTTATTGAAGTATTCCAGTTAGTAATAAGGAAGAAATGACAAAATTAGAATATCACCATTTGGCAATTCTTAATGGAATAATGGATCTAGGCAATACCAACTGACGGCTGATAACATTGTCAACTGGAAGATAATTCTTCATCATATACCTCCTGATGGAAGCACATATCACCCCATACGAAATAGCCTCACCAAAGAAATTGGACCCACATCTCATGAAACATCCAGATCTAACTACCAATACACAGCAATACAGAGGACAGAGGAACATACTACATACACCTTGGGAAGATAAATGGCAAAATCCAAACTGAAGAAACTGTAGAACAAAAAACCTGGCTTTATAAAGAAAACTTATAAAGAAAAGAGATAAAAAGGAAACCTATAGATTAAAGCCTGTAGTTTTAAACCTATAGTTTAAAAGACATTTAAGAGATATATCAAGCAAGTGAAGCCTATGCACTTTATTTAAATCCCATTTAAAACACATTACTTTAAAAAGACCCACAAAACAGTTATAAGACAAAGGAATCTGAATACAACTGGATATTAACTTTACCTATCGCATGTTTCAGTTCTAGAATGTATAATTCTTTTCTAAGGAAACATATTTTCCAGTTCTCAAATTTTCCACTTTGTTGTATATTTTTTGAATGTATTAATCACAGCTATTTTTTAAAACTTTCTGGTAATTCCAATATCTAAAACACCTGTGAACATTTTTCTTTTCTTTTTAGTTTGGTCATGTTTCTTGGCATATCATCCAACATTGTTTATAAAAAGTTGCTGCCACTCTTCCTTTCAAAAGGAGACAACCTATTATCTGGCTAAATATGAACAGATCACCCCATATCACTCAGTTTACCTCTGTTTTACCCCTGCTAGGGTGTAGCCCTCTGGGGTTCAGATTGAGAATCTCAGAGGTCTGGTAAGACTCCAAACTCCTTTTTTTTTTGTTCTCCCTAGCATTGTAAGAATGCTGAAATTACTACTCAGCTTTCCAGCTGCATTTTACATGGGTTCTTAGCTTCTTGCCCTGCACATCTAAAGATGTGGCACCTGCCTCAAGGGGAAAACCAACAGAGAGGGCTGGGCTGGCTTATTTTCTTGTTCTCCCTTTGCTTGAGGATCTTAGCTTCTCAAGTCCTGGTTGTTTCGGCAGGTCTGAACTCCAGCTTTTCTGTTTCCAGTCCAGGGAGATGCGAGTCTCTGTTGTGTTGTTTGCTTCTTAGCAGGGGCCTCTATGTACTCTACCTAACTTCTCAATCTCTCGCTTTTGAA
Organism: Hyperoodon ampullatus; assembly: GCF_949752795.1. NCBI lineage: Eukaryota > Metazoa > Chordata > Mammalia > Artiodactyla > Ziphiidae > Hyperoodon > Hyperoodon ampullatus. The sequence continues at coordinate 142,389,964 of NC_136917.1, read as the reverse complement.
GCTGAAGAACTGGTGTATGCTGCAAAAGAAGTAGCAGCATGAAGAATGTTGATTTCCCTCAATGAGCATTCTTCCCGGGGTCTTGACCTTTCAAGTCCTGTCTGCCCCAAAGGCTCCTGGATGACTTCAAGCATCTGAGATGTATCTCATCCGTCTTTTCTAGTCCTTGGTGAGCTGCACTGTTCTGTTACAAGCTAGTCTGTTGTAGCCACAAGCAGAGGTTCTCACTGACTGGATATTGGCTGGTACTGGGGGATTATTCTTGATTATTTTAAGTCTATAATGGTATTATGATTATGTATGTTTTGATAAGTATCCCTATCTTTTAATATTTGAAATACTTACATAATTGTGTTTTCTTCAAAATCATGATGGGGAGGATGAGTAGGTAATGGATGAAGATGAAACAAGATTTGCTTTGAGTTCATAATTGTTGAGGCTGGGTGATGGGCATATGGGAATGAGTCATAGTGTTCTTTCCACTTTTGTATATATGCTTAAATTTTCCTATAATACAAAGTGTAATAAATAACATGTGGGCTTTGTACTCTTGGTTTCCATTCAACAGGCATGAGCTTATCCTTTGAGAAATAGACTAAGTAAAGCAACTTCTGTCAAAAACCAACCACATACTGAAAATAAAGAAAAAGACCTTCTTAATACAGAGGCACAACCACTATTAACTGACTCCATTACCTTAGCTGAACTCAAAGGGAATTTATGACAAAAAGAGTAATACATTGAAAACATGGAGGACAGTGTGCACTGGGGCTTAGGAGAGAGCGCACACTGCTGCATCCGGGAGATGGTCCAGGTGGAACAAAAACAACACAGGGATGAGCTCCAGTTCCAGTTTACTGCGGGCTCTCATAGGTCCCACAGTGAGTCAGGAAAGAAGGTAGCAAGGAGTATCAGTCCTGCTCTAGATTATCTTACAATTTAGTCACAGTTCAAGATTATAATTAATTTATGAAATTACAGTTAGGAAAATCATGGCCTTGCTTTCATTGCTTATCAGTGAACTGTCTACTTTTCTGTACTTTCCTATAGGATATCAAAGATTAAAAAATACGAAGAGGGAGATATGGAACTCAGTGCAAATCCTCTTGAATTTTCCTCCAAGTCTCCACCATGTGGTATCCAAATAAACCCGTGTTGAAACAAACACCAGGGAGCTCCCATGAAAGCAGGATGAGCTTGTTGAGATATGGCTTTCCTCACTGGTTGCTTGCTTCAGTTTCTGCTTGTCCACCTAGCAGCAGTGGCTGGTATTAAGTCGCCAGAGGACTGTGCTGGGGCAATTGTCATAGTTAACTGTATTCTAGGATGGATATACCTGTCATCCTCCTATCTCACAGGGAAACTCAGGATTTGGGCAGAAATGTTTTGAGGTTGTATGGGTTCTTTAGACCAGATAGAAGTTATTAAAGTCTGAAAAACTGTTGAGGCTACTTACAGGTTACTGTTTTTCAATTGCCTCTCTTTTGTTTATTATTCTAGTTAATTTTATTATTTTTGTATATGGGTGCTACTAAACAGACCACCTTGAAGTATACAACAGATTGTAGGGTAAGTGCAAAGCTAGCTATTATTTTTTTTGCAGAGCCAGCTGTTTTTGTAGTCACATTTCAAATGGGGATTATCATAATTCAAACCAGAGATGAGTGTAAGTGGATTTAGCTGGTATTCTAAAGCTTGAAAATGAAAAGTTGCATGAGCTAACTGAAAATACATTATGAGTTGTTTGACTTTCTCAAGGCAACTCTACTTCCAGTAAATGGTAACAGGGAACTGTAGCAAAATGTCAGTTTCTATCTTCCCATATATGCATAGATATCAATAATACATATATACATGCACATATAATACATAGTAGTTTGAATATTCTTTTACATTCTATTCTTTTACATTTTGTGAACAAGTGCACAAAAGAACAGTGTGCAGAAAAGGCCCGCTGACTGCTAAAACAGGATATATAACTAGTAATTCTTACGGCTTAGAAGATTATGCTTTTGGTACAATTTTGGAAATAACTAAAGGTATACAGAAGGCAGCAATCTTTGGTACTCAGATGTCAGAGGCCCTAGATTCTACTGTAAACTCTGCCACTAACAAGTGGTGTGATTTTAATCAGGTGATTGCACTCACTGTGCCTCCATTTTTTCTTATCTGCAAAATATTGTTAGATTAGATCTCCTCTGAAGTTTTATTTTAACTTAAAGTTCTATGATTTTATTGTATAATGTCATCAATGATTTTAATGAAATAACTGTATGTTTTCCTATAACTATAAAATAGTCCTACAGAATCGTGTAGATTTTGGCAGGAGAATTAAAGTAAATTGAACTCCAATACCAGTTATAGTTAGTGTTCAGCAGTCATAATAACAAATGAAAAATATCTAATCTACACTGTATGATTACCATATGCTGGACACTGGCTTACGTGCTTTATATACTTCTTTTACTTACATTCGTATGGGGTAGATGCTATTATTATTATTCTGTTATTATTTCTATTTTACAGATAAAAATACTGAGAAAAGAAAGCATATGTAAGTTATCTATAGTCACTCAGATAGTATGTGGTAAAGCTGGGATTTGAACCAGAGTTGATTTTCTCTAGATCCTATGCTCGTTAACCATGATCCTTCACTGTTACCCTACACTGTATTTTACTATCTGTGGTCTTTTATTATTTTCTTTTGTATGTTGTGAATCTTTTTTTTTAAGTTAATTTAATTAATTAACTTATTTTTGTCTCTGTTGGGTCTTCTTTGCTTTGTGTGGGCTTTCTCTAGTTGTGGTGAGCAGGGGCTACTCATTGTTGCGGTACACAGGCTTCACGTTCTGGTGGCTTCTTTTGTTGTGGAGCACGGGCTCTAGGCACGTGGGCTTCAGTAGTTGTGGCTCGCGGGCTCTAGAGCGCAGGCTCAGTAGTTGTGACGCACGGGCTTATTTGCTCTGCGGCATGTGGGATCTTCCCAGACCAGGGCTCGAACCCGTGTCCTGTGCATTGGCAGGCGGATTCTTAACCACTGCTCCACCAGGGAAGCCCTATGTTGTGAATCTTTAACAAATGGTTTTGTCTAAATATCTAATAAAAGTATTTTCAGTGGGCCTTATTCTACTCTTTGTTTTGCCATATAGTCAAAGCAATCCTGGAAAGTGAGAGTGGATATTCTTATCATTATTTTTTATGTGATCAAATAGAGCCAGAGAAATTAGGTGTTTGCCAAGCTTTCATGAATAGATTTTAGAGCTTTAAAATTTGATATGCTCATTGCTTTTTCTGTTGAACTACTTATAAACACAATAGTTTCTACAGCAAAGAGGAAAAACATAAACATGAAATTCATAAAAGAATTATATAATTGCATTTCTCAGCTATTAGTACATTTGAGTTGTGGGACAGTTTCAGTCAAGTTGAAAGAAATGAGATTCCCTCTCTTGATTTCAGAGATCAAATTATCTGCATTGATTATCTTCAGGGACATTGAAATATGCTCGGCAGACCACAATAATGCAATGGTACTTAAATGTTTTGTTTTTCATTATCTATTTCTGTAAAATGAAAGACTCAGAGACCAAGAAGGATACTGAATGATCTAGTTGTCAATTCAAATAAATATGTTATAGGCAGTAGCTATATGATACCCAAATAACAGGTCAGTTAAACAAATGATCTTGTCAGTTGTTAGACTGAACTGATCAGTGAGGCAAAGTTCGAGATCTGGGAACCCCTGTCACTACAGAATGGAGCTAAAAGCTCTGTCTGGTCAATTGACTGAATATTCCAGAGTAAGTAGTTCAGTCACACAGACTCTTCCCATTTGCTTTCTTTTTGTAGTAGGGTCATTATTTATTTAGTAATTTACTGAAGGCTTACAATATGCAAGTCACTATGCTGGCGGCAAAGGCTTCAAAGACATAAAAAAATACAATCCTTGATCTAGAGGATTGTTTAGTCACCATAGGAGACAATCAAGATAGGAGAAGTCATAAAAGTTCAAGAGAGGTTTCTTCCAAATGACAAAATTGATAGAGTAATGTACTTAAACGTTTTGAGAGGGTATTGAAACACTTTGGGGAGACCTTGGGTCTGAATTATAAAAACACACAAAACCTTTTTAAGAAGTGAAAACTTAGGACAATTATTCTACTCAATTTTGCTGGGAATGTAAAACTGCTCTAAAAAATAAAGTCTTTTAAAAATTAAGATAAATATAATCTATAGAGAAAAATAAAATATGCAAAAAAAGGAAGGTAATCACCTTGTACCGCATGACACAGCTGTGAACAGCATTTCATGTGCATAATAATGTAGAAAGTGAATACTTACCTATCCCCAAATTGCAAAATAAACATATTGGGAAGATGAAGAGACAGGAAGTATGTGTCTGTATAATAGGGAAAATTACAATTCTATTAAACACATATTGAACGCTATATAGTAAGTTTTTTAAAGTATCTTTAGCATGCACTCTCCTTCTAGATGTTCTCTACTGTTTATTTGCATTTTCTATTGATGTACTGCTATTAACTAGAATTGTAATATGTTTTAAATGTGGACATTTATTGAGGAATATAATAAAACATTGGGCTCCTGCCAATTAAATCTTTTAAGGTTTTTGACTAGGTGAATATTGTGAAAAAATATGAGAAGAAATAATAATATTTTGATACGACTGACTATCCAAAAGCAAATAACAGTGTGTTAATACAGTCATTTCTTGGTATCTGCAGGAGATTGGTTCCAGGATTTCCTTTAGATACCAAAATCCTTGAATGCTCAAGTCCCTTATGTTAAATGGGTTGTATTTGCATATAAGCTATGCACACCCTCCTGTATGCTTTCAATTATTTCTAGATTATTTTATAATACCTAATACAATGTAAATGCTATATAAATAGTTGTAAATACAATGCAATGATATACAAATAGTTATAAATGCTATGTAAACAGTTGCTCAAGCACAGAGCAAATTCAAGTTTTGCTTTTTGGAACTTTCTGGATTCTTTTTTCAAATATTTTTGATCTGCAGTTAGTTGAATATTGAGGGCCAACTGTATTACTATTATTTTCCAAGATGCTTTTGAATTAAAGAAGGTAATTTCCCTTACTAAATAAAAAGTTTGGGCCTGTCCACAAATAATGATGATACTAAGAATTATGAGATACATACTATATAAGAGGTTCTCACAGAGTGTCCTGAAAACTCAGAAGAGAATAAAACTTTCCCAACGTTAGGTAATGAGAGAAGATTAAATGGAGCAGGTGATTTGCATGAAGTTTGTACCCATACAGTAAATATAGAAAGCTTTATATTATCTGCCATACCTTTGTGACATTGCCTCCTTTTCTCTTTCTAGCTGCTTTAATGTATTTTGTTTTTGATGTTTTGCTTTTTCACTTTGACATGTTAAATATGGACTCCATTTATTCTACTTTTTAGGATTTATTGTCCTTCCTGGATTTATAATCCAAGTCCTTTACCAATATTTAGTCATCATCATTTCAACTATAGTCTCCCTACTGCTACCATGTTGAACTCCAATAGATATATTTTAAACTCTTCCTTCTTATCTTCCATGCTTTTAGTTCTATAATTTCACTTTGTCTCTCTTGGCTTCATTCTAGGAATTTTATTTCAGTTCACTAATTGTATCAGTTTGTTACTGCTGCATAACAAACCACCCCAAAACTCAGTGCCTTAAAACAACAAGCATGTATTATTGCTCATGAACCAGGTCAGTAGACTGATCCTTCTGGTCTTGATTGGGCTCACTTACACATTATAGGCAGCTGTGGGTTGTCTTTGTGGCTTTGCTGATTTTGCTGGTTTCAGCCAAAATGTATGGGGCCTCATCTGGAATGAGTCAGTTCTGCCCCAGGTACCTCTCCTCCTCCAGCAGGTTAGGCCATGAATATTTTTTGTGGTGGTTACAGGGTTACAGTAGAACAAACAGAAGCACAGAAGGCCTATTGAGGCCTAGGCTAAAATGAGCACATTATCAGGTTTCATTATTACTTTTGAAAGCCCTAGGTACTTTTGCCTTTGTGGATCTCATGCCATACAAAGGTATTAAAAATTATATTTTACAACTGCCTTGACATAAAGATGAATATAATCCAGACTGGACTCATTACTATACATTTGTTATTCTATTTATCTTTATTCTACTTTTAAAAGAAATTAAGATTAAAACATTTTTGTGAGCCTCTAAAAGTATTGTGGACTCTTAGCATTGTGACCACCATACCTAATGGATAAGTCAGCCCTGCACACCATCACTTCTGCACAAGCCCAGACTGTAAGACTGGGGAAATAGACTCCACCATTTGATGGGAGGATCTGCAAGTTACATCAAAAAGGGTGGAATTATAGGGAGGCATGAACTGTTAAGTCCATTTTGTAATCAGTCTACCACATCAATTCTATCTTCCTGTAAATTTAATCCATTTAGTTCACCTGCTTTTTTTTTTGTTTCTTACTTGACATTTTGCTTGTTTTTATTTTCTTCTTTTGTTTCCCCAAACATTTGCAACATATTTATTTTGTACTTTGATTCTGATAATTATAATACCCAAAGTGCCTTCAAATCTAATTTTCAAATCTAGTTTTTGTTTCTGCTAGCTCTCCCTCTTTGAGACTTTTTTTGCTATAGTTTGGCAACTTTGGTTTGATGGTAAATTCTACTTACCTTTGCTTTTGCAAGATGCTCAGGATATTGAACTCAGAATCATGTGAAGCTTATTTCTTGCTTTGGAGTTCTTTTGGTTACACGTTTTTTTTCTTTGTTTATTGGAGTATAGTTGATTTACAATGTTGTGTTAGTTTCAGGTATACAGCAAAGTGATTCAGTTATACATACAAATATATATACAAATTTATATTCTTTTTCAGATTCTTTTCCCTTATAGGTTATTACAAAATATTGAGTATCATTCTCTGTGCTATACAATAGGTCCTTGTTGGTTACCTATTTTATATATAATAGGGTATATATGTTAATCCCAAACTCCTAATTTATCCCTCCTCCCTGTTTTGGTTATACATTGACCAAGTAGGTAATGTAATCCATGAGGATGCAGCTAATCCTTAGGGAAGATGTTTTTCTTTACCTGGAGCTGAGGCAGAGATGATTAAGTTTCTTCGCCATCTCTCTTTTTTCAGAAGCAGGTAATTTTTCCTTTGGCTTACCCAAAGGGCCCAAGACCTTTTTACCTTTTTCCCTGAATAATCTTACAAAACAAAGCACTAAGTTTTTGTTATTGACAAGTACTCCCTAGGTAAACCCATCTTTTCTGAGCTTGTCCACCACTATAGTTTCAGCAGTTTTTTGTTCACAGGACAGTCTTTTAGTTTCCTATGAGGTTGGCTTTAAAAAAAAAAAAAGCAAAACAAAAGAAAAAACTTTGCTGTATTGTTTCTATCATTTTTTTTGGTGTTCTATAGTTGGATGCTTTTAAAAATATATAATCTACCACAATGCTTTAAATAAAACTCAGTCTTAAATGCTTTAAAACACTCAAGCAAATAAAAATCAGTGAACAAATAAATTCTACAGCTGCAAGGTAGAATTGAATAATAGGAAGTAGACTGGAGCCCAAAGAAGCTATTGCTAGGAACTCAGGCTAAAATTCTCCTTGACTTCTTTGCAGACCATGGTATCTCTTCTCTCGTGCTCTGTTTTGATCTTTACACACATATTGGGGTAGTTAGAGTTCCCATTTCTTCCATGTACCTGCTTCTGTTCTAGCTCAGTCTGCTTCCCCTGTGCATGATAGCTTGGGGATACATTATGCCCCATCAAATCTTATTTGGCTTTCATCTTCTCCCAGAACTTTATTTTACTCTATCTTGATAAAAAATTAAAAATAAAAATTGGTAAGAAAAGTTCTGTTTCTTTGCTTGTGATTGAAAATGGATTAATGTATATCTAGAGGAAAACAATGTGAATTTAAATCCTTTTTTCTGACATTTAATTACATGGGATTCCAAGGTTATAATTTATATTCCGAATGTTTTTGCTTTCTAATTTACATCATAAAAAACCTTTCCTGTTACAAAGGTCATATTATATAACATACAAAAGTACTTTGTGAATTCTGATGTACCAAGTAATAAGGACAATATTACTATTTACCACCACCGATTTCAATTCAAAAATATAAAACAATATAAAAACAATAACAAAAACAATACAACAAAAATGACCCTTTCTTTCAAGGTACTCACTTTTCAGTGCAGAATACAAGATGTAAATTCACAAATGGCCAATCATGGGCTAGGTGTGTACCTCAGGCAGAGAATGAGGTCCAGTGCTGGCACAGAGAGAATAGTCAGTCACATTGCCCCTATCGGGAGGTGATAGAAGCTTTCACTAAGTGATAACACCGGAGCAAAATCCTTTTGTGAAAAGAGGGTTTCCTTAGGCAGATGATTTTAGAAAGGCATAATGGACTTAACAAAGATTTTATGGAAAAACAATGTCTTAAAACTAGCGTCAAAGAATAAAACAAAGAACTCCAGAGCAAAACCAACAACAATAAACCAAGTCTAACCCATTAACTTGCCAGGCAAGAGAACACAGAACAGTGAAGAAATTCAATTCACTGTGTCATTTGCTGAAGGAGAAAATCAAGGGTCTTTATATGCTAGAGAGGAAGAGTTCATAACCCCACTAAGCATAGAAAACAAGCACTCTGACAGGGTAAGTCCATAGGTCTGTGTACACTTGGTTAAAGTAGTCTCATTTTTCTTTTTTCCAGAAAGTGTCTTCAATTAGGTTCAGTAAAGATCTGGCATCCGGGTCACCCAAAGTTCAGGGAAACTTCACTTGTTTAGAGCCAGCTGTGATAAAACACAATAGTCAGTTTTGATATCTCCTAGGCAAGTGCTGCTGGAAGTGGAAAATTTTTATTCACATTGGCTTGAGGCTGATGTCATATGTAAAAGGGTTGAAACTGTGCCTCTAGACTCTTCCTTATAGCTCAAAATGTAGTCTGTGGACAGAGCATAGGCATTACCTGGGTATTTGCTGGAGGTACAGATTCTTAGACCCCACCCCCTCCAGTTCTACTGAATCAGAACCTGCATTTTAGTAGGGTCCTCAGGTTTTTCATACACACATTAAAGAAGAAATAACAGTTTTAAAACCAGGTTCTAGAATAGTGGTTCTCCAATTTTGATGTGTAACAGAATCAACTGGTGAGTTAGAGTTCCAGACCCATTGGGGTAGAATAAGGCTTGGACTTTTGTATTTTTACCAAGTTTCCCAGGAGATTCTGATACTGACTGAGCTAAAGAACCACTATTTTAGAACATGCTTCTCCTACTCAGGATCCATAAGCTCAAAACTTGTACACATTAAAGAGATGTATTCTCTTGAAAGCTCTGGTTGTATTACAGAATAAAACTGTGTGTGCTGTTTTAACTGGAATTCACCCATTACGAGGATTCACCCAATCACGAGGATTTTATGACACCTAGAATTTCAGTCAACTGAAAACATATCTAGCACATGGTAAGATAATTTTTTTTTCCTACAAGAAAACTATAAGAAAAAATACTACATCTGTGAGAATATTCCAGTGAGGATAATCTACTAAGAAACAAAGAAATTCCTAGGTCTTTGTAAATGGTGGGAATAGCTCTGGTAACTCTTTACTGGAGCAGGAAAAGGATTAAAGTTCAGCTTATATTTAGGAAACTTCTCCATGAAGTTGTATATAAAGTCATTACATTTCTTTGTTTAACAAATTAGAAACTTCGTCTTTCAGTTCATAAAAACTGGCTTTTGTTCTTAAGGTTTCTTTTACAAAAAGGTAAATTTTGGGGTGTCATACTTAAAATCCTAACCAAAAAATGACAAGCTTTCTTCCCACCACTTCTCTGTGGGGCACCCTGATGTCGGCATCAGGAAGAATGAGGTCATGTGCTTTTAATAAACCCAAATGCCATCAAATATAGGAAATCATTTGGTATTTCCTTTACCGGATACGAACCTTACCTTTATTAGTCATTTAATTATGAGTTCAGAAATGAATTTGTGATGTGGGAGAACAATATTCATTAATAATTAGGGAAATGAGCAATGCACAAAATTTTCTGATAGGTCCAACCTTTCTTCTTCCTGCATGGTAAACATTTGTTAAGGAAATATGCTTTAATAAGATAAGAGGTTTCAGCAGAGGCATATTTGTTACTTCTCCCTGAGTAGATTCAACATGAGACTGGCAACTGTTATAAGAAATACATTTAATCCCAACTCATATTTTCACATACTGCTTAGAACACAAAATCCTCAGCTTGTTTTTGAAAGCATTACAACTAAGACCCTCATTTTGTGCTTGAGGAAAAGATGAAGACAGAAAATTAGAGAAACCTAACTGTTTACAGACCTGAGAGTCAAAAATAGTTCTCTTGGGTTTTAATGCAAAGATTGCTTCAATAAACATTTTAGCATTTGATTTTATCTAAAGACATCTGTAAAAAGAAGTTGGGATATTCTGAAGAAGAATAAAATCTTTAAACATTCGTAATTTGGGATTCAGTAATTCCACGTCAAGGCCTTCAAACTAAAAATCTACTCAATAATATGTTTAAAGATATATGTATATGAATATTTATTGCAATGCTGTGAAACATGGAAAATTTTTCATCTGTAACTCTGACTTCAGTTTAAGAAAGGAGGATCATGTTAAATGGTGAACAATTTGGAAGGAAATTGAGCTTATTATCTATATAAGTTCACATATAAAATTTTTAATAAAGTCTAAAATAACCATTAATGACTTAAGGTCAGAACACTCATTCTGGAGAATTTGAAAAGATAACTGTCGTATCTGAGGAAAAAAGCTGCATAGCCTAGAGATAGCATGGAAAAGCAGATGCCACCTTAAAACTACAAGTTACTGGTTGTTTCTTGGCTCTTTCAGGCTATGGAAATAGTGTTTTCAAGAAAACCAGTCTGAATCTCAGGGGATAAGATGGTCCATTAAATATCGAGTTTATGTGAATATTAGTAAAATATTCAGAGCAACTTAAATATTCAAGTGTAGGGCATTAAACTGTGGCATAACTATTCAGTGGCATAGTATTAGCCATTAAAATTCTTTTAGAAGAATGTTTTAAAAACATGAGAAGAGGGCTTCCCTGGTGGCGCAGTGGTTGAGAGTCCGCCTGCCGATGCAGGAGATACGGGTTTGCGCCCCGGTCCAGGAAGATCCTACATGCCGCGGGGTGGCTGGGCCCGTGAGCCATGGCCGCTGAGCCTGCGCGTCCGGAGCCTGTGCTCCGCAACGGGAGAGTCCACAACAGTGAGAGGCCCGTGTACCGAAAAAAAAAAAAAAAAACAAAAAAAAACCATGAGAAGATAGTTACAATGAAATTCTAGGTTTGAAAGACAGTATGTTCAGCATAATCTAAAATTTATGCCAATATATCGAGATACCTAAAAAGAAGGATAAAAAGGTATACACTCAAATGCTTACAGTGATTATCTCTGGGTGGTAGGATTAGAGATTTTTTATTTGTTAATTGAGAGGTAGAATATCATATTCATTGTTTATTGCTGGTATAACAAATTAACACACATTTAGCAGCTTAAAACTACATGAACTTATCATCTCACAGTTCCATAGGTCAGAAGTCTAGTAGGCCCAGCTGATTTCTCTGCCCTGGGTCCCATAAGGCCAAAATCAAGGTATCTGCCAGCCAGGGCTCTTACCTGAAGGCTCTGGAGGAAAATGCTTTTCTAGGCTCTTTCACTTTGCTGAAAGAATTCAGCTGCATGTGCTTATAAGACTAAGGCCCCATTACCTTGCTAGCTGTCACCACAGGTAGTTATTCCCAGCTTCTAGAGGCTGTCAGCATTTTCTGGCTCACAGCCCCCTTCATCTTCAAAGTCAGTAAGAGTGGGTGAAATCTCTCTCGTGCTTTGCATCTCTTTTGCCTTTTTTTTTTTTCCCGTGTCTTCTCTCTGACTGAATCCAGCTAGAAAAATTTCTCTGCTTCTAAGGCCTTGGAAGGATTAGTTTGGGACCACTTGGGTAATCCAAGATTTTCTAAAATTCTACTGATTAACAACCTTAGTTTCATCTTCAAAGTCCTTTTTCTAGTTTAGCATAACATATTCAGAGGACCTATGGATTATGATAGAAACATCTTTGTGGGGGAGGAAATTGTCTGGCCTGCAACAAATAGTGTAATGGCTAATGGCATGAGCTTTGAAGACAGATGACAGACAGACCCTGTTTGTATTCCCAAAGCTGCAACCCAATATATGTTGACTTTGGGGAAGTTAATTCATTCACATTCCAATCATCTCATGTATAAAATGGGGATCAGAATTATATCTATTACATTGGACATTTATGAAGATTATATGAGATACTATGTTCAAAGCATATGGTGCAATTCTCAATAAAGGTTAACCATGACATTATTGTTATTCTTGATACATTTCATTGTATTTTCTACAATGAACATGATTAGTAATAATATGAACATAGTAATAATAAGAAAAATGATACAAATTATTTTAGAAGCAAGAAAGTTTAATCCCATTCATATGGTTATGTCTGTTGGTGAATATATATCTTCTCTTTTTTTTTTTTTTTTTTTTTTTGTAGTACGCGGGCCTCTCACTGTTGTGACCTCTCCCGTTGCGGAGCACAGGCTCCGGATGCGCAGGCTCAGTGGCCATGGCTCACAGGTCCAGTCGCTCCGTGGCATGTGGGATCTTCCCGGACCGGGGCACGAACCCGTGTCCCCTGCATCGGCAGGCAGACTCTCAACCACTGCGCCACCAGAGAAGCCCCCTATCTTCTCATTTTTAAAACAGTATTTTTCTTTTGCACTTACTAACTGAATATTTAATTTTAAATATATATGTTGAAATGCATATATATTTATTTACTGTATTCTCCAAGTACAATATCACTCTCAGTCTTGTTCCTTGATGTGTCCTCGGTGTTTAAAAAAATTCCTGGCATTCAGTAGGCTCTTTATAAATATATGGTAAGTAAATGAATTTTTAATACAGCCATAAAGAGTCTAATTAAAAGAACTTTGGATCACTTAGCAATTTACATTCATTCCTGAGAAAGAAAAAGGCAAAACAATGAAAGTCTCTTCATTTTTAAGCTGAAGTTTTTGAAAATTTAAATTTTCACTTGTCTAAAATATTTTTCCATATTTGTATATTTAAAAATGTGATTGTTCTCATAGAACCTCTCGTTGAAGGCAAGAGAGGTAAATGTACACAATAATAATGTAATCATGTTGCTATCTTTTAACCCACAAAGCTTGGCTCTGATTTCAGTTATGAAAACTATTATATATCCAAGTCTGTGAGATTTATTTACTTTCATTGGTAAGAAACCTTGGCTCTCAATATGTGCGATGGGACCACAGAGTCATGTTTTTGTTGTGTGATACGAATTTGTCCAAAAACTCAATAACTCACCTTTTGCCTAAAACTTCCCTATCTGCTTACTTATACCTGAAATTCCACAGTTGTATTTCTCTTAGTAAGCGTATTTGCATTTTACTACTTTACATTTAGTGTGAAAGAATCTCAGAAAGACACGCTAAAGGAGAGAAAGGAGCAGTGGTGAAGAAGGATGTTCTATGAAGCAGGAGGGGGGCCACCATTAAGCAGAGGAGGAAGAGATGAGAATAGGATCAAAAGACTGAGCACTGCAAGACTCAGTTCACCTTCATGTCTCTGGAGCAGCTCTTTTCTTAAAATACCTATGAGTTAAAAGTTGGAAATCTTAGTATGTACGTAATCCCACTGTGATAAACGACGCTAGAGCCCAATGAGGGACAGATAATAAGCCTATGGTTTTTGGTGGGATTAAGGGATCACAGGGGGAATGCAAATTCCCTCTGTTAAGACTACATATATGTGTTCTCTCAGGTTGGTTAACAGTAGGGAGGAAGCCTGGAATAGCTGGAGATTCTATTCCATGTGGTAGGTGATTATGGAAAATGTGTGACTAATGCACATTTAATAAGCCAAATCACACTTAAGCAGCTAACAACTTGGCTAATGTGTCTACTCTGCAAGTGTCTGATAACACGAGATGAGGATATTGTATTATAGGCTTTGTAACAGGTCTGTACCTCATCATTAGGTCCAAAGAGTCATAAAAATAAAACAGTTTATGAATACATCATTATGGTTCAATGCAACAGACATGAAAACCCATAATTACAATACAAAGAAAAAAACTCTAAAAGAGTTTTGTTAAAAATAACCCTGGTATATAGAAGAAGAAACTCTTTTGTTTTTTTAAAGAATAACATTAGGCTGAGCTCTATCATCTCCACTAGACTACTGTTTTCAAACTTCGTATATTTTATTAGCAAATAGTGAAATAATTTAGTAGTTTCTATCCAAATATTTAAAAAAATGAACTGAAATAGAACGGACAACAGACTGCATTACATATACAAAGAATAAGTCTTGAAGTTTTTTATTATTTTTTTCTCTTTTTTTGTGATGTCAAATCTATATCTAACTTCAGGCCATGATCACGAATGTTTCAAATTGCTCCAGAATACCAGAGGTCCTTAACCTGAGGCTATAGAAAACTGAGTCACACACTTGAATGGAAAAAAATGGCATCGCTATTTTTACTAAAATTGAATTAAAATTTAGCACTGCCTTCAATTAAGACTGCAGGCCACACACTCCTGTAGTATTAGCAGTACTTGTGACTTTGTCACCAATAAATAGGGTATTTTATATCATATTATTATTGTGGCAAATATCTCAAAATATTGTTTAGGCTCAACATTACAGAATTACAGTAGTTACTCTAATTTCCCCTAGATCTTGTTATTTAATGTGATCATTAAGAAGCACGTATATTACTGTATCATAATTTTTAACATTTTGATAACTATTCCAATACATTAGGTTCCTTTGTTATATTGTTTGCTTTATTTTTATATTAATAAAAATAATATTTTTAAAATGTAATCATATAGTCACCAGACTGCCCAAGGGCCCAGGACACCAAGAAAGAAAGAAAGAAAGAGAGAGAGAGAGAGAGAGAGAGAGAGAGAGAGAAAGGAAAGAAGAGAAAGAGAGAGGGAGAGAAAGGAAGGAAGGAAGAAAGGAAGGAAGGAAGAAAGGAAGGAAGGAGGAAGGAAGAGAGGAAGGAAGGAAGGAAGAAAAGAAAGAAAAAAGAAAGAAAGGAAAGAAAGAAAGAAAAAGAGAAAAAGAAAGAAACAAAGAAAGAAAGAAAGAAAGAAAGAAAGTGTGAGTGGGCTATGACATGCTAAAGGTAGTAGCTGTTAACTTATTCTTTGTGTCTCCAGAATTTAGTGCCTAGAACATAGTTTGTTCTAAAAAAAATCATTGTTGGATAACTTCTGCCTATGAAAATAACAAGCCTGAAGCAATAATCTATGACTTAGTGGAAAGATTCACCATGAGGTAACGTTTGAATGAACTCCTGTAAAATGAGTAGGAAGAGGACGTAACAAATAGTATGTGCTTACTGATCAGTAGAGAACATGACTACTGTGAAAAAATAAATAATTCTATGTGGATGAAGGATTTATGTGAAAGAGCATAATGTGTGTATAGGATAATATTTTCATGGATTTGGTTAGGTAAGGATTTCTTAAGACATAGGATGTACTAATAGTAAAGTAAAAGTTTGGGAAATCTGATTATATTAAATCTAGTAATTTATTTCCATCAGAGTAATAATAAAAAGCAAAAACAAACAAACAAATAAGCCATAATGGGGGGGACATTATTTTCAACACATATAACTGAAGGTTTAATAACCAGAATATATAAAAAATTTCTAAACTATATAAGAAAAAGAAAGTCAACCAGTACCAAAGAAGAGGCAATCCATTTGTCCAAAGGTAAAATGAAAATAAGACTTGAATGGGATCTTCACATAAAGACAAACTCAGATTACCAGTAAACAAACAGAAAGATGCTGAACCTCATCAATGATGAGAGAAATGAAAATTAGAATCAAAATGACATACAGATTTATACAAGGTTGGCAAAAATTAGAAGTCTGACAATAATAAGTATTGGTAGGGATTACAAGCATTGAGAACTCTTATCCATTGCTGCTGAAACCGTAAACTAGTACAACCACTTTGGAAAATAATTTGGCATTTTCTATTCAAGTTTCTGGGAGATAGGAGACTTGCAATGTTCCATTCTTTAATAAGGCAGGCAAAAATAGGGAATGTTGGTAAAAATTACTAAGGTAGAATTCACTTACAATGTAGAAAGCTGCAAAGAGTATAACTCCTCATTTTATGACATGAAAAAGCCAGATAATCTATAAAATATTAACCTTTTTTGAATCCAATTAGGAGCTAACATCAAAAGGCAATCAACTAGCCTGAAATCTAAGGAAAGACAGACGTCTTCAAGGAGAAAGGACATGCGAACAATTGCTTACCTAAAGCATAGCATAGAAGGAAGAGACACTAGACACCATACAAACACATTAAAATAATCCAGCTAAATTTTTTAATGAATTATTGCAAGTTCAATGTGAGCTAGTGTGAGAGAATAGAACTCCTGGGGCTGCAGACTCAAGGGTATTCTCCATGGATGCTCACTGAATGATCACAAGAAAGATCTGAGAGGGGGCAAAGGGGAGTACAGTACAGAAAAATCCTGTCTTATGGTACAGGCCTAGAGGTGTGGGAACAGCAGCCACTATGGGAAAAGCATGAAGCTCCACACATATCCTTCTTCCCTTAACTCCTCTATGAAACAAATGCCTTAAACCACTAAGGGGAGATCAGCAAACTGTCTGTCTAGTACAGAGTTAAAGACTATTTCTGCCGGCAGAGGAGAACAGGAAAACAAAACAAAACCAGAAATTCCTTTTTCTGGGGGTGGGGTAGAAATACCTTATAGGCCTAAACCATTAGAAATCACCTACTACTGGAAGAAGGGCAGAATCACTAAGGCCCACAACCAAGACTTAGACACAGCATCTGTCTTAAGACTAGGGTGAACCAGGACAACAGAGAACACTCCCCACCCCGTCACTCCAGACTGCCAGCAAAGCAAAGAGTGCGTAGCAAACAGCAGCAGTCTACTGCTAGGAGAGAGTCTAGAACATGGAGAAAAAACTTCTCTGAGGTATATACTCATGGGAAAAACCTAAAGTTGACAGTGGAACACTAATATTGAGGAGACCTCTCTGGAAACCAGCCCTCACCTACAGGTAATGCTAAAGCAATCTGAAACTGGTAGTGGTCTGAGAAACAACAAAACTAAGATCCAGCTCATCATCTGTCTAGATTGAATCAACTCCCCAAACTAAGGGCCAAGGAGAAGGAAGTATGTCCCTTTCTAACTGTAAATACTATCTTCTTCAGGCTCTCCTGTCCTACACAAAATATGTAGCTTTCCATCAAAAGCTGCAAGTCACAGAGAAGCAAGAAAGGTACACCACCCAGTGAAGACGCAAAACAATCAACCTATCCACATGTAGAGAACTATGGATGGGGAATTTGAAATACTTGTAATTAATATATGGAAAAGGCTCTACTGTAAAAGATGGGCAATGTATTAGATGGGGAATTTCAGCAAAGATATGGAAACTCTTAAGAAAGGATCAAACAGGAACATGGTAACAAAGATGAGGAATGCCTTCAATGAACTCATCAGTAGGATGAACCCTGCTGAGGTAAGAATCAATAAACTTGAGGAAAGGTCATTAGAAATTACTCAAACTGGGCTTCCCTGGTGGCACAGTGGTTAAGAATCTGCCTGCCAATGCAGGGGACATGGGTTCAAGCCCTGGTCCGGGAAGATCTGACATGCTGTGGAGCAACTAAGCCCGTGCACCACAACTACTGAGCCTGAACTCTAGAGCTCGTGAGCCACAACTACTGAGCCCATGTGCCACAACTACTGAAGCCCGCACACCTAGAGCCTGTGCTCCACAACAAGAGAAGCCACTGCAGTGAGAAGCCCGCGCACCACAACGAAGAGTAGCCCCCACTCGCCACAACTAGAGAAAGCCCGCTCACAGCAATGAAGACCCAAAACAGCCAAAAATAAATAAATAAATTTATTAAAAAGAAAAGAAATTACTGAAACTGACACAAAGAGAAAAAAAGTGAAGAAAATAGAACATAGTATTCAAGAGCTGTGGGATACTACGAACTAGTCTATCATATATTTAACTGACATCCTAGGAGGAGAAGAAGGTAAAAGTTGGGCAGAAGAAATATTTGCAAGCACAATGGCAAAAAATTTTATAAAAATAATTAAAGCATCAAACACTAAATACAAGAAGATAAGACAGCACCAAACAGATTTAATGCCTAATTAATTAATTAAAACCCCACAACTAGACAAATTGTATTCAAACTGCTCAAACCAAAGATAAAAAAGAAAATGTTGAAGTCAGCCAGAGAAATAAGACACATTACATACAGAGGAACAAAGGTAAGAATTATATCAGACTTCTTGTTATAAATGATGCAAGCCAGAAAATAAGGTACTGACATTTTTTCAAGTGATGAAAGGAAAAAAAGTGTCAACCCAGAATTTTATTCATAGAAAAATTATCTTTCAAAAATTGAGTAGAAAGAAATATATTGCCAAACAAATAGAAACAGAACATTCATTATCAGCAGATCTGAACTATAAGAGATATAAAATAAGGTTATTCAGGGAGAAGACATGATATCAGACAGAAACTTGAATTCATACAAAGAAATGAAGAATATCATCAATGGCATTTAAAAAGGAAATAAAAATTATTTTATTATTTTCAATTGTCCTAAAAGGTAATTAACCCTCTAAAGCAAAAATAGTGGGAATGTATTGTATGTTTATGACATATGTGAGTGTAGGAATGTATGACAACAGTAGCAAAAGGAACGGAGAGAGGAATTGGGAGTCTACTGGTACAATGTGTTTATATTACATGTGAAACAGTATAAAATTATTTGAAAGTGGATTGTGATTAATGAAAGGTGTATATTGTAAACCCTGGACAACTTCAAAAACTTCCTTTAGACAGATATGAATTACTAGAGTAGTCATCCAGAAGAGAAAGTGAGACAGGAGTACCTCATGGTAGTGACAGAGTCTTTCGTGTAAAAACAGTGAGACCAGCTCTGTCTTTCAGAAACTTAATTCTGTTAATGGTGTGGCCAGAGAGACCAATGCTAAGTCAAACCCCTACTGGATTTGTGGCAGGCATTCAGTTGCCAGTTTAAAAAGTCATGTTTGCTTCTCCTGATGAGGTTGCATTTATGGCATGATTTAATAGGCTTTGGAGTTAGGCAGAACTACATTAGAATTTCAGTTATGCCACTTTCTAAGGATGTTGCTTTGGGGCAATCGCTATAAGCAGTACTCTTTTCATCTTTAAAATAGCAATATTGGATCTTAACTCACATGTTCCTTCAAAGATTAAATGAGATAATGGATATAAAACTATGGCTATATTACATAGAAGACATGCATCAAATCTTAACTCCCTTCTTTATTCTTTTGTAAAGAAACAAAGAACCATTCAACGTCTAGTGTGCTGGAATAACCTCTCCATTTGATAGACTCTGAAGTCTTTCCTGGAGTAATCAAACAATAGAAGAACTTAATTTTTTCCTCTGCCTCTTCCTTATTAATGAATTTGACTTTATCTTCTTTTGTCAGTTAGTTTTTGCTGCTTAACAAACATTTCCATTGCTGTGAAACTTGATGGCTTGAAACAACCACCATTTATTTAGCTCACAGTTCTATTGTAGCTGCAATTTGTGCTGGGTTTAGTGGGGCCATTCTTTATCTGTGATCACTCATGCTGCTGCACTCAGGTGGTAGTTCATGGCCTTACAGTCTAGCAGCTGTCTCTGTTGGCTGAGATGACAGCTAGCAGGATGAGGGGAACTGGGCCACATGTCTCTCATCACCCATTAGGACATCCAGGCTTGTCCACATGGTGGCAGTTTCAGTGTTTCCAAGATGAGCAAGAGAGAAGGAAGACCAGTGTACAGCATTTTGGATGCCTCTGTTTGCAAAAGTCTTCCTCATGTCTCATCGGACAAAGGAGGTTACTTGGTCAACTCAGACTCAAGGGGTAAGATACAGATTCCACCTTTTGATGGGAGCTGCTGCAATGTTACATAACAAGGGTGGATGTAGGAAGGGAAAGATTTATGGTCATTTTTACAATCTACCACACTGTTGAAAACAAGCTGAAAAAGCAATTCTTTTCTGTCTACTACTTCACAAGTAGATCCATTTTAATCCTTTGATAGAATCTAGCAATAGTCTTATAATAGGATTTTCCCTGGATGATTAAAAAAAGATGCTTCATAAGGAGAGACTATTGACTGTTATATGTCTTGGGGGGTAATATTATTCATTGTCAGTAGAGTATTGGAGAATCTTTCTGCTTTTATTCTTTGGTGCTTGGAAACTGAGGTTCTACAATAACATTATTTTAACTAAAAAAATTTTTCCTGGAGCTCTACTTGTTCAAACCCTTAAAGTATTAATTAACTTATTTTAAAACCAACTATGTTCCAGATTTTGTGCTCATCATGAATAAAATTAGTACTTTACAAAACCTGATATATATTCTTTAAGAGAGAATGGTTTTAACCTTGGAGAAATGGTAGATTCTAAAAGCTGTCTAAGAAGAAAAACAATGAAATTGCTCTAATGACCTGGAAATATATATATATTTCTTTCTTGGCCTATTAGATAATGGGAAGAATAAGATATTTAACAAATTACTGTTTTAAATGAGTAAAACCAACATATATCTCATATTCTGAGCTGTGAGTACATTGGATTCTATCCCTTTCAGTAATTTATGAAACCGAATTGAGTTGTTCCAGCACTGGGGAAGAGGAATTGAGTCACCTAAAACTAGAAATTATTTTCCTGGGTAAATTTTTTTTTATGACCAAAAGGACCAGAAAGAGAAATGGGGCATTTTGAGAAGATTTGTCTCCAAAGTACCATTTCTTAAGTGAAATTATGTAACTCAATTTACTTTATGGCAGTCACCATGGCTAATAGTGGACTTGATTTTAATTTTATATGGATTAAATAATTTAACTTTTCCCTGATGTATTTTTGAATGACTTTATTCACAGACCGTATCCTTTTTCACATTGTCTGAAAGTTTTATTCTCTCTGACATCCAAAGTTGTACATGATTTTCCATGGATCTTGATATTTCCTTTTTAGCTACTTTTTATTTCACTGGAAGAAAGCAGCAGATAAGTTTAAGTAGCTGCAGAAATTCAGTTGTTTAGATAACAACAGTGGAAAATGTACTTGCCTCAGTGGTGTCACTCATTTCCCCTTTCTTTTCTTACATTACTCTGAATTTTGTTCTTAAATAATGTTTGGATAAAACATTAGAATTCAGTCTCTGTGCATTGAATGCTGCATTAAGTAAGTACCATGTACTACACATTGTGCAATGTGATGGACCTATGTGGCTGAAAAAACTATCCTTCACAGCTACTTAAGGTGAAGAGATTGTAATACCTAGAATTAGGGAATCAAAGCCATAACTATATGCTCATCATCAAATCTGGTACTCAAAGATGCTACCGCAAACTGGCTTGATATCAGAACAACCTGAGAAACTTCAAACACTACTTAGTTTCCTGAGTTCCTTATCCAGAGATCATGATTCAGTACATCATCATCAAGGCTGAGGACTTTAGTCATTTTCTCCAAAGCTCCCAATATAATTTTGACGCAACTGGCCTAGTACTGGTTCCAGGAAAGGCAACAGGGGACCACTCATCTTATTGAGGTATCTTAGATTAAATATGATAGAAGTGGCTTTGATGTGTATATTATCATTGTGATTGTCCTCCTTTACTCAAAAAAAAAAAGTGCCTTGTTTATGTCTTTGTTTCTAAAGCCCAAATTTGTTCTAATTAATCTCTGTGAATGCTGCTGATTTTTAGGCCACTAACATTCAATGGTTGCACAATTCTTGAGAAAAAAAATTCTAGGTTGCTAATTGTTGGATTTTATTTCTTCACAACTTAAAGGAATTCACCACCCCCTTGTTCTATAATTATTTGTGACACAGCTGGGGAAAAAATTCCAAGAAAATGAAACTATCAGGGAGGTTCAAAGACAAGGATCATGTTCCAGTAATTCAATGAATGGGTTATGAAAACTGAAAGAGCTAAGATCAGGTCTTGAAATCTAGGAGAAGAATAGCTGGTTGAGAATACCAAGGAACAAATAAAATTTATTGTAATATTTTCTCTGGTAGCTACTTATGGGCCAGCTGTAGTATGTCATTTGCATATGGTAAGCAAAGGCAAAAGGTCAAGGACAGTAGAAAAGCAACCCAGCAATAAGTTTTCATACAGTTGGAGTTCTGCTTTGAGAACTTGTAATCCAGTGATAACAAGATAACAAATCCTATATTTGCTTGATATTGACAGTCGACAAATCCTTTACAATATGTTAACTCAGCTAATACCTCCAAAAAGATCTACGAGGCAGAAACCAATCTCTTCCTTTCATAAACTTGAGGTGGAGGGTCATAGAAGTTAAGTGCTTTTTCTGAGCTCACACAACTAATGAGTTGGGATTTGAATAGGAAAAATGACTTCTAAATAAGATATCTTTTTCATCCTTACTTTTTTTTCTTGGACTTCATCTGCCATATAACACTTAGAAGTTCACCTTAAGGAATAGTTTCTGTCCAGTCTGACCAATACATCATCTTGAACCCTGGGCAAAGCTATAAACGTCCCTTACAAAATGTCTTTGTCGTGGTTTTCTATCACCTGCCAGCCACCCAAACCCACTTGCTCAGCCTCTGGTCTCTGCCCTTGAGCCCCTAACCCTCTTTCTATGGAATGCCATTGCATGTGGACTGTTTCTTTAGTTCTCAACTGTTGACCTCCTCCTCTACAACTTTTACAGCTCCCTTATTTTCATGCTCTGTAGTCTGAAGACCTGGCTGGCTCCCACCTCCACGCCTGGTCTTAGCCCAGGGGCCCAATCTCTTGCACAAATACAGGAGACACTTTCAACTTATACACCAAATGCATCTTTCCCTGAAGCACATTATAAATCATCTGAAAACGCCATATCAGAGATACTTCTTTTCTTATTTCATGTGAATGCTCTTGAGTAACATCCTTTTAAGTAGAGGAAGGAGAAGGCCAATGCACGTACACTGCACCGTCTGCTCGGCCAGATCAGTAAAAGTTAGAACTGATGGCTTGTGTGTATTTCTTGTTTTGATATTTAGGGTGGCTGAGATGGTTAGGAGATTCAGATTCATTCAGCAGAAATCTGCAAACTGGAAAACTGATGTCTGAATCAGGAAACTTAGAGACTTACCACTGAATTTTCATACTGAAAGAAATCTCGGGGTAATTTAGGTAAATCCCATCATTATATGGATGAGGAAATGGAGTTCCAAGGTCACAAACCCACATATTAAGCTCAGGTCAATTATTCTGTGACAGAGGTATTATTTAGTTCCTAAATATTCATGGTTTTCCCCACAACTGACGCTGTTCACAGTTCTTCATATTGATGACTATGATAAAATTTATCTTTTGTTTCCAAGTGAAGGTTATGGGTGGGCTTAAATCACGTAAGTGAGGTTGGAATTCTGGAGAAGGAGAGCAAGGCCTGGGCTGAGAATAAAGAAAAGGGATACAATCAAAAGAATGGTTTGCCCATCTAAGCTTAATATCAAGGAGGAGAATTTAACCTGACAATGGACTGGTAATTAAGGGTCTAAGCACACTCAGAGCAGAGCAGAGGTACATTTTAAAATTTTGGATATTCACCAGAATCAAAGGCATCTACAGGCAGTGTGACACAGTGGTTAAGGATTTTGGTTTTGGAGACAGACAACCTAAGTCTGAATTCTGACTCTGTCACTCAATAGCAATGTGAGAAAATTGCTTTTTCTGTGATTCCTTTTTTTTCTAATTCCAAACACAAGATAATAATAGTACTGAATCCAAACACTTGTTATGAGGATTGAGTAAGTGAGACACTTGTGCTGGGAGGATAATAAACACTATATAAATGATTGCTAATAAATATTCTGCTGACATGTGTACAAAGATGTTCACTGCAACATATTTATAGAATTAAAGAATTGGAAACAACTTAAAAAATCCTTTATGAGGGGCTAGTTAAATAGATTACCTTATAGCCATACAAAGGAGCATGTTACTGTTAAAGAATATGAGGTGTGTCCATAAGTGCCACCTATGATATACGGTGAATATTTTAAGTAAATATTTAAACAATACAACAGGATGATCTAATTTTTATTGAAATATTAAAAAAATCTATGTTATGTGTGTGTGTCCAAAATCTCTTGGTGTTTTAACACCAGTCTGTTGAGTAGTTTCCCCTGAGGACTGACATTGTTGCACGGGTGGCAGTGGCAGGGAGGAGCCATGGGAAAAACTTATTTTCCTTTTTTTTACTTCTGTAATATTTGGATTATTTTTCAGCTAGCAAACCTATTTTTAAAAATAGCATAAATCTAGTGAGATCTGGGGTGAAAAGAATACAGTAGTAAATAAGGTAAAGTTATGAGGAGTTAGAGGCAAGATGCTGATGACTGCAGGAGCTCCTGGGTAATAAAGAAGAAATTTGATATTAACTGTTACCCATAATATCTCCAAGTTGATCTTGGAAGCTCACTCACTCCCATCCTTAAGGAAAAAATGGACTTGTGTTTCTTTCAGGTCAGGAGAGTATTTAAGTGATATTAAATAACCTATAGGAGTAATGCTCCTCTTTACATACCAGGGAATACATTATGTAAAGGGGAAGAAATCTGCCTCTTACCTATGTACTGTTCGTATGTTAAGTGGCTTCTTTCACACACATTGAAATAATGACACAACTAGACCCATTTACTAAGCTAAGCCCTGGATATATTTCTCCAAGGCACTACTACCCAACTGGAGTCTGATATTACAGTGATTTACTGATAAGTTCATTACTGCTGTGTGCTCTTGCAAATAAGTAGAGCATAACATATGTAGGACTGAAATCTTTAGTTGTGAGTTATGAGTGTGATATAGTAAGAACCTGTGATTTGCATAGGGAAAAGAATCTGGAGGTAAACTGGTTGGGGGGTTGCAGGGTTTTGAAAATTGGAGCATAATTGAGTCCCCAAGCATTACAGACTAAGTAAACAAGTCATTTGTTTATAAGTATTTATGAACAGTCTAACCTCAGCTGTCCTCTTTGGTAATGCTTTCTGCGTCACTTTGAAGCACATCTTGTGACAGATTAAAGAAGTTTGTCTTATAATATAAACAAGAAGCATGGTTTTATAGAATCATTCCCACCCTGAATTTACCTTGTCTCCTAAATATTAGTGATGTTAATTAAAAAAAAGATTAAGGAAAAAATGTGAAAAGGCAGAGAAAGGAAAGAAAAGCTTTAGTTCTCCTCTTTCATGTTGATTCATTTGTTGATTATATTTATTTAACTTTATTTTACAAGTACATATAATGCCTACTTATCTTTGCATTTATCAATGTTGGGAAGCTATGGTTTTCAAAATGTAGATACTTATACAAATCATGAGCCAATGACCCACTAAGTCTCAAGGTTAAGTTAATCGCCCTGCTGATTATAGATGATTCCATAATCTTGCCTCTAAGGACATGGATGACAGTTCAGAATCCCTCACAGCTTGTCTGCTTAGTGGCCTTGATCATCTCTTTCCTGCCCAGCCTACGTATGACAGTGTTGACTCCCTTATTTACCCTTATCATATTACTCTTCCACTATTAATTTCATGAAAAAATGATATATAGGGTTTATAAGAAATTATAAAGCCAAGGAATCTCATCAAAATCTGAATGTGGGAGAGAGGCACATATGCAGTACTTTGTTTAAACATAGTGTGGTTTGATATAGATAGATAGATAGGTAGATAAACTTTATTTTATAGTAAAATGATTTTTATGAGCCTGTAGTTACTTTACATGAGTTAGAGTCTCCATGGTACAGTAAGTCAATTTATCCAAATATGGCATATTGAAGCTCAATATTTATTACCTATAGTTCATTTAAAAAGTAAGCACAGTCCCAAATATTTATTACTATTATCA
The DNA here is from genome assembly GCF_949752795.1 of Hyperoodon ampullatus. Classification (NCBI taxonomy): domain Eukaryota; kingdom Metazoa; phylum Chordata; class Mammalia; order Artiodactyla; family Ziphiidae; genus Hyperoodon; species Hyperoodon ampullatus. Next base: position 142,363,836 of record NC_136917.1, on the reverse strand, counting down.
TAGTATAAATGTCTTCTTGGTGTACAGCACATCTGTATTTTACCTTTGACATTCCTGTTTCATTCTGTAGAGCTGAGTTGAGAGTTTTATTTGGAATGAACTTGGGTCCAGAGTGAGAGCACCAGTCTTCCCTATGCCATCCCACATATTTAGATTTTTAACAGAGTCGTTGATGAATATTTTGAGGAAGAATTGCTTAGGGTAGAGAGTATTAGTCTCCTTCTCCTACTCTTCTTCCTTCTTAAACATATTCTACCATATCAAATTGATGAAAAATGTGAGGGAACTTTATAGAGGAGTTTGGGAGCTATTAATGTGCTGTATCAGCTTCCTTTAAATAGATAACAGTCAAGAGGAGAGAATATCTTGTGATTAGGAGAACATGCAAATTTTTTTTCCATTTATTTATTTTATTTATTTATTTTTAATTTTTGAATTTTATTTTATTTATTTTTTTATACAGCAAATTCTTATTAGTAATCCATTTTATAAACATCAGTGTATACATGTCAATCCCAGTCGTCCAATTCATCACACCCCCCAGCCCACCCACCCACTGCTTTCCCCCCTTGGTGTGCATACATTTGTTCTCCACATCTGTGTCTCAATTTCTGCCCTACAACCGGTTCATCTGTACCATTTTCCTGGGTTCCATATATATGCGTTAATGTACAATATTTGTTTTTCTCTTTCTGACTACTTCACTCTGTATAACAGTCTCTAGATCCATCCAAGTCTCAACAAGTGACCCAATTTCGTTCCTTTTTATGGCTGAGTAATATTCCATTGTATATATGTACCACATCTTCTTTATCCATTTGTCTGTTGATGGGCATTTAGGTTGCTTCCATGACCTGGCTATTTTTTTTAATTAATTAATTAATTTTTAACATCTTTATTGGAGTATAATTGCTTTACAATGGTGTGTTAGTTTCTGCTTATAACAAAGTGAATCAGTTATACATATACATATGTTCCCATATTTCTCCCCTCTTGCGTCTCCCTCTCTCCCACCCTCCCTATCCCACCCCTCTAGGTGGTCACAAACCACCTAGCTGATCTCCCTGTGCTATGTGGCTGCTTCCCACTAGCTATCTATTTTAAGTTTGGTAGTGTATATATGTCCATGCCACTCTCTCACTTTGTCACAGCTTACCCTTCCCCCTCCTCATATCCTCAAGTCCATGCTCTAGTAGGTCTCTGTCTTTATTCGTGTCTTAACCCTAGGTTCTTCATGACCTTTTTTTTTTTCCCCTTAGGTTCCATATATATCTGTTAGCATACAGTATTTGTTAAACAGTGCTGCAGTGAACATTGGGGTGCATGTGTCTTCTTGAATTATGGTTTTCTCTAGGTATATGCCCAGTAGTGAGATTGCTTTATCATATGTTAATTCTATTTTTAGTTTTTTAAGGAACCTCCATACTGTTCTCCATAGTGGCTGTATCAATTTACATTCCCACCACAAGTGCAAGAGGGTTCCCTTTTCTCCACACCCTCTCCAGCACTTATTGTTTCTAGATTTTCTGATGATGCCCATTCTAACTGGTGTGAGGTGATACCTCATTGTACTTTTTTTTTTTAAATTTATTTGTTTATTTATTTATTTTTGGCTGTGTTGGGTCTTCCTTGCTGGGCGCGGGCTTTCTCTAGTTGCAGTGTGCATTGCGGTGGCTTCTCTTGTTGTGGAGCATGGGCTCTATAGCACAGGCTCAGTAGTTGTGGCGCACGGGCTTAGTTGCTCCATGGCATGTGGGATCTTCCCAGACCAGGGTTCGAACCCGTGTCCCCTGAATTGGCAGGCAGATTCTTAACCACTGCGCCACCAGGGAAGCCCCCTCATTGTATTTTTGATTTGCATTTCTCTAATAATTAGTGATGTTGAGCAGCTTTTCATGTGCTTCTTGGCCATCTGTATGTCTTCTTTGGAGAAATGTCTATTTAGGTCTTCTGCTCATTTTTGGATTGGGTTGTTTCTTTTTTTAATATTGAGCTGCATGAGCTGTTTATATATTTTGGAGATTAATCCTCTGTCAGTTGCTTCACTTGCAAATATTTTCTCCCATTCTGAGGGTTGTCTTTTCCTCTTGTTTATGGTTACCTTTGCGGTGCAAAAGCCTTGAAGTTTCATTAGGTCCCATCTGTTTATTTTTGTTTTTATTTCCATTTCTCTAAGAGGTGGTCCAAAAAGGATCTTTCTGTGATTTATGTCAAAGAGTGTTCTGCCTACACTTTCCTCTATGTGTTTCGTAGTGTCTGGCCTTATATTTAAGTCTATTATCCATTTTGGGTTTATTTTTATTTTTATTTATTTATTTTTTTTGTGGTATGTGGGCCTCCCACCGTGTGGCATCTCCTATTGTGGAGCACAGGCTCTGGACGCGCAGGCTCAATGGCCATGGCTCACAGGCCCAGCCGCTCTGCGGCATGTGGGATCTTCCCAGACCGGGGCACAAACCCGTGTCCCCTGCCTCAGCAGGTGGACTCTCAACCATGGCACCACAAGGGAAGACCCTTGAGTTTATTTTTGTGTATGGTGTCAGGATGTGTTCTAATTTCATTCTTTTATATGTAGCTGTCCAGTTTTCCCAGCACCACTTATTGAAGAGACTATCTTTTCTCCATTGTATATCCTTGCCTTCTTTGTCATAGATTAGTTGACCATAGGCACGTGGGTTTATCTCTGGGCTTTCTATCCTGTTCCATTGATCTATGTTTCTGTTTTTGTGCCAGTACCATATTGTCTTGAATACTGTAGCTTTGTAGTATAGTCTGAGGTCAGGGAGTCTGATTCCTCCAGCTCCATTTTTTTTCCCTCAAGAATGCTTTGGCTATTCGGGGTCTTTTGTGTCTCCATACAAATTTTAAGATTTTTTGTTCTAGTTCCTTAAAATATGCCATAGGTAATTTGATAGGGATTGCACTGAATCTGTTGGTTGCTTTGGGTAGTATAGTCATTTTCACAATATTGATTCTTCCAATCCAAGAACATGGTATATCTCTCCATCTGTTGGTATCATCTTTAATTAGTTTCATCAGTGTCTTATAGTTTTCTGCATACAGGTCTTTTGTCTCCCTAGGTAGGTTTATTTCTTGGTATTTTATTCTTTTTGTTGCAATGGTAAATGGGAGTGTTTCCTTAATTTCTCTTTCAGATTTTTCATCATTAGTGTATAGGAATACAAGAGATTTCTGTGCATTAATTTCATATCCTGCTACTTTACTAAATTTATTGATTAGCTCCCATAGTTTTCAGGTAGCATCTTTAGGATTCTCTAGGTATAGTATCATGTCATCTGCAAACAGTGACACTTTTACTTCTTCTTTTCCAATTTGTATTCCTTTTATATCTTTTTCTTCTCTGATTGCCATGGCTAGGACTTCCAAAACTATGTTGAATGATAGTGGCAATAGTGGACATCCTTGTCTTGTTCCTGATCTTAGAGGAAATGCTTTCAGTTTTTCACCCTTGCGAATGATGTTTGCTGTGTGTTTGTCATATATGGCCTTTATTATGTTGAGGTAGGTTCCCTCTATGCCCACTTTCTGGAGAGTTTTTATCATAAATGGGTATTGAATTTTGTCAAAAGCTTTTTCTGCATCTATTGAGATGATCATATGGTTTTTCTTCTTCAATTTGTTAATATAATGTATCACATTGATTGATTTCCATATATTGAAGAATCCTTGCATCCCTGGGATAAATCCCACTTGATCATGGCGTATGATCCTTTTAATGTGTTGTTGGATTCTGTTTGCTAATATTTTGTTGAGGATTTTTTCATCTATATTCATGAGTGATATTGGTCTGTAATTTTCTTTTTTTGTAGTATCTTAGTCTGGTTTTGGTATCAGGGTGATGGTGGCCTCATAGAATGAGTTTGGGAGTGTTCCTTCCTCCACAACTTTTTGGAAGAGTTTGAGAAGGATGGGTGTTAGCTCTTCTCTAAATGATAGAATTCACCTGTGAAGCCATCTGGTCCTGGATTTCTGTTTATTGGAAGATTTTTAATCAGAGTTTCAATTTCATTACTTGTGATTAGTCTGTTCATATTTTCTATTTCTTCCAGGTTCAGTCTTGGAAGGTTGTGCATTTCTAAGAATTTGTCCATTTCTTCCAGGTTGTCCATTTTATTGGCATAGAGTTGCTTGTAGTAGTCTTGTAGGATGCTTTGTATTTCTGTGGTGTCTGTTGTAACATCTCCTTTTTCATTTCTAAATTTATTGATTTGAGTCCTCTCCCTCTTTTTCTTGATGAGTCTGGCTAGTGGTTTATCAATTTTGTTTATCTTCTCAAAGAACCAGCTTTTAGTTTTATTGATCTTTGCTATTGTTTTATTTGTTTCTATTTCATTTATTTCTGTTCTGACCTTTATGATTACTTTCCTTCTGCTAACTTTGAGTTTTTTTTGTTCTTCTTTCTCTAGTTCCTTTAGGTGTAAGGTTATATTTTTTATTTGAGATTTTTCTTGTTTCTTGAGGTAGGCTTGTATAGCTATAAAATTCCCTCTTAAAACTGCTTTTGCTGCATCCCATAGGTTCTGGATCATCATGTTTTCATTGTCATTTGTCTCTAGGTATTTTTTGATTTCCTCTTTGATTTCTTCAGTGATCTCTTGGTTATTTAGGAACGTATTGTTTAGCCTCCATGTGTTTGTGTTTTTTACGTTTCTTTCCCTGTAATTGATTTCTAATCTCATAGCGTTGTGGTCTGAAAAAATACTTGATGTGATTTCAATTTTCTTAAATTTACTGTGGCTTGATTTTTGACCCAGGATGTGATCTATCCTTGAGAAAGTTCCATGCGCACTTGAGAAGAAAGTGTAATCTGCTGTTTTTAGATGGAATGTCCTATAAATATCAATTAAATCTATCTGGTCTATTGTGTCATTTAAAGCTTCTGTTTCCTTATTTATTTTCATTTTGGATGATCTGTCCATTGATGTAAGTGAGGTGTTAAAGTCCCCCACTATTACTGTGTTACTGTCGATTGCCTGTTTTATGTCTGTTAGCAGTTGCCTTATGTATTGAGGTGCTCCTATGTTGGGTGCATATATATTTATAATTGTTATATCTTCTTCTTGGATTGATCCGTTGATCATTATGTAGTGTCCTTCCTTGTCTCTTGTAACATTCTTTATTTTAAAGTCTATTTTATGTGATATGAGTATTGCTACTCCAGCTTTCTTTTGATTTCCATTTGCATGGAATATCTTTTTCCATCCCCTCACTTTCAGTCTGTATGTGTCCCTAGGTCTGAAGTGGGTCTCTTGTAGACAGTATATATATGGGTCTTGTTTTTGTATCTATTCAGCAAGTCTGTGTCTTTTGGTTGGAGCATTTAATCCATTCACGTTTAAGGTAATTATTGATATGTATGTCCCTATGACCTTTTTCTTAATTGTTCTGGGTTTGTTTTTGTAGGTCCTTTTCTTCTCTTGTGTTTCCCACTTAGAGAAGTTCCTTTAGCATTTGTTGTAGACCTGGTTTGGTGGTGCTGAATTCTCTTTGCTTTTGCTTCTCTGTAAAGGTTTTGATTTCTCCCTCAAATTTGAATGAGATCCTTGCTAGGTAGAGTAATCTTGGTTGTAGGTTCTACCCTTTCATCACTTTAAGTATATCATGACCCTCCCTTCTGGCTTGTAGAGTTTCTGCTGAGAAATCAGCTGTTAACTTTATGGGAGTTCCTTTGTATGTTATTTTTCATTTTTCTTTTGCTGCTTTCAATAATTTTTGTTTGTCTTTAATTTTTGCCAGTTTGATTACTATGTGTCTTGACGTGTTTCTCTTTAGGTTTATCCTGTATGGGACTCTCTTCACTTCCTGGTCTTGGGTGGCTGTTTCATTTCCCATGTTAGGGAAGTTTTCGATTATAATCTCTTTGAATATTTTCTCTGGTACTTTTTCTCTCTCTTTTTCTTCTTCTGGGAACCTATAATGTGAATGTTGTTGCATTTAATATTGCCCCAGAGGTCTCTGAGGCTGTCTTCATTTCTTTTCATTCTTTTTTCTTTATTCTGTTCTGCAGCAGTGAATTCCACCATTCTGTCTTCCAGGTCACTTTTCTGTTCTTCTGCCTCAGTTATTCTGCTATTGGTTCCTTCTGGTGTAGTTTTCATTTCAGTTATTGTATTATTCATCACTGTTTGTTTGTTCTTTAATTCTTCTAAGTCTTTGTTAAACATTTCTTGCATCTTTTCTATCTCTGCCTCCATTCTTTTTCCGAGGTCCTGGATCATCTTCACTATCATTATTCTGAAGTCTTTTTCTAGAATGTTGCCTATCTCTGCTTCATTTAGTTGTTTTTCTGGGGTTTTATCTTGTTCCTTCATCTGGTATGTAGCCCTCTGCATCTTCATCTTGTCTATCTTTCTGTGAATGTGGTTTTTGTTCCACAGGCTGCAGGATTGTAGTTCTTCTTGCTTCTGCTGTCTGCCCTCTGGTGGATGAGGCTATCTACGGGGCTTGTGCAAGTTTCCTGATGGGAGGGACTGGTGGTGGGTAGAGCTGACTGTTGCTCTGGTGGGCAGAGCTCAGTAAAACTTTAATCCATTTGACTGCTGATGGGTGGGGCTGGGTACCCTCGTGTTGGTTGTTTGGCCTGAGGCAACCCCACACTGGAGCCTACTCGGACTCTTTGGTCAGGCTAATGGCAGACTCTGGGAGGGCTCACGCCAGGGAATACTTCCCAGAACTTCTGCTGCCAGTGTCATTGTCTCCACGGTGAGCCACAGCCATTCCGGCCTCTGTAGGAGACCCTCCAACACTAGCAGGTAGGTCTGGTTCAGTGTCCCCTGGGGTCACTGCTGCTTCTCCTGGGTCCTGATGCACACACTACTTTGTGTGTGCCCTCCAAGAGTGGAGTCTCTGTTTCACCCAGTCCTGTTTAAGTCCAGCAATCAAATCCCACTAGCCTTCAAAGTCTAATTCTCTAGGAATTCCTGCTCCTGTTGCCGGACCCCCAGGTTGGGAAGCCTGACGTGGGCCTCAGAACCTTCACTCCAGTGGGTAGACTTCTGTGGTATAAGTGTACTCCAGTATGTGAGTCACCCACCCAGCAGTTATGGAATTTGATTTTACTGTGGTGCACCCCCTCCTACCATCTCATTGTGGCTTCTCTTTTGTCTTTGGATGTGGGTTATCTTTTTTTGTGAGTTCCAGTCTCTTCCTGTGAATGATTGTGCAGCAGCTAGTTGTGATTCTGGTGTTCTCGCAAGAGGGAGTGAGAGCATGTCCTTCTACTCTGCCATCTTGGTTCTGATTCTTAGAACATGGGAATTTTGCTTGTCTGTGTGTGTTGAAATGGTTTCTCCACTTCATATTCAGTATTGGCTATGCTATTGTTTATATTCTCTGAAAGTGCAATGGATTTTAAGCCCTAATACACAGAATCAATATTTTACTTTTTAATTATAGTTTTAAGTTTAAGAATACAAAAATAATTCTATTATTTAAGAAGTAGCCTTTTCAAACTTCTGTAAATCTTCATGGTGTATAATCAAATTGGAAAAGTTTATTTCTGACAATCACAAAGCCAGATTATGATCTGAAAATTAAGATTTAATAGATGAAATTATAACAGGTAATCGATTACTGTAGGATTTAAAATAATACTATGTTATAATAGAAATGGTATTAAAAGTGTACACAATATATCAGGGTTGGCAAACTTTTTTTGTAAAGGGTCAGGTAGTAAATATTTTAGGCTTTGCAGGCTTTGTGATCTCTGTTGCAACTAGTCAACTCTACTATTACAGCAGTGAAATAAGTGTAGACAATGCATGAGAGAGCATGGCTTTGTTCCAATTAAACTTTATCTATAAACATAGGCAGCAGGCCAGATTTGCCCATGTTCCGATTGTTCTCTGTATTGAAATATTTTATTATAGCAAAAAACTCATTATATATGGGTATGTGTAATATCATTTGATTACATGAAATCTATATGACTGAAAGATACATAGAAAGGTGTTAAAATGTGAACACTGGTTATTGCTGGTGAAATTATCTTTTGTGATATTGTACATATATGTATATCAAGGTACAAATATAAAATGATTTAAAAATAAAAAAAATATCTAGTATTAGGAAACAATTTAAAAACTAAAAGTTTTAGTAAGTGCATTTAGATGAATAAGACAATGTTGAAATAATCTTTTTCTACATAATAGTCACATAAGATATACATAATTTCTTTTATGTAGTTATTATAAGTATCATCATGTCAGTTTTGGTGTTTTTGTTGTTATTTTAATGATGGCTGTGTTCTTCATGTTACCAGTTGTAACCGAGTCCCCCTATCAGCGAGTTCCCCTGCTGAGTTTGAGATTAACCTCTCTATCCAAAACTTTATTCCTCTTCTTGTCCCACCCTTGTTCTCCTCAGCATTGAAGAGTATCAAAGAAAAGGGGGGATTGAAACCAAGCAAGGTGCTGTGGGGCCCTCCTAGGTACAAGTCCTTCTGTGTCCCCCACTTCTCATTTGACCTTCCCAAGATTTCAAAGAGCAGACTCAAACAGTTAATGATTAGAACAATACAGTGACAGGACTCCTAGTTCCTCCTGAAGGGATACATATAACAATCTGAGGCATATCTCTGAGTTGTTCTGTAGAAACTATGACCCCTACCTGGTGGAGGATGGAGGCTACCTTCTGCCCACAAGCAAGTAGACCTAGACTGGTTGGAATCAGAAGGTTGATGATTAAGATTCCAGAAACATTACCATGTTACATCACCATCAACCAGCCATGAGTTGATCACTACCCTGTGACCCTCACCCCTAATGTTGCCTTTGTAAAACCTTGCTTGAAAGCCATCAGAGAGTGTGAGTCTTTTGGGCAGTAGCTGCCTGTTCTCTTTGCTTGGTGCCCTACAATAAATGCTGTACTTTCCTTCACCACAACCCCGTGTCAGTAGATTGGCTTTGCTGCATGTCAGGTGAGCTGATCCAAGTTTGGTTCAATAACACGATCACATGGGCATCTGTTCACTTTGGGTTTTCTTAATTATTTTGGGTCCTAGTTTCTGACTGGTTGTTTTAAAATATAGATTTTATTATTATTTAGGTAGGTAAGGCCAACATGTCAGGAGATGACAACCATTAAAATGATAGTTTGTTAAACTCACAGATCCAAAGAGAAGGCGGTATGCCATGCCATTGAGAACTACACAGAGAAGCAACAGGATCTGCTAAGATGTACAGGTGTGTAGGGGGGAAGCATTTGACAAGAGCCTTTATTGTGGTTTCCAAAGGAAGGAACAGGTGAAGCAGGAAAGCAGGTTTAGGTTGGATAGTTTGAATAATTTCACTAGGCTCTGAGGCATAAGGGCTGTCCCTAGTGGTCTGCTACCTGGCTCTGGGGTAATTGGGAAGGTGGATAGTGGCTGAATGTGAGAAACTGATTAAGGAAGTGGTTGGGGTATGGGCTCTGTCTTGATTTGCATCTGAAAGGCATGCTCCAGGAAAGTAGTTTGCTATCTCCAGGAATTAGATAGCTCAGGGAAGGGGAAGCCCTCCAGAGTCAGCAAGACCCCAAGATATGAAAGCATCAGAAAATAAAAGGCGTCATTAATATAGTGGTATACTAGGGGTTTGGACAAACACGTTGGTTACAAACGATTTAATAATGTAGAACCATTTGGAGAGAAAATGGTCAGCATTTTACTTTGCATTTAAATAATCTATATGAAATGTACTGAGCACTAAGTTATTAGTTTTCTATTTTGAATGGTCTATTCTTATCTGAATAATATCTCAACTGATGGTTTATTCAGGCTCTGGGACATGGTAGCATGTGTCATAGATGTAGTGAATGTACCAGGAGTATTTAGGTTGCCAGGTCTGCCATGTACAGTGTAAAATTTCTTATCACAATGCCTCAATTTTGAAATGTGTAAATTGAAAGTAAATATAGCTTTCCTGGTTGCCTAATGAGGTTATTTGTGAGAGTCAAATCAAATAAGTACTTGGAAGACTCTAATGCATTATAAAAAAAAAAAAAACAGCACCACAATTATTGGCTTTGACCCTTTCATCACTTTTTGTGTGCATGCCTACTGGATATCCCCATAAGCATATCAGACTAGTGCCTGAAAGTTAACAAGTCCAAATTTTTTCTCCTCAAAAAAAGGGAATTTACTTCTCTTTAAGGCGTCATCAGTTCTTCGAAACACTCAGGCCAGACACTTGGGCGAAATCTTTATATTTTCTCCTTCTTACCCTCCACATGCCAATCAGTTGTCTAGTCATTTGACTATATATTACTGGTATCTTTGGATCTTATACTTTCCTCTCCATCTCCACCACCTCTATCCAAGGTCACATCATTACACTTCTCCCTTAGCCGGTGGTAGCCATCTCCTTACTTAGTCACTTACCTCTAATTTCTTACCCTCTATTTCTAACCTAAATTATTCTCAACCAGGGGGACTTTCCTGATCTACTGGATCAAAATGTGCTATCTCCTTGTCTCTGGGCCCCATATGCTTAGCTTTCATTTTCCCTATTTAAAAAAAAAAATTCCCATACAGTATGATATTATAAGAAATTCTTGGGAAAACTCAGGAAAAACCCTGAATACATGTATTAAATTGTGGCCATCATTCTGTGTAGAGTAAGGCAGCCACAAAGAGGGATGATGAATAATGTATGCAAATATTCTCCTTGAATGCATGCTTCTTTAATTTATTTAGGGAGAAGTTATTCCCTTTATTCAAAGCCTGATGGGATTTCTCTGGGCAAGGACTGGGAATTTCCCTGGGCAATTTCTTCTGAGATTAGAGTTAGGGGAGTCTGTGCTCAAATTTCATTTTTAGTTATTCTTAGCCCAGGCAAGCTTCTATAACTAGGAAAGTACCCTCTTCTCCCTTGCTGGGAAGGAAGATAAATCAAGCCCTTTGTCTCTTCTATAAGTGCCCAGGGACCATCATCATATCAGGTTCCCAGTCTCCATTATCAAAGATATTTGATCCACAGTCACAGAAATGAGCAAGGCCACACTGAGACTCTGGACCCTTCTGAAAAGTGATGTTATCACCTTCAGGCTGAGAGATGAAAGCAGTGTGAATAATAAGGTAGTTCTGAGGAGTAAATGGGATGTGAAACCCTTTGACTAGAGTTAACCTAAAACAATAAAACAGCCAGTTATTTTACCAGCAAAAATGGTTTATTCGGGAACAGCAGAGAATTGAAATTCAGGACATGCAACTATGGATGAACCACATGCAAGTCCTGTAAAGGAAAGGAAAAATAAATTCCTATAAAAGAAAATGCTCTTCTATAGAGGAGAAGGGGAAGTTGGGAAGGACTAATAGAAACAAAAAGTTCATTGGAGGAAACTAGGAGCTCAAAGTGGCTTTTCAATGGCTGAGTTGTGACAGTCTCTCATTGGATGAGCTGTTTCCAAGCAGGAAGAAAATCTTTCTTCCTCCTTCTGGTGGTAGTAGTGTCACTTTCTGCCAGAGTTGCAAAGTCTTTCTCTTCCTCTTGGGATCTGTGTTGGCATAGAGTGGTACATTGGTGAGAGCTCCAAATATATTTCCTTTTATATATTTATATATAAATATAATACACAAACTTATGTAATGATTAGAAGCTAAAGCTCTGAAGACCTATTTCTTGGATTCAATTTCTGTCTATAGTCTGTTAATCCTTGTCAAGTTCTTTAACCTCTGATGACTCAGTTTTTTCATCTGTAAAGTGGGGAATAGTGAGGATTCAGTGAGTTCATAGACATAAAATATTTGAACAGTGCAGTTGAATTATAGGCAGTCATTAAATCTTTAATATTAAGCATGAGAAGGAGGAAGAGGAAAGCAAGAAGAGAAGGAGAAATTATCTTCTTTATGGAGATACTGAAAAGCAGAGATCATGTCTTATACACATTTATATCCTTGCAAGATTTAGCTGACAGTGGATACCCAGTGTTGTTTAAGAACATGGGTGAATAAGTAACTGAATACAGAGAACTACCAAATTATAGTCAGCTGTAGCAGACTGATGCTTTGCTTATATTGCAGTGGATTCATTAGTTACTTTCGGTGTCGTGAAAACTTGACAGATGTGAAAATGTGACCTCCCAGACTTTGGGGTACATAAAGAATTTAGCAGTCGTGATGGAGGATCTGGAGTGAGAAGCACCATTCCTGTCATAATATTTCCTCTAGTTTCCTGCACACTGTGCATATGCCTGACTTAAATACATTCAGTATCAAATTCCATAGTCTGATAAGACCCATCCCTCTCTCCTCCTCCCTGGATCTTGAGGAATGTGCATCAAGATTGTGGAGCAGGGCTTCCCTGGTGGTGCAGTGGTTGAGAGTCCGCCTGCCGATGCAGGGGACACGGGTTCGTGCCCCGGTCCGGGAAGATCCCACATGCCACGGAGCGGCTGGGCCCGTGAGCCATGGCCGCTGAGCCTGCGCATCCGGAGCCTGTGCTCCGCAACAGGAGAGGCCACAGCAGTGAGAGGCCAGCTTACGGCAAAAAAAATAAAAAAATAAAAAAATAAAAATAAGATTGTGGAGCAGATGCCAGGTTTGAATCTGGAGTGACCATAGGGAATATTTTCATGGTCTCTTAACACAGAGGAAGTTAATCTGATAAACTATTTATTGTTAGGTATTAGAGAATGCTGTGTTATCCCTTGGAAAAGCACATGCAGTTAGAGGATCAGTGAGTGCTAGGGGTTTCCTAGTATTTCATTTATCCATTTATTCACCAAAATATGTGCCAAGGTTGAACATTCAAAGGTTAATAAAAATGGTCCTTGGCTTCAAGGAACCTACAGAAACAAATGATTGTTACATTTTAGACATGAATACAGTAAATATTTTGGTTGAGTTTTTTCTTTGCAACCCTCAGATGGCACCTTGTAACTACTGACCACACATACTGGAACACTATACTAGAATCTAAGACAGCTCTGGAAGGTAGAATGTAAAGAAATAATGATCTACCCAGGGATTCATCCCACCACATCACAAACAAAGCTCACTAAATCTATTTATTTGTATTGTCTTAGCTAGAGCTATTCATACTGATTTTGCTCAGCTCTTATCTAGATCTACAAGCTACCAATTTCATATACTTATGATTACTTGGAGTCAGAAGGAAGCAGACCAGCTCATGTGTGGCCTAAAATAATATCTGAAAGCAGTATTTTTAAAATGAAATAACAGTCATATAAAGTACTATTATTTTGCTCATTACAAAATTAATATATTCTCATTGTAGAGAAGGTAGATAACAGTAAAAGATAAAGAAAACTACTAGTAGACTGTCATCATCCATAAAACAAATTGCTAATATTTTGACCGATTTCATTCTAGTATTTTGTGTAATTATGAGCATGACTTCATATATGAATATTAATGTATGAATACATAGCTATTTTATTATTATATATTCTGCTTTTGACTTAATATTTGTGTTGCTATGAAACTATCACTGGCTTTTCTACAAGACTTTTAAATCTTTTAAATAGTTACCTAATATTTCAACAAAACCTTACCATAGGGACTTCCCTGGCGGTCCAGTGGTTGGGACCCCATGCTTCCACTGAAGGGGGCATGGGTTCAATCCCTGGTCGGGCAACTAAGATCCAACTTGCCGCACAGCACGGCCAAAACAAAAACAAACAAACAATAAAGAGAGTACATGGATGGCTTCATCTCCATTTATTTTGCTGGCTATATCCTTTTCTTACATTCACAATTCATTATAAAACTGCAATTTTATTTTTCTATTTTGTCATAAGTATCTAATGGGAAGTTAGGAGAGACTATAATGTGGGATGCTAGCTAAATGTCATATTATATCTAAATTCTGACCTTTTTAAAGTAAAGTAGTTATTCTTAAAATAATCTTGGTGAATACATTTTTTCAACATATGTAATTTTAAGATAAACTTTGCCTAGTGTCATTTACTTGACTAATTGATATAAGTACATCTTTGTAATTCAGGTACTGGTAGAGCTGGCTGAGGGATTGCTCTCTGAGTGCTGGGATTGGGACAATAAAGGAAGAATATTAAAATAACTTCTTAAAGACACAGTTACTTTGAATTTCTTACAATTTATAGTTATATAGAATTAGTAATTTGTCCTCGTACAGATAATGTTGGGATTAGTGGCTATATTAAGCAAATGGAGGATTACCAAATTGCTCCAGAGGAAAAAAGAAAAGGACAATCTATTTCTCCCTTTAAATATATATTCCCCAAAGTAATTATTTTCAGATTAAGTCTCCTATGCCTTTCATCACAGTTGCCACCAGATAATGATCTTGGTCGAGTTTGCCTTCTTAGGGGAACAAGGAGACTTGTATAACATAAACACACATTTACTAACCAAACAAGGTTTAGATGTAGAAGTGAATTCCATATGTGAATGTGGAACCATGACTAAAACTGTAACTGCATTGAAGACACAACCTGCTACAAAAACAGCATGCTCATCTGCTTGAACTCAATTAATGTCTTTTGTCCTTTGACTTGAAAGAGATATACAGATATCTTCCAGGAATATTAAGATGATAAACTATTGTACTTGAGTAGAAAATTTCCTTTTTTATAGAATATAATTATTGAGATAAACATTCTTTATTGTACAGCTTCTAATTTATTAGAAAAATAATGAATTACACTATGGAAATGATTTTTCTAACATTTCTTTAAGAGCTTGATGCAAACTAGAATTAATTATATAGTTGACAAACAGCAGGAAGTCAAAGAACTTGAAGGCTGTGATAAAAAGCAAACCAAAACAATCCAAACAAAACAAAAAAATCTCTGTAAATCATCTCCATGACCAATGCTTGAGGTTATTCCCCATTTATGAGGTGAAAAATCATGGCAGCTCATACTGATTTTTGCTTTATGTGCACACATAAAAATTGTTGGATTGCCAAGGTGCGTCAGTTCTTGAGGAATGACACAAGGCTATGAGGAGAAAGTGAGTTTTATTCTCAGAATGAGAGAATGAATAGATCTCTGGGGTTAACCAGAAAGCATGCCTAGAAGAACTCAGTGCTAACTAAGCTGAGAGAGACATTGCATGAAATCGGAAGGAAAAGCAGGAAAAACAATCTTAGTAGCAAGAGACTATAAGGGAGTGGATGCAGTGATGATGAGGTAAAAATGAAAAGTAACCAGGTACAAAGCCAAAGGATGAGGAGCATATGGGTAATTTTAGAAAGAAGATCAGATGGCAGGCAAGGGTTGAATCTTCACTGGCAGCATTGTTAGACTTGGGTGTAGGGTATCCTGTGGTGATAAATCTTTTGTTCTATGTGTGGTACCTATTTTGAGTCTGATTTTTTGCTTTCCTACCATGATCAGACATGGTAGAATATCAGTTTCTCTCTATAGATAGAATCTTTAATGTCTTGGGTGAAGACTTTAATATCAGGGTCACTTAAGAGTCCCAGACTCTGCTAGCAAATGCATAGCCTCAGGTCTAGGATGCTAGAATGGATGTTGATTGGTTACAAAGGCTGTCTTTATACACACATGTGCATATGCTAACACATGTGTGTATATCACAATTTAGGGTATGTACAGATGAATGGTGATTGAGGAGATGAGTTAGAAAGAAGTGGACAGATACGGAGTTTGGGTGTCAATAATAGGCAAGAGATGGGTGAACAAAAGCCGAAAGAGAGGGTGAGATAATGTCAGATTAAAGTTCTACTGGGAAAGAAAAATTAAGATAGGACATAATCATAAATCAGAGCATTTAAAGATATGCTTGTTTATCTAGAATACAGAAGTGAGTAGTTAAAAAAATGAGAGGAAAAAAATCCTATATTGTCAAAGCTGATTAATATTTTGAATGTTGAGGAGTTCTGACAAAGCATTTATAATTCTGAGTCTACAACCTGATGTGAACAGTGTATCTAATAAAATATTTACTTGGGTCACACATTGCTGAAGATAAATTTGTTATTTAACATAATTTGTGTGTTTAGATTAATTGTGACTCATGAAGGTTTGAGAGAGAAGTATCACTTGCACTCAGGGCTTACTCATGCTCTGGGAACACTACCAAGCAAGCAGGAAAAAGAGTCATTTTAGGAAGTCTTTAAGAGTTCATAAATAGTAAGAGCTGCTTCAGTTTTGGAAACCAGGACAGAAATACAGGATACCTATGTGCAGCAGGATTTTAATTCAACATCATTAATATTTTTCACATCCAACACTTTTTCCCCCTATCATGTGTAGGCCTTTGCTATATCTCCAAGATGTTTTTCTTTTATGGTTCCCTCCACTCTAATGAAGAATGAACTTTCTAAAAATATTTCCTGCTTAACATCTTTCAATTGCTCCTCAAAGCCTTCCTCTGAAATAATGTGGCTAACAAGGGCTCTCACAATATAGCTCTTCACTACACAATCCAGTCATCATGAACTGAGCAAAGTCTCCCCAGTGCTACGCTTTCTTTACACACTTTGAGCATCTTCTTCATTCATCTGGAGTACTTTCCTCATATGTAACTTTTTTTTTTTCTATCTCAATGTTTTCAGATTTGGTTCCTATGTTACCTTTCAATGAAGGCTTCCTTGACCTCTCACTTTGCCCTCAGCTTAAATGAGTCATGGCACTCACTTCACTGTGTTGTCATTGCCTTTTTTAATCTGGTTCCCTGACTTGAATAAAGGTTCCTTAAGGCTAAGAACTCTGTTTTATTCATCTTTGTATTTCCATTACTTGGCACAGTAACTGGCACTACGGGCCACCCAATAAAAGTTTATTGAACAAACAAATAGTTGGTGACCTGGCAAGAACCATATTTTGACCAACAAGCAGTGCCTTCTGGAACCTACATGTGTTTTGAGTTAGCATAGTCCTTAACAACCATCCTCCCTATCCCTTCATTTGAATTAAACCTCAACTGAGGTAGGGAGAGGGGGAGGGTTAGTATTTGAAGATCACACTATCTGCTTCTGCCTTTAAAAAGTCCTCATCCAAATAGCTTCTATAAGCTATATATATATATATTTTTAGTACGCGGGCTTCTCACTGTTGTGGCCTCTCCCGTTGCGGAGCACAGGCTCCAGACGCACAGGCCCAGTGGCCATGGCTCACGGGCCCAGCCACTCCGCGGCATGTGGGATCTTTCCAGACCGGGGCACGAACCCGTGTCCCCTGAATCGGCAGGCAGACTCTCAACCACTGTGCCACCAGGGAAGCCCTATAAGCTATTTTTAAAAGACATTTGTGTGTTCTTTTCCTTACAGTGGTAATAGGTTGTAATGAATCATCCCAGTTCTTTTCTGCCAGTCACACTTGTGACCAGTAGTAATTTACCTCCATGACATGGAAGTACCTGGGTGAAGACTACATCTACAAGATGCCTGGTCATATTAGGTGTTGCTCTTAGGACCTTTGAATTGAAAATTTTCAGGAGCTATTGAAACTCTGTAAATCTTATACCTATACTTATGGTTTTATTTACTTAGTTTTGTTAATTTATATTCTTTAGTTTAGACCAATAGATATTAAATAAAAAACATGGAAGTATGAAGAAAAGTCACAGTGATAGAAAATTCTGTTATAAGAAATCTTAATTATTCTCTCTCATTTCACATTTTGAGGATGCTGAAATTGGGGACCAATCTGTCTGTACCATTATTGTGATCATTTTGCTATCTCTTTTCTGGATCTGTTTGCTATGTCATTTTTTGGAAATCCATTTTACATAATACCCGTGGATTATTACAGTACGTTTTTCAGTATACGTTGACAGCAGATGGAAAAAAATAAAATAGTATACTTATTTTTATCAGATTGATCATTTATATGATCAATCAAATGACTCATTGAAAAGGGGAGTATTTCTTGGAAGAAAAAATGGATCATAAGTATAGCCAACTAATGCTTATCTTTTGTATTTAGTCCATTTAAGGGGAAACCACTATCTTCTTATAGTCCAACAGTGTGTATTAGTAAATCAAAGGGTTTAGTCATGAAGTGATGAGACTCAGCTCTATTACATCCTGTTAAAATAGTTAGTCACCATCTCCTGAGTCAAATGCACACTCTGTTTGGCCTTCCACAGATCACCTACAAGTGATGGTAGAAAGGAATTGGAATTTTAATCAGTTTTTTATAGTTGTTTTTACAGGGACATCCAGTGACCGAGGTTTTATTTTATAGCAGATCATAAAAAGGATAAGCAAAAGACAAAGTTGTTATTTTACAAAGATAATTTTCTGAGAGAATTGTAACTTCTGAGATCCCTTAAGTCTTACTCTGAGGCCAAGTTATGAGGGTAGGACTTGGGAAAGACAAGTGTCCATTTTGATGATTTTACAGTAATCTGTAGAAAGAAAGTCTGGAAATAAGATTTGATGATTAAAGTTAGAATTTATTATTAAATATGTGTTAGATGGAACCAGTAATTATATTGCAAAATACTAAGATGACCACAGCACTACAATTTTGAATTTCAAACTGAGTTCAGTTGTCCATTAATTGTACTCGAGGTACCAAAAATAACCAGCACATTGTCTGGCCCTTTTTGCATCCAATAAATATTAATTCCATTCTTTTTTGTCTGAAGTTGTATGTTTCATCTTTACCCACAAACTCCCCACCTCAGATCTGTTTTCCCTCTATTCTAACACAGTAAAAGAAGAACTGATATAAAATTTCCATTTTCCCTAAAGATCTGTGTTTATAGCTTATGTCAAGTGATTTTTTTTCCTGGCCCAAGGTATGTCTTTGAAAGTCAAATCTGAGTATGTGGATTTCAGCCTGAGTTGTGCAAATATATATATTTTTAATCAGCCCCATTAGACTCCAAGAAGTGTAACCTAAAATGGGAAAATAAATTTTTTTCTAAATTTCTTTTGTCTTATGTACTTGGAATATTAAGTGAATTGATACTTATCAATTTTACTTTCTAACAAATAATAAACATATGTTAGGGTTAGGCAATGGGATATTTTAATAAAGATTTTAGATATGCAAAGAATTTATGTATTATTGATTTAAGGGATTAAAAAATTTATTTAAGAACATTCAAAACACTACAAATCTATTGACCATGAGTTAATTTTAATTATTCCGACAATGCTTTGGTATCTTACCAGTCTTCTTGGTATTGCCAAGGATGTTATTTGCCATTGTATTATAAATAGGGGAAAACACTGATTACAGTATATTTCCAGCTGAAAGAATTCCAAATAAACTTTGATTGTACTTGTACACACACACACAGAATACATACCCATATACATACATATATTTGTGTAAGCATACTAGAAAAAAAGCAAATGAAATTTCTATCTGGTCTCATCACCTCTAAAGACATCTTATTAGTAGGTACTAAGTAATTTAGCTCGTAATAAATCTATCAACTAATAAGTCTAATTACCTTGAACAAGTACAGGCATACCTCAGAAATACTGTGGGTTCATTTCCAGGCCACTGCAATAAGTGAATGTTGCAGTAAAGCAAGTCACATGAATTTTTTTGCTTTTCAGTGCATATAAAAGTTATGTTCACACCATACTGTAGTCTATTAAGTGTGCAATAGCATTATGTCTTAAAAAACAATGTAAATACATTAATTAAAAAATACTGTATTGCTAAAAAAAATGCTAACCATCTTCTGAGCCTTCAGTGAGTTGTAATCTTTTCACCACTGAAGGGTCTTACCTCAGTGTTGATGGCAGCTGACTGATCAGGGTGGTAGTTACTGAAGGTTGAGGTGAATGACAGCAGTGAAGTTTGCCACATTGATTGACTCTTCATGAACAATTTCTCTGTAGCATGCGGTGCTGTTTGATAGCATTTTACTCACAGTAGAACATCTTTTAAAATTTGAGTCAGTCCTCTCAAACCCTGTCACTGCTTTACCAACTACCTTTATAAAATATTCTAAATCCTTTGTTGTCATTTCAACTACCTTCACGCTATCTTCACTAGGAGTAGATTCCATCTCAAGAAAGTACTTTCTTTGCTCATCCATAAGAAGTAACTCCTCATCTGTTGAAGTTTTCTCATCCGTTAAAGTTTTAATTGCAGCAATTAAGTTCCATCTTCAGGCTCCACTTCTCGTTCTCTTGCTATTTGTACGTCTGCAGTTACTTTTTTCACTGAGATCTTGAACCCCTCAGAGTCATCCATGAGGGTTGGAATCAACTTCTTCTAAACTCCTGTTAATGTTGTTATTTTGACCTCTTCCCATGAGTCACAAATATTCTTAATGGCACATAGAATGGTGAATCGATTAGTTCTCAGCTGACTTTGCCCAGATCCATCAGAGGAAACACTATCTATGACAGCTATGACCTTACAAAATGTATTTCTTAAGTAATAAGACTTGAAAGTTGAAATTATTCCTTAATCCAGGGGCTGCAGAATGGATGTTGTGTTGAGAGGCATGAAGAGAACATTATTTTGTTGTCCACCTCCATCAGAGCTCTTGGGTGAGCAGGTGCATTGTCAATGAGCAGTAATATTTTGAAAGGAATCTTTTTCTGAGCAGTACGTCTCAACAGTGGGCTTAAAATATTCAGTAAACCCTGTTGTCAACAGATATGCTGTCATTCGGGCTTTGTTGTTCCATTAATAGAGCACAGGCAGGGTAGATTTAGCATAATTCTCAAGGCTATAGGTTTTTTTTTAAAAAATTATTTTTGGCTGTGTTGGGTCTTCGTTGCTGAGCGCGAGCTTTCTCTAGTTGCGGCGAGTGGGGGCTACTCT
This sequence comes from Hyperoodon ampullatus, assembly GCF_949752795.1. NCBI lineage: Eukaryota > Metazoa > Chordata > Mammalia > Artiodactyla > Ziphiidae > Hyperoodon > Hyperoodon ampullatus. Next base: position 142,343,124 of record NC_136917.1, on the reverse strand, counting down.
TCTTTGTGGTGCACGGGCTTCTCACTGAGGTGGCTTCTCTTTTTGTGGAGCATGGGTTCTAGGTGCATGGGCTTCACTAATTGTGGCTCATGGGCTCTAGAGCACAGGCTCAGTAGTTGTGGCACATGGGCTTAGTTGCTCCGCATCATGTGAGATCTTCCCGGACCAGGGCTCGAACCCATGTGCCCTGCATTGGCAGGTGGATTCTTAACCACTGCACCACCAGGGAAGCCCCGTAGGGTTTTTGGAATGGTGAGCATTGGCTTAAACTTCAAGTCACCAGCTGCATTAGCCCCTAACAACAGAGTTAACCCGTCCTTTGAAGCTTTGAAGCCAGGCATTGATTTCTCCTCCTTAGCCATGAAAGTCCTGGATGGTATCTTCTTCTAATATAAGGCTGTTTCATCTACACTGAATATCTGTTGTTTAGTGTAGCCACCTTCATTCATTATCTTAGCTAGACCTTCTGGATAACTTTCTGCAGCTTCTGCATCAGCACTTGCTGCTTCACCCTGTACTTTTATGTTTTGGAGATGGCGTCTTTCCTTCAACCTCATGAACCAACCTCTACTAGCTTCAAACTTTTGTTCTGCAGCTTCCTCACCTCTCTCAGCCTTCACAGAATTGAAGAGAGTTAGGGCCTTGCTCTGAATTAGGCACTGACTTAAGGGAATGTTGTGGCTGGTTTGATCTTCTATACAGGCACTAAAACTTTCTCCACATCAGCAATAATGCTGTTTTGCTTTCTTATCATTTGTGTGTCACTGGACTAGCACTTTTAATTTCCTTCAAGAACTTTTCCTTTGCATTCACAACTTGGCTAACTGGTGTAACAGGCCTAGCTTTTGGCCTGTTTCAGCTTTTGACATGCCTTCCTCACTAAGTTTAATCGTTTCTAGCTTTTGATTTAAATTGAGAGACATGCAATTCTTAACCACTGGACCACCAGGGAAGTCCCAAAATCAAGATTTCTTAAGCCATTTAATCCCTAAAATATTAATGTCTTTATTTTCTAACTATCTGGTGATGTTTACTCCTGGTTTTTGCTTTAGTAGCTTTTTATAATAACACTCTTGTGCATGAGATTTCATTTGACAAAAAGAAAAGGTATTTGCTTCATATTTTTAAAGAGCCTACTCTAGCATCTTTTCCTTAAAAGATGAATGCATAGGGCTTCCCTGGTGGTGCAGTGGTTGAGAGTCCGCCTGCCGATGCAGGGGACACGGGTTCGTGCCCCGGCCTGGGAGGATCCCACATGCCGCGGAGTGGCTGGGCCCGTGAGCCATGGCCGTTGAGCCTGAGCGTCCGGAGCCTGTGCTCCGCAACAGGAGAGGCCACAACAGCGTGAGGCCCACATACCACAAAAAAAAAAAAAAAAAAGATGAATGCATAAGTAGTTTGGTGGACAATATGGAAAATCAAATGAATTTTTTTTCCTGTGAAAAAGCAGCAGCTGTTTGCTTATCCCATGAGAGCTATGATCTCTTCAGTATTCTAGGCAGAGAAAAATCCTATCTTCCCCCTCATGTGGTCATAAAATGCATGTTACCAGTAGCAGCAATCTTCTTGTTAATCTTTTTGTTCATGCATGAACAGATTTATCTTTAAAAGATTGCTTTAGCTTTCAATGTTTTGTATCAGTCCAGTTTTCTCTAAAATTGAAAATTAAGTGTTGTCTTTTTTTCCCCCTGCAATATGAGGGTGGAAATAAGCATTTTAATCAAATTTTCAGGATGTTGTTTTCCCTCTATATGACTGGCCAAGCCAACTGAACTGACTAAGCATGCCAGGTTGTATTTCCTAAAGCAGAGCCAATTTTGCTATTTTGAAAATTGTCAGGGTTCTTAGAATTAAGTTAAAGCAACAGGACCTGCACCTATTCTCCAAAGTATTAATTTTGAAGCTTTGAAAGACTGCAATCTTCTTGTGCCATTAAAACCTTCACAAATTTTGAAAATATTTATGAATCACAAATACTCAATGAGAGATAGCATGTCTGTTTATTGAGAGATTGTTGGAAAAAACAAAATCTTGGATAAATACTTGATAAATCTTATTTTAGTAATGACTTTATATCCTTTTAATATTGAAGTAATAGAATATACTACTCAATTGGATGCTCCTTGAGTAGTATTAGGAAGAATTACTAATACTACTAATATTAGGAAGAATTACTTGCCCTACCTTAGAATTGTTGCTTATAGTAATGGTGTGGTTCTCTAGACCTCTGTCTTTCATTAACTCCTCTTCTGTGCAGTCATTTCCAGTACTGGGTCTTCTTCTCTACTCACTGCCTCGCTCTCCTGCATGTGCTGTTGGTTTGCTCTACTTGACTGAGCCTAGCATTGGTCTCTGCTCTTAAGTTCTAGTCTCCCTTGTTCTCTAACCTTTGTCTAGAACAAGAGCCGCACCCTGAAGGCCAGCCACACAACCAGGCACTCTACTACTCTGCCTTGATTTTGTTAGTTTTCCTTCTCAAAAATATCAGTCCTAGTAGCTGGGATCCTGAACTCCAAGGACAGTCTTTATATAATATTTTTCTGACCCTCAGGACCTGAATCCTCTATCATAGTACCTTGTCCATACAATTAGCAACCTATGTGCCAAAAATTGAATTGTGGCTAGAACTCTGATAAGCAAGGAGATGTCCCTCCCCAATTCCCCTCTAAGAAAGGACATGCTACCCAGCTGCAGGGAGTGTGGTCAGAAGCTTCCTCCAGTTGCCATCTCCTTCAAGGTCAGCCTCAGCTGTGCAGAGCTCCTTCATCCAAGACCATTTCCTTCCTGGATCAGCCTGTATGCAGTGAGGTAGGGAATTAACCATCTGACCATTTTGGCCTGATAACAAGATAACTCTGATGAGCAGCATTTGCTCCAGAGCTCCCCATATGGTTGGATGAAGATTGTAGGGTCTGCATGACAATTCACCTTCTCCCTCTGCCCAATCTTGCATCCTTTTCCTTCCTCTCAGAGGCCTTGATCCCCGGTAAATATCTTGCACTTCAAACATCTCAGCATCTTCTATCATAGTACTTGACCTCCTATGCCCTTCAAAATATCCATTCTCTTCAGTGTCCCTCTCTTTCCCATCTGTGAGTTGCCTCAGGCTCACTGTTAAGCCTCATTTTAGTCTTAATACCTGACAGTTCCTGACCCTGAGGAGTGTACTACTGAGTGAGGAAGGCAATGTAAACATACTAGCGCCTGGAAGTGTCAAGCCCAATGTGTCATTCTCACTGGAAGAATTAAGCCTGTGGAGTAAGAACACAGTGCCATAAGTTGCTAGGTGATTATATCAGAGGACCTGGATCAGAAGACCCAGAAATGGGCTCCTGCAATGTGCTGGGAGACCTCAGGAAGCTACGTGGTAGTGGAGGCAACCAGGGTCTTGGGGAAGGACTCACCTTGAGAAAGATGAAGCATAGCCTGGAAGGAGAAGCCACCATGACACACGTGTGACAGGACTGCATGTGAAGTAGTAATGGGTATATATTCTGCTCCCAGGATTCCCTCCACATGTACATACCATATACGTTTGCCTGGAGGTGTGATACTAGAAATATCACAGGGGAAGAATCATAGGGGAATACAGGAGAGAAACTTCAAATGTCTTGAGTTTTAACCACAGAAGCATTGTTCCAGGTATAAGGAAGGAAAGATTAGAGGAATATTTGATCAAGCAGGGTTGTCCACATATTCTGCCTCTCTGCTTCTCTCCATCCCCCTACATGAAAATCTGAGCTTAGAAGGGGGAGAAAAAGAAACTGAGTGAAGGTAGGTGCCCCTTTCTTCTTGTACCTGAGTTTCCTAGTGGGGACTAGAGGCCAAATATCAACCTTTAAATGTAGGGGCTTAAGAGTAGAGGAGATAGATGTAGTACCTGAGTCTAATTCTGGAAGAGACATTGCATTTTCTCTTTGCCACAAAGATATAGAGGCTGTAGGCAGAACAAAGGTAGAGAAGGCCCAGTGATAGCCTCAGGGCTCCCACAAAAACTGGCAGAGGGGGTTACCTAGCATCTCCTTTTGATTTTTTTTCCTTAAAAGTGTAGCCCTGACAGTTGGAGTCCTGAAAACCACATACTATGTCCTACAATGACTATCTTAAAATCTAATCCTGATACTGGTATGTTGCCTCCCTAATTAGAAATGTGAGTGTCCCATGTTGCTGGGACTATGATGGGATCTCCCAAGCCCTTCAATCACTGGGGCTGGCCCATTCTCCCCAGTCTTGGATGGCAGGCTCAGCGAATGTTGTAAATGAACGTGCCAGCAGATGCCACCTGGAGGAGTGGCTTCACTCTAGAACTGTCATCCAGTATTTTAGCCACTAGCATATTTGAAATGTGGCTAGTTTGAATTGAGATAGACTGCATGTGTAAAATATACACCAGATTTCAAACACTTACTACCTTTTCTAAAGTGCCTCCTAGAAAATTAAAAATTACAACTGTGGCTTATATTATATTCCTATTAGATAGCACTGGGCTAGACGTGCCATCAAGCAAAGTCCATGACGAAGTTATTTAACGTCTCAGTAACAGTAGCATATAATATGCAGAGACTACGAAGTGGACAGATCTCCTATCAGTGCTTCAGTTTGGTAAAAGACCCAGAGTTTGGGGCTCTAATTTAGAGATAAGTGATGTCAGAGAGGAAATTATAATTTTTGACTGAGTTTAAACTTGAAATGACTGAAAAATCTCTTCAGTTACTGAGTATACCTGGAAAGTTCCAGGGAAACCCTTTTGTTTTCAGGTACAGTTGGATTTATAAGATAGAAAAGAAAAATAAGGAAGATCACATTTTTTGCTGATCCGAGTTTATGGCTCATGACAAACATACCCTGCAACTAGTAGTTGTATGAACAGTATGAAAAAGCTGGGCCTTTAGACAGAGCAGAGCCAGAGTCTAATGGGTTAAATATGAGAACACACAATGTCACAGACATAAGGATTCATGAAACAGGTAATATCATATGAAGGAAATGAGGCTAGACTTACCAGGGTCAAGTGCAAGTACATATCCAGGATTCAGGGCCCAGCAAGCAGAGCAGTCCTAGTCCATTTCATCTGAGGTATCAGTTGACACTCATATTTTGAGAGTAGCTGGCCATAGCCAGCTATCCCACTAACATTTAAAAGACCTATTTGGGGCATGCCAAAAAGCAAATTAAAATTCTTTGTAGTATAAACTCTACAGGTCTATGGGGCTCTGAGAAGACCCAGGGGAGGAGTGATTAGTGGAGACTGAGGTTGGTGGTGATGAGAGGGCACCTGATTTACATTGGCAACACTTCAGACCTAAAGAACAACAAAACCACCCCAAAGCTGTTAGGCTACAGAGTCACAAAAGTTGGCTTAATCTCTGCAGCCTTGATTAAATACCTGATCAAATTAAATCAGTGAGAACAAAGCCAGGAGTCTTGTTCTGTCTCATTTAAGTCAATCAATCATGGCTACTGAGACCTGGAAGGCATAATTTGAATGTCATGTGTGCAGGCAGAGTACTATTAGGGTGAATGTGCAGGTGTCCCATGAGAATAGACATGAACACCTGGTTAGTGACTGGTTTCAGAGAACCTAAATGGGTTTACCAGTAGAATACACATGTCTTGGCAGAGTAAAGTTAGCAGTGTCTCAAGTCCTAGTCTTATGTCTTAAATAAGATATAAGGGAGCTTTCAAACATTTTAAAGGATGGGGAGGTGGGAACTAAATTAACTTGAGCTGTCAGGTGAAAGCCAGCATTATTTTAGTTTCAGAATATTTCAAATTGTGGGATATACTTACTGGTAGAGTTTAAAATGGTTAAGGTATCAGGATTCCTTAGAATGGTAACTTCACATGGTTTTAGGTTTCTCTGAATTTTATTCCCCATCCAGGCATAGGTCTGCATGTGGATCAGTAATATTGGCATTAGTTCAGGCCAGAGCCATATACTGAACCCTGGAATAAGCAGTGTCTCATTAGCACACCTTAAAAACATTCTGCTCTGAAGATTTGAAATGGATGTTTTCCTGGAAATAAATGCATGTGCTTATAGTAAATCCATTAGAGAGATGGATAATTTGACCACAGGTATTACATGCTATAAATATTAATACTCTCTTTTGGTTGATAGATGAAAACAAGGGTAAAATATTGAGATGGGAAAATCATACGTTAATCATTCGGGAATTTGGTCAAAAATGGATTCTTTGGGACTTCAAGCTGGAAAATCAGAGAAGAGGCAGAAATGATATCTGTGTCAGAATAGAATTAAGCCTAGTTACAGTTAATGGCCAAGAGGCAAATATATTTCTGTATTTGAAATTAGTCATATTCAAAGGATTTTACACCTGGAAGAGTCCTTTGTGATGATTTTATCCAACTTTTGTCTTGCAGGCCTAAAGAGCAAGGGCTTAGCTCAATGTCCTAATGGTTAAATTAGAACCAGTCTCCCCTGTTCAGCCTGATACTCTTTCTACTGTACCACAGAATTTCCTTGATTTGCTTATTCTTCTTTTCTTCTGAGACATTAATTTTTCAGATAGTAAACATAGGTGCTAGAAAGCTTAGAGCATCTCAGAAACTGACAGTGTTAAGCTATTCTTATCTGCATTGTGCTGACAAGATTATGGGCACTGAGATGTTCAATTACCTGCCCAAGGTCACACAGATAGGAAGGTGTGCACAGCAAGGGTTTCAATGCATTGGTGTCCACCTGGCTCTAGAGAGCAAATGTTCAACACTATGTAAATGTGCGAAGTGTAACTGAATCCAACAAGAAGAGGGGAGTAAACATGATGAATAGCTTTAAGTGCATAATTTTTTAAATGAAAAATGCTACATTCTAGTATTTCACAGGAGAAATAGCATCATGCAATAAAATAAGAAAATGCAAATAACAGATTCTGTTATGACTTACAGCCCTGGAGTTGTTAGACTTTTGTTAGAAGTATGTTACCACATTCTTTCAAGTCCCTCTTTTTGTTTGAATCTAGTTGGGATCATAAAAGAATCCCCCATCTTTTGGGCAGGAAAGTACTGATGAAGTTTTTTAAAATACAAACTGTACCGAATATAAGAAGAGCTGTGACTTTTATACTTCAGAACTAAATAGATTTACAGAGTAACCAAGCAAATCTTTAAAATATTGTTTGAGGTAGAATGAAGAACAGCTTATACAGAAGGAAAAAATATCACAAAGGAATAAATGTACATTATTTTTAGTCTAATGATATAATGTGGTATATAGTAAAGTATACTTCATTTTTGATCTTCTTAAAGTCATAGTAATTTTTAACTTTAATGGTAATTTTCTTCTCCTCCAAATCCTTTTTGGGAACAAGATAGATAGAAACATTTTGTAGGTAAATGGAGAAGGTGAGAAATGATTTTCCAAAGATCAAACTTGTATGTGTCATTAGAGACAGGAAATGTACTCAGAATATCCAAGTAGTGCAGGAAACCTAGGGGGCCGAAACATCTAGGTCCCTTAGTTCTTTATGATGACTTAAAAGTGAAAAGACAGGAGTGTCATGTTGAGCATAGGGACCATTAACAACACTGCAGACAGAATTTTCAGCTATTATTAAATTAGAATGACAAGATGCCTAGTTTTGTGATTACAGTTACAATGCTAGTGCTGTTTGTTTACTTGCTTTAATATTATTGTTGTTATGTTCAATTTTTACTTTGCAATTCTAATTTATACATTTCCAGAGTATTCTCTTCTAAATTTAGTATCAATCAAGATTGCAATATAGCTAAAAGGAAAAGCCAAAGGAATGTATTGTTACAATTTCATAAATCACTGAAGCATGATCACTGAAGTCAGTACCTCTTACTGACTCTGAGTGCCTATTTTTTCTTTATACATTATACCACATTGAAGCCTGAGTGGCAATGAATTACTCAGAATTCATTATATGAATGTAAAAATAGCAATAAAGATTTTCAGGGCCTAAGGTAAATAATGGATGTGTGTGGAGGGCAGATAAATTGTGGTCATCAAGAGAGAGGAAGAAAACAAAGTATTTTGGGCACCATATCAGTGGGGGCACAGTAAAGGAAATAGAAAGGGAGCTAAGTATTTCAAAATGGGAAAACTTTGTATCGGAACTTTCTAAAAAAGTTCTGGAAGGGCTAGAGGAATAAAAGAATAGGAGGAGAAAAAGTGAAGAAGGGATGATACCCTGCATTAGAAACAACTAATACCCCTAGGCTGGAGTTCCTGGGGCTGTTCCTGCTGCTGCCCTGCTGGAAATGGTGGACCAACAGGAAATGTTGCCAGTGCTGGGGCACCAAGAGTCTATATAACCCAGCACCGCTGCTGCTAAGCAACCTCTAACTACTGCCACTGTTATCAGTATCAGAAACTGGAAGCTTCTCTCTTCCTCGCACCTTGTGTTCTCCTACCACTGCTTCCCATTAGCAGGACCCTCCCATTACCAGGAAGCCAGATGAAAAAGGATCTGGGAAATGTAGCTTGAGTCTTTCAGCTCCAGTTATAAGGTCAGAGTATGAAAGGATAGGTGAGCAGCTGTACTCCTACTGGAAATAAACTGCAAAATCACCATCAACTTGACTGCAAAATCTTTAGCATGCAAAGGATTCTGAGAAACAATAATAATGGTTTCAGGTCTTACATTTGCGTCTTTGATCCATTTTGATTTTATTTTTGTGCATTTTGTGAGAAAATGGTTGTGTCTGATTCTTTTGCATGTAACTGTTCAGTTTTCCTAACACCATTTATTGTAAAGACTGGCTTTTCCTTATTGTGTATTCTTGCCTCCTTTGTCATTAATTAGCCATATAAGTGTGGGTCTATTTCTGAGCTCTCTATTCTGTTCCACTGATCTATGTGTCTGTTTTTGTGCTAGTACAATACTGTTTTAATTACTTTGGTTTTGTAGTATAACTTGAAATCAGGTAGACTGATACCTCCACCTTTGTTCTTTCTCAAGATTGCTTTGGCTATTTGGGGTATTTCTGGCTCCATATAAATTTTTACAATTATTTCCATTCCTGTGAAAAATGTCATTGATATTTTGATAAGGATTACATTGAATCAGTAGATTGTCTTGGGTAGTATGGACATTTTAATAATATTAATTCTTCCAATCTATGAACAAGGTATATATCTTTCTATTTATTTATGTAGTTTTTAAAATTTCTTCATCAATGTCTTATAGTATTCAAAGTCAGGTCTTTTACCTCCTTGTTAGATTTACTCCTATTTTATTCTTTATGATGCAACTGTAAATGGGGTTGTTATCTTACTTTCTCTTTCTGGTAGTTCCTTATTCATGTATAGAAACACAGATATCTGTATATTGATTTTGTATCCTTCAACTTCACTGAATTCATTTATTAGTTCTAATAGTTTTTTGGTAATTTTTTTAGGGTTTTAAATATATAGTATCATGTTATCTGCAAATAGTAACAGTTTTACTTCTTTTCAACTTAGCTGACTTTTTTTTCTTTTTCTTGCCTAATTGCTGTGGCTAGAATTTCTAGTACTATGTTGGGCATCCTTGTCTTATTCCTGATCCTAGAGGAAAAGCCTTTAGCTTTTCACTGTTGAGTATTAGGTTAGCTATGGGTTTGTCATATATGGCCTTTACTATGTTGAATTATGTACCCTCTACACCCACTTTGTTGAGAATTTTTGTTATAAATGGATGTTGAATTTTGTCAAAAGCTTTTTTTTGCATTTATTGAGATGATCATATGATTTTTATCCTTTGCTTTGTTAATGTGATATATCATATTGATTGATTTGCAGGTATTGAACTATCCTTACATCCCTGCAATAAATCCCAGTTGATCATGGTGTATGGCCCTTTTAGTGTATTGTTAAATTCAGTTTGTTAATAATCTGTTGAGGATTTTTGCATCTGTGTTGATCAGGGGTATTGGCCTGTAATTTTTTTTTTTTTTCTTTTCAGGTGTCTTTATCTGGATTTTGTGTCAAGGTAATGCTAGATTCATAGAATGGATTTGGAAGCATTTCTTCTTTTTTCAGTTTTTGGGATAGTTTGAGAAGGATTAACTCTTTTTTAAATGTTTTGTGGTATTTGCTTGTGAAACCATCTGGTTCTGGACTTTTGTTTGTTAGGAGGTTTTTAAAATTACTGATTCAAATTAATTGCTAGTGACTTATCTGTTCAGATTTTCTATTTCTTCCTTATTCAATATTAGAGAACTTTATATTTCTGGGAATTTAGCCATTTCTTCTAGGTTGTCCAATTTTTCAGTGTATAATTGTAGTGATCTCTTATGATTCTATTTCTGTGCTGTCTGTTGTAACTTCTGTTTCATTTATGATTTTATTTATGTGAGCCTTTTATTTTTTCTTGCTGAGTCTGGCTAAAGTTATATCAATTTTGTTTATCTTTTTAAAGAACCAATTCTTAGTTTCATTAATTAAAAAAAATTTTTTTAGTCTGTTTTATTTCTTTCTGTTCTGTTCTTTATTATTTCCTTCTTTTTACTAACTTTGAGCTTTGTTTGCTCTTCTTTTTCTAGTTCCTTTAGGTATAAGTTTAGACTGTTTATTTAAGAATTTTTTGTTTCCTGAGGTAGGCATGGAATATTGCAAATTTCCTTCTTAGAACTGCTTTTGTTGCATCTCATAGATTTTGGAACATTGTGTTCCATTTTCATTTCTCTCAAGGTATTTTTTTCTCTTCTTTATTTCTTCATTCACCCTTGTTTGTTTAGTAGTATGTTGTTTCACCTTCATATGTTTAGTTTAGTTTTTAAAAAAAATTTTCTCGGTTTTTTTCTTGTGGTTGATTTCTAGTTTTATATCATTGTGGTTGGAAAAGATGCTTGATACAATTTCAATCTTCTTAAATTTATTGATCACATGTTAGGCCATGTTGTTTTCCCTAACATGTGATCCCTCCTGGAGAATATTCCATGTCTGCTTGTTTTATTCTCTTGTTAAATTGATTTGTTTATCATTATGTAATGACCTTCTTTGTTTCTTGTTATACTCTTTGTTTTAAAGTTTATTTTGTCTTATATAACTACTGCTACCCCAGCTTTCTTTTTGTTTCAATTTGCATGGAATATCTTTTTTCATCTTTTCACACAGTCTCTGTGAGTCTTTAGATCTGAAGTGAGTCTCTTGTATGCAGCGTTACATGGGTATTTTATTTTAATCCATTCAGTGTCTTTTGATTGGAACATTTAGTCCATTCAAATTTAAAGTAATTATTGATAATGATGTACTTACTGCCATTTTGTTAATTGTTTTCTCTTTCTATGTGTGGTTAGTTCTTCTCTGTTCCTTTCTTCTCTTGTTCTCTTCCCCTGTGATCTGATGACCTTTTTCTTAGTGTAATGTTTGTTTTACTTTCTCTTTATTTTTTGTATATCTTTTAGGTTTTTGGTTTGTAGTTTATCATGAGGTTCTTATATAACAACCTATTTATATACTAGTCTATTTTAAATTGATGGTCACTTAAGTTCAAGCACATTCTAAATACTGCACTTTTACTGCCCAACCACTACCACATTTTATGATTTGACATCATATTTTACGTCTTTTTATTTTGTGTATCACAGCTACTTATTTTAGATATAAAGATAGTATGAAGGATAAAGACAAAACTAGTAAAATCATCTAGTGGATCCACTACCTTTACTATATGGTTGCCTTCAGCAGTGAGATTTTTTTCATTTATAATTTTCTTGTTTCTAGTTTAGGCCTGTTTTCCTTTTAAACAAGTACCTTTAACATTCTTAAAAAGGTTAGTTTAGTGGTGATGAGCTCCTTTAGCTTTTGCTTGTCTGTAAAACTCTCTATCTCTCCTTCAGTTATGAATGTTAACCTTTCCACTGTTAGGTTCTTGGTTGTAAGTTATTACCTTTCAGTAGTTTGAATGTATTGTGCCAGTCCCTTCTGGCCTGTGAAGTTTCTGCTAAAAAATACACTGATAGTCTTTTTTTAAATTAAATAATTAATTTATTTTTAACATCTTTATTGGAGTATAATTGCTTTACAATGTTGTATTAGCTTCTGCTGTATAACAAAGTGAATCAGCTATACATACACATATATCCCCATATCTCCTCCCTCTTGTGTCTCCCTCCCACCCTCCCTATCCCACCCCTCTAGGTCGTCACAAAGCACTGAGCTGATCTTCCCGTGCAATGCAGCTGCTTCCCACTAGCTATCTATTTTATATTTGGTAGAATACACTGATAGTCTTCATGGGGGTTTCCTTGTATATAACTAGTTCTCTTGTTGTTCTCTTCTTGCTTTATGAGTCTTTCTTATCTTTAGCTTTTGTCATTTTAAGTATAATGTATCTTGGTGTGGGTCTCTTTGGGTTCATATTGTTTTGGACTCTCTGCTTCCTGGACTTGTTGTCTGTTTCCTTTCCCAGGTTAGGGAAGTTTTCAGCCATTATATCTTCAAATAGGTTTTCTGTCCCTTTCGTTCTCTCTTCTCCTTCTGGGACCCCTATAATGTGAATGCTGGTATGATTGATGTTGTCACAGAGGTCCCTTAAACTTTCTTAACTATTAAATTCTTCTTTTTTTTTTTTTTGCTGCTCTGATTGGGTGATTTCCACTACCCTATGTTCCAGATTGCTAATCTGTTATGCATCCTCCAATCTGCTGTTGATTCCCTTTAGTGTATTTTTCATTTCTGTTATGTATTCTTCTGTTCTGATTTTTTTTTAACATCTTCATTGGAGTATAACTGCTTTACAATGGTGTGTTAGTTTCAGCTTTATAACAAAGTGAATCAGCTATACATATACATCTATCCCCATATCTCTTCCCTCTTGCATCTCCCTCTGTCCCACCCTCCCTATCCCACCCCTCTAGGAGGTCACAAAGCACCAAGCTGTTCTCCCTGTGCTATGTGGCTGCTTCCCACTAGCTATCTGTTTTACATTTGGTAGTGTTTATATGTCCATGCCACTCTCTCACTTTCTCACAGCTTACCCTTCCCCCTCCCCCTGTCCTCAAATCCATTCTCTAGTAGGTCTGCGTCTTTATTCCCATCCTGCCCCAGGTTCTTCATGACCATTTTTTTTTTTTTTAGATTCCATATATATGTGTTAACATATGGTATGTATTTTTCTCTTTCTGACTTACTTCACTCTGTGTGACAGACTCTAGGTCCATCCACCTCACTACAAATAACTCAATTTCATTTCTTTTCATGGCTGAGTGATATTCCATTGTATGTATGTGTGACATTTTCTTTACCCATTCATCTGTTGATGGACACTTAGGTTGCTTCCATGTCCTGGCTATTGTAAACAGAGCTGCAATGAACATTGTGGTACATGACTCTTTTTGAATTATGGTTTTCTCAGGGTATATGCCCAGTAGTGGAATTGCTGGGTTGTATGGTAGTTCTCTTTTTACTTTTTTAAAAACCTCCATACTATTCTGCATAGGGGCTGTATCAATTTACATTCCCACCAACAGTGCAAGAGGGTTCCCTTTTCTCCACACCCTCTCCAGCATTTATTGTTTGTAGATTTTTTGATGATGGCCATTCTGACTGGCATGAGATGATATCTCACTGTACTTTTGATTTGCGTTTCTATAATGATTAATGATGTTGAGCATTCTTTCATGTGTTTGTTGGTAATCTGTATATCTTCTTTGGAGAAATGTCTGTTTAGGTCTTCTGCCCATTTTTGGATTAGGTTGTTTGTTTTTTTGATATTGAACTGCATGAGCTACTTGTAAATTTTGGAGATTAATCCTTTGTCAGTTGCTACATTTGCAAATATTTTCTCCCATTCTGAGCATTGTCTTTTCATCTTATTTATGGTTTCCTTTGCTGTGCAAAAGCTTTGAAGTTTCATTAGGTCCCATGTGTTTATTTTTGTTTTTATTTCCACTTGTGTAGGAGGTGGGTCAAAAAGGCTCTTCCTGTGATTTATGTCATAGAGTGTTCTGCCCATGTTTTCCTCTAAGAATTTAACAGTGGCTGGACTTAAATTTAGGTCTTTAACCCGTTTAGAGTTTATTTTTGTGTATGGTGTTAGGGAGTGTTCTAATTTCATTCTTTTACATGTAGCTGTCCAGTTTTCCCAGAATCACTTATTGAAGAGGCTATCTTTTCTCCACTATATATTCTTGCCTCCTTTATCAAAGATAAGTTGACCATATGTGTGTGGGTTTACCTCTGGGCTTTCTATCCTATTCCATTGATCTGTGTTTCTCTTTTTGTGCCAGTACCATACTGTCTTGATTACTGTAGCTTTGTAGCATAGTCTGAAGTCAAGGAGCTTGATTCCTACAGCTCCATTTTTCTTTCTCCAGATTGCTTTTCGTGTTCAGGGTCTTTTGTGTTTCTATTACAAACTGTGAAACTTTTTGTTCTAGTTCTATGAAAAATGCCAATGGTAGTTTGATAGGGATTGCATTGAAGCTGTAGATTGCTTTGGGTAGTATACTCATTTTCACAATGTTGATTCTTCCAATCCAAGAACATGGTATATCTCTCCATCTATTTGTATCACCTTTAATTTTTTTCATCAGTGTCTTATAATTTTCTGTATACAGGTCTTTTCTCTCCTTAAGTAGGTTTATTCCTAGGTATTTTATCCTTTTTGTTGCAGTGGTAAATGGGAGTTGTTTTCTTAATTTCACCTACAGATTTATTATCATTAGTGTATAGGAATGCAAGAGATTTCTGTGCATTAATTTTGTATCCTTCTACTTTACCAAATTCATTGATTAGCTCTAGTAGTTTTCTGGTTGCATCTTTAGGATTCTCTATGTGTAGTATCATGTCATCTGCAAACAGTGTTAGCTTTACTTCTTCTTTTCTGATTTAGTCTATTTCTGTTTCTTCTCTGATTGCTGTGGCTAAAACTTCCAAAACTATGTTGAATAATAATGGTGAGAGTGGGCAACCTTGTCTTGTTCCTGATCTTAGTGGAAATGGTTTCAGTTTTTCACCATTGAGGATGATGTTGACCGTGAGTTTGTTATATATGGCCTTTAGTATGTTCACGAAAGTTCCCTCTATGCCTACTTTCTGGAGGGTTTTTATCATAAATGGGTGTTGAATTATGTTGAAAGCTTCCTCTGCATCTATTGAGATGATCATATGGTTTTTCTCCTTCAGTTTGTTAATATGGTATATCACATGGATTGATTTGCGAATATTGAAGAATCCTTGCATTCCTGGGATAATCTCCACTTAATCATGTTGTATGATCCTTTTAATGTGCTGTTGGATTCTGCTTGGTAGGATTTTGTTGAGGATTTTTGCATCTATGTTCATCAGTAATATTGGCCTGTAGTTTTCTTTGTCACATCTTTGTCTGTTTTTCATATCAAATGATGGTGGCCTCGTAGAATGAGTTTGGGAGTGTTCCTCCTTCTGCTATATTTTGGGAAAGTTTGAGAAGGATAGGTGTTAGCTCTTCTCTAAATGTTTTATAGAATTATCCTGTGAAGGTGTCTGGTGCTGGGCTTTCGTTTGTTGGAAGATTTTTAATCACACTTTCAATTTCAGTGCTTGTCATTGGTAGGTTTATATTTTCTATTTCTTCCTGGTTCAGTGTCGGAAGGTTGTGCTTTTCTATGAATTTGTCCATTTCTTTCAGGTTGTCCATTTTATTGGCATATAGTTGCTTGTAGTAATCTCTAATGATCCTTTGTAATTCTGCATTGTCAGTTGTTACTTCTCCTTTTTCATTTCGAATTCTATTGATTTGAGTCTTCTCCCTTTTTTTCTTGATGAGTCTGGCTAATGGCTTATCAATTTTATCTTCTCAAAGAACCAGCTTTTAGTTTTATTGATCTTTGCTATCATTTCCTTCATTTCTTTTTCATTTATTTCTGATCTGATCTCTATGATTTCTTTCCTTCTGCTAACTTTGGGGTTTTTTTGTTCTTTCTCTAATTGCTTTAGTTGTAAGGTTAGGTTGTTTATTTGATATGTTTCTTGCTTCTTAAGGTAGGATTGCATTGCTAAAAACTTCCCTCTTAGAACTGCTTTTGCTGCATCCAATAGGCTTTGGGTCCTTGTGGGTTTTTTTTTTTTTTTTTTTTTTTTTTTTTTTGCGGTACGCGGGCCTCTTACTGTTGTGGCCTCTCCCGTTGTGGAGCACAGGCTCTGGATGCACAGGCTCAGCAGCCATGGCTCATGGGCCCAGCCGCTCCGTGGCACATGGGATCCTCCTGGACCGGGGCACAAACCCGTATCCCCTGCATCGGCAGGCAGACTCTCAACCACTGCACCACCAGGGAGGCCCCATTGTGTTTTCATTGTCATTTGTTTCTAGGTATTTTTTGATTTCCTCTTTGATTTCTTCAGTGATCTCTTGGTTATTAAGTATTGTATTGTTTAGCCTCCATGTGTTGGTATTTTTCCAGTTTTTTTCCTGTAATTGATATCTAGTCTCATAGCATTGTGGTTGGAAAAGATACTTGATAAGATTTCAATTTTCTTAAATTTACCAAGGGTTGCTTTGTGACCCAAGATATGATCTATCCCGGAGAATATTCCATGTGCACTTGAGAAGAAAGTGTATTCTGTTGTTTTTGGATGGAATGTCCTATAAATATCAATTAAGTCCATCTTGTTTAATGTATCATTTAAAGGTTGTGTTTCCTTATTTATTTTCATTTTTGATGATCTGTTCTTTGGTGATAGTGGGGTGTTAAAGTCCCCTACTGTGATTGTTTTACTGTCAATTTCCTCTTTTATGACTGTTAGTATTTGCCTTATGTATTGAGGTGCTCCTATGTTGGGTGCATAAATATTTACAGTTGTTACATCTTCTTCTTGGATTGTTCCCTTGATCATTATGTAGTGTCCTTCTTTGTCTCTTGTAATAGTCTTTGTTTTAATGTCTATTTTGTCTGATATGAGACTTGCTACTTCAACTTTGCTTTGATTTCCATTTGCATGGAATATCTTTTTCCATCCCCTTACTTTCAGTCTGTATGTGTCCCTAGATATAACGTGTGTCTGTTGTAGACAGCATATATATGGGTCTTGTTTTTGTGTCCATTCAGCCAGTGTATGTCTTTTGGTTGGAGCATTTAATCCATTTACATTTAAGGTAATTATCGATATGTATGTTCCTATTCCCATTTTCTTAATTGTTTTGGGTTTGTTATTGTAGGTGTTTTCCTTCTCTTGTGTTTCCTGCCTAGAGAAGTTCCTTTAGCATTTGTTGTAAAGCTGGTGTGGTGGTACTCAGTTGTCTTAACTTTTGCTTGTCTATAAAGGTTTTTATTTCTCTGTCAAATCTGAATGAGATCCTTGCTGGGTAGAGTAATCTTGGTTGTAGGTTCTTCTCCTTCATCACTTTAAATATGTCCTGCCACTCCCTTCTGCCTTGCAGAGTTTCTGCTGAAAGATCAGCTGTTAACCTTATGCGGATTCCCTTGTATATTATCTGTTGTTTTCCCCTTGCTACTTTTAATATTTTTTCTTTGTATTTAATTTTTGATAGTTTGATTTATATGTGTCTTGGTTTGTTTCTCCTTGGATTTATCCTGAGTAGGACTCTCTGTGTTTCCTGGACTTGATTAACTTTTTCCTTTCCCATATTAGGGAAGTTTTCAACTATAATCTCTTCAAATATTGTCTCAGTCCCTTTCTTTTTCTATTCTTCTTCTGCACCCCTATAATTCGAATATTGGTGTGTTTAATGGTGTCTCAGAAGTCTGTGAGACTCTCCTCAGTTCTTTTCATTCTTTTTTCTTTATTCTGCTCTGCAATAGTTATTTCCACTATTTTATCTTCCAGGTCACTTCTCTGTTCTTCTGCCTCAATTATTCTGTTATTGATCCCTTCTAGAAAATTTTTAATTTCATTTATTTTGTTGTTCATCAGTCTTTGTTTGCTCTTTAGTTCTTCTAGGTCCTTGTTAAACGTTTCTTGTATTCTCTGCATTCTATTTCCAAGATTTTGGGTTATCTTTCCTATCATTTTTCTGAATTATTTTTCAGGGCAACTGAGTATTTCCTCTTCATTTGTTAGGTCTGGTGGGATTTTGCCTTGCTCCTTCATCTGCTGTGTGTTTCTTTGTCTTCTCATTTTGCTTAACTTACTGTGTTTGGGGTGTCCTTTTCGCAGGCTGCAGGTTCGTAATTCCTGTTGTTTTTCATTTCTGTCCCCAGTGGCTAAGGTTGGTTCAGTGGGTTGTGTAGGCTTCCTGGTGGAGGGGACTGGTGCCTGTGTTCTGGTGGATAGGTCTGGATCTTGTCTTTCTGATGGGCAGGTCAACCTCCAGTGGTATGTTTTGTGGTGTCTGTGTCCTTATTATGATTTTAAGCAGCCTCTCTGCTAATGGATGTGGTTTTGTTCCTGTCTTGCTAATTGTTTGGCATACAGTGTCCAGCACCATAGCTTGCTTTCGTTGAGTGGAGCTGGGTCTTGGCGTTGAGCTGGAAATCTCTGGGAGATTTTCACCGTTTGATATTATGTGGAGCTGGGAAGTCTCTTGTGGACCAGTGTCCTGAACTTGGCTCTCCCACCTCAGAGGAACAGCCCTGATGCCTGGCTAGAGCACCAAGAACCTGTCATCCACACAGCTCAGAATAAAAGCAAGAAAAGAAAGAAAGAAAGAAAGAAAGAAGATAAAATAAAATAAAATAAAATAAAATGAAATAGAATAAAGTTATTAAAATAAAAAATAATTATTAAAAAAAATTTTTTAAGTAATAAAAAAAAGAAAGACCAGAGCAACCAAACCAAAAAACAAATCCACCAATGATAACAAGTGCTGAAAACTATACTAAGAAAAAAACAAAACAAAAAGAAAAAAAACAGACAGAACCCTAGGACAAATGGTAAAAGCAAAGCTATACACACAAAATTACACATAGGAGGATAAACATACACCCTCACAAAAGGAGAAAAAGGGCAAAATATATGTATGTCATTGCTCCCAATGTCCACCTCCTCAATTTGGGATGATTCGTTGTCTATTCAGTTATTCCACAGATTCAGGGTACATCACGTTGATTGTGGAGATTTAATCTGCTGCTCCTGAGGCTGCTGGGAGAAATTTCCCTTTTTCTTCTTTGTTCGCACAGCTCCCAGGGTTCAGCTTTGGGTTTGGAACTGCCTCTGCATGCAGGTCACCTGAGGGCCTCTGTTGTTCGCTCATACAGGACGGGGTTAAAGTAGCAGCTGATTAGGGGGCTCTGGCTCACTCAGGCTGGGGCAAGGAAGGGGTACGGATGCGGTGTGAGCCTGCGGCAGTAGAGGGCGGCGTGATGTTGCACCAGCCTGAGGCGCGCCCTGCGTTCTTCCTGGGAAGTTGTCCCTGGATAACGGGCCCATGGCAGTGGCGGGCTGCACAGGCTCCCGGGAGGGGAGGTGTGGAGAGTGACTTGTGCTTGCACACAGGCTTCTTGGTGGCGGCAGCGGCAGCCTTAGCGTCTCATGCCCCACTCTGGGGTCTGTGTTGATAGCCACAGCTCGCGCCCATCTTTAGAGCTCCTTTTAGCAGTGCTCTGAACCCCCTCTCCTCGTGCACCAGGAAACAAAGAGACAATAAAAAGTCTCTTGCCTCTTCGGCAGCTCCAGACATTTTACCGGACTCCCTCCCGGCTAGCTGTGGTGCACTAGCTCCTTCAGGCTGTGTTCACGCAGTCAAGCCCAGTCCTCTCCCTGGGATCCGACCTCCAAAGCCCAAGCCTCAGCTCCCAGCCACCGCCCGCTCCGGCGGGTGAGCAGACAGAGTCTCTCGGGCTGGTGAGTGCTGGTTGGCACTGATCCTCTGTGCGGGAATCTCTCCGCTTTGCCCTCTGCACCCCTGTGGCTGCGCTCTCCTCCACGGCTCCAAAGCTTCCCCCCTCTGCCACCTGCTGTCTCCGCCCGCGAAGGGGCTTCTAGTGTGTGGAAACCTTTCCTCCTTCACAGCTCCCTCCCACTGGTGCAGGTCCCTTCCCTATTCTTTTGTATCTGTTTTTTCTTGTTTTTTTTTTTTTTTTTTTTTTTTTTTGCCCTACCCAGGTACGTGGGGAGTTTCTTGCCTTTTGGGAGGTCTGAGGTCTTCTGCCAGCATTCAGTAGGTGTTCTGTAGGAGTTGTTCCACGTGTAGATGTATTTCTGATGTATCTGTGGGGAGGAAGGTGATCTCCACATCTTAGTCCTCTGCCATCTTGAAGTTCCTCCTGATTCCTTCCTTTAAAAATTCTTTTATCTCTTTTTTGCAGTTCTCACTGAGTTCATTCATTCTCCTGAGTTCAGTGAGCATCTTTTTAACTATTTGTTTGAACTCTTTATCTGGTAAATGGCTATCTCCATTTCATTTAGTTCTTTTTCTGAGGTTTTACCTTCTTCTTTCATTTGGAAGGTATTCTTTTGTCTCCTCATTTTGCCTAACTCTCTTTGTTTGTTTCTATGTATTAGGTATATCAGCTGTTTCTCCCAGTATTGAAAGAATGGCCTTATGTAGAAGACTCCTGTGGGATCCAGTGGCACACTCCCCTGGTCACAAGTCAGATGCTCCAGGTGTATCCCCTGTGTGGATTGTGTGCTCCTGTCTGTTGTGGCTGGGCTGCATTTATGTGGGCACTCTGGTGGGTTGGGTTGGCCCCTGGCTCAGCTGGCTTGTGGCTTGGCTACAACTTCTGTGAGCATGCTGATGTTTGGGGATGGCCCCCAGCATGACTGTCCATGAGGGCTGGTCATAACTGTTTTTGGTGTGCAGGTATGCAGAGCAGGTCCCCCAGAGAGGGAGAGGCTTGGGAGGAGCCCTCGTGCCAGCCATGGTGGCCCACTAGGTGGGGTGGAGAAGAGCCAATTTGGAGGGGTGCCATTGCTTGCTGTGGCAGTCTACCTGGTGGAGCAGGTCAGGAACTGTTTTGGAGGAGCTGGCTGGGGCAGGCAAGTGGGGCAGGGCTGGTCCTCCGGGGGATGCTAGGGTGGGGCACACAGTATTTTTGCGTTTACCAAAAAACCCCGATACCCTACCCACATAGGTCTTTTGTAGAAGAGAAGTAACCTAATGAAAATTTTCGGCAAGTGGTGATACCCTTCAATTTACACCATTTTGGCTTATGATAGGTTTCATAGGAACACTCTTCTTTCAGATAGTGGGGGAAAAGTGTATTAAAAAGAACATTCCTTTTGCAATATCCACTTGAAGTGCTTATAAAAGACTTAGCACACAATGTCATTTAAAAAAACTATGCCAGGAGATTGTAATACTAAAATACCAAATATAATAGTAAATACTTAATATTATAATTCTAATAAAAAATCTCTCTTCCTCACATACAGACAATTGATTGGCCAAGTCTAGACAATGTCTGTAGCTCTAGTTCTTATGAATTGCCATCTTTCATCAGAATTGAGGCACACACACAGACAAATATACATACATTTGTAATTTTTCTTGTGCAAAGTAAAGAAATTACAAGACTGCTCTTTTTAGGCTGCTAACAAAATTCAAGTGATTTCAAACTAGGGGAGGGAAATAGATGGAATTTATTGTTGTAACATTGGTATCTGTCCCTTCTTTATTCCTTAGAAGTGATTAATTGGAGGAAACACTTTAAACAAGGGAAAACTGATGGAAGCTGTAGCCCAGTAACAGGGGAAAGAGAGTGAATATTTTGTAATAATTTAGATTTCATGGTAAACTTCAATGAGCCCTAGAGTATCAGTTCATGTTTAATTCATTTGGCAAAAGGTAAATCACAGGTAGATGAAAAACCTTTCTACTCTTTGTGCATTGATGTATACCAAGGTAAAAATAATACATTTTAAAATAATATGTTTTTAATAATAATACAGTGGGGTGGTTCTATCTGGTTCTAGTGTATTGAATGGAAAGTATTCATAGTGGCAAGGTCACAGTCTCTAGACTAAGATATAATTCCTTCAAAACCAAGTATGCTTAGAGGATAAAAAACCAGCTTCCCAAAAGGGAGGGGAATAATATGCTTCCTGATGGTTGGCAGAGTTGTGATCCAGAGAAGATATATGATCTGGTCAGTCTGGTGTTTCTCCAGTGTAAACCACATGCCAATATGGGGAAAGTGAGGGTACTTCTATGTGTTTATTATGGTCAATGTCACTCTGAAGTGGCTGAAGCAGTGGCCTTACATTGCCTTGTGATCATTAATAGATCTTTCTCATAATTTTATGAAAACCCAATGGGCAGGAAAAAAACAAAGCCAAGCAATTAAACCTGAGATTGCTGAAAATATTTTATTTGAGTTATTGAGAAGTCTGATTTGTGCCCATATTAAGGGGTTGAGTTTAGCATAAAGCATGCAAAAATCTCTGACAATTTTACATTGCTAAATGCTCGTCCCCATACCAAAAGGTTATAAAATTCTGGTAAGATATTTATTTCTATAACTTTTAGGTCCTGAACAATGTGAATATGAAAATATTTTCATCAAATATTATTCACAGTTACTCTTTGTAATGTCCTAGGAAGGATTAAGGTTTTTGTAACGATTTCCATGAAAAATTATTGTGTGGGAGTCTTCCTTGTGTGAGTTTTCCTATATTGACTCTATTTTATAAACTTATAAAATTTACTTTGAAACATTTCCTTAAGATTGCCAATTCTGCCAATAATAGCAATAAAAATAAGTAAGTGGAGTATGCAAACTTTGCCATCCATTACACTAAGGAATATATGACACAATCATGGGCAATTGATTAACTTTGATATCTCTGAACTTTACTTAGTTAATTCAGAAAATATAGCTAATAACACCCAACTTGTACAAATATTATGAAGAAACAAAATAATACACATAATATGTCTAGCTCACAATTACTATTTAGTAAATGACAACTCTTATACAAGGTTCATATTTGCCCTCTATAAATTTTGTTCTACTCCAAATATCTAAGAAATGACTCATCAAATTAATTTGCTTAATAATGACGATGACAAGAAGCTTTCATCTAGCTTTCATGTGAATCCAACTAACTTTTTGTGTTATCTCAGCATTCAACAGACCAGTTGTTCATAGACCTGAATAGGTTTGCATCTGCTTAAAAATGCTATTTTTCTTTAGGTGATGTAGGCATCCTACCCTTAAAAAGGTGAGGGTGGGAGTGGGGCAAGTCTTTAAAGGATGAGACTTAATGTCTTGGTGAAAAATGTGCCCTTGTTTTTTGCATGGTTAATTTCATTATCTATGTTTTAGGTCCCATCTTCTGCCTTTCAAGGAAGTTGGTTTAATTACTCTTGTCCTTTTTTATATCTTTTGTATTTTCCCCAATACTGTTTCTTTCTCATTAGCTTGCATCTTTTCTGTCTTAAAAACAGACCACAAATAAGCCTTGATATCTGCTCATGTCCCTTCTACCTTAAAATCAAACCTTAAATAATACACCTTGACATGTGCTGTTCCCTCAGCACTCACACACACACACACACACATACACCACTAGATTAAAGAGATTCTCCAGATGCAATGTACAAGGTTGAGGTTCTCAAACTTTAGCAAGCTTCAGAATTCCCTGGAGGGTTTTGCTGTTGCTTTCCAGCCCAGAGTTTCTGATTCATGAATTTTTAGGTGATGTTGATCCTTCTAATCAAGGAGTCACCAGGGAATAAGGCACATGGAGACATTGCTGGAAATCAGAAAAATAATACTCATCAGACTTCCTTTCAGGAAGAGCTCTGTATGTGAATTGGATAGGACTTCTTTTGCATTTCCTTTTCTCTAATATAAATTCTACTTTGTAGTGTGCTGGTAATTTGGCTGTCCAAAAATATAATAGCCTGATTTGAAACATTTGCTGATTTCCATGGTATGAATACTCCCACCATGCCTTATTTCAAACTGCAAGTGTGGCATTAGAGAACTGGAAACTGGGAATAGGTACACACTTTCATGTCTCTTGAAAGCAGGTTTGAGCCAGATCCTGCATACCACTGATCCAGCATACCACTACATGTAAATGTAGACATCTTTTATTGACAGAGAAACTATGATGGACAGAGGTGAAACTTAGCAAGTCTCACTTTGCCTGTGAAGTTTCCCTTCTTTATCTATCGTCTATCTTTATTCTCCTCCTCCCTCCATTGATCTTTGTTCTGGAAACCCCTAATGTGACTTTCCATTCAATGCCAAAAATTGTGTATGTATGTATAGATTGCCACTTGGAGGGGGCTAATAGCCCATAACTTATAAAAATTTCTCAATCTAGAGTCCAAAATAGAAGGGTTCGGTTGAAAAGGCTGGAGATGGGGATGGGGGGCAGACACCAATACACTGTGGAGCTTCCAGGACCTTCTATTGCAATCCCTCCTTTGTCTAAGCCCAGAAATTACATGGATAATGACACTTTCATTACCAAAACTTCCGATTTATAAACTTTGCAGATGTATTTATGTATTTTTTTCACCTAAAAGTTCTCCTCAAGTCCCCAGGAAATAGGGAAATAAGGAAAGCTACAGACAGTGAGGATTGACAGTGGTTACCATTCTCTTTCTCTACTATGTGTCCATGGTTCAGGCTGGTCTCTGCAGAGGAGCTGATTAGGGAATAGAAAGCAGGCCTGTGCCAAATGATGGGGAGCTTGTTAAATGCTTGATAAATCCTTCAGACCTGCTTGCTTGAAACAGCAGGGGTGCTTTTTAATTGTTTTATAAGATCATCGTGAACTAAGCCCAAAGAGCACAGGAAACATATCCCACTCCAAAATTCCAGGTCCCCAGTACTAGTCAAGGTGCGCTAATTTTTACTTGAAAAACAGACCAAAAAACCTTACATTATTCTAAAATGCAGTTTATAAGGTAGAAAAAAGAATGAGAACAATTCTGTTTAGCAAGTTTGCAATCATTTTAGTTGTAAGAATGTAGATTCTGTTTCTCATTTATTTTATACAAAGTAGAAGGTGGCAGGAAGTGGCTAAATGTGAAATTCTGTTTGGAAAAGCAGAGGTCTGGTACTGGTCTGGAATTTCCCCTTGATTCTACAGTTGACAATGAGTTATCTTTTTGGAAAGTGTTGAAGGTGGTGGGTTACTGGTGCAAAGCTGAGAAATAGTTGCTTGGGGTTTATCTAGATTAGTTGAAGTTCTGGGCAGGACTGAGCATCAATCTTAAAATACTATGTGGCTCAGCCCCAGTCATATTCCAGTGAAGATAAGGCTACTGATTAAATAATAGAGCTCTTATGTTCTGTAACTTCCTCGAGGTATATTGTCTGAACCTGTCTTTTCCCCAGTAGTTATTTGAGGTAAAAAACCCTAGCAAACGCAAACAGGATTTATAGGTTCATTGTAGGACGTGAGGATCTAGGGAAAATTTATGCTTCAGAAACTCATTTCTCAAGTACATGGAGTCCCAGGGAAGAAAGTTTTGTTGTGGGAAAGAAGAAGAATAGGCAAACAAATCCCAGAAGACTCCAGAAAAAACAAAACAAAACAAAACAAAAAAACAAGTGAGGATTAACTTTAAAGAAATGATCACGAAATCATGTGTTCTGGTCGGAGTCTGCAGGATTTTCCTCGTCTTGTTGAACCCACAACTCTTCCCCTTTTCCATTTATACTCTCCCCAAGCAGTATACTGTCCCTTTGCTAAGCTTCATTCCCTTCGTGTAGCTGTTCCTTAGGATCTTTTTCTCTCTGTAATGTGAATGACTGATTAAAAGGTAATAATGTGAGTCACTTTCAGGAAAATTCCCATTTCAAAAAGAAATCTTTTAGAGATTCTGTGAAGATAAATGATGACATCTGTAATTACAGAATTCCTGTATCAGTGGCAAGCAGATAGAAGATTTTCTTTTGAGGACGATTTTTACAAAGCTCCTTAATTTATACCACATATTTCTAAGGCTGGCCTTGATTTGGACTTATAGACATTAGTATATGCTCCAGTTAAGTTCTATTTAATGAAAAGAAAGAAAAAACCCCAAAATCCAACTGAAAATTCACTTTTTTCCATTTGTAAATTTTAATTTAGTGTTCAACCTCTTGAGTGATTTTTTTTACTACATGGACTTCAAACTTATTTCCTCCAAACAACATAAATATAGCTTAAAATGCATCTCAGATCTCAAATAAGCTTCCCTTTCTTTTCCATACACAGTGTAGATAATGACATAAACATGTCATTTTAATTCCTCCCCCCAGGCATGATCTGATGGGTCTTTTCTTCTCTTTAGTCTCTCCTCACCTGCCGTTGTCCATTATCATGGATTTCATTGCCAACAGTATTCCCCTATTTTCATAAACAGAAATAATTACAACTAAGCATCTCCATTAAAAAAAAAAAAAAACTATTTATAGTGCTGGCAACAGGCTTAAGGAATAGCTGAGTCACGGGGTTATTGGGAGAAATTTTCTTTGGACATTTTGCTGATATCCCTCTGTTGGTTTTCCTCACTGGCCACACTGATTGTGCCCTTGTTTCCCAAATAACAATTTAGGTAAATTTAGTTCTCCTTCTGTTGATATTTAGGTGTCTTAGCCATTTCATTCCTTACTCTTTTTCCATCTTCAAAAGTTAACTTTGTGGACATTAGCTCTGAGAGGTATCTACTTATCAAGACAAGTTCTGGAGGAGAAATACCTAATTACAATCTCCAACATCAGTAGAACCAGAAAGGCTGATGGCAATTTCCCAGTGATCTTCTGGTTCTGTTTTTCTTAACCTGAATAAAAAGACTTGCTCATAAATTACTTAGGTACTTGCAGTATATGCCTCTGTAGGTATTTTTGACTATAAAATGATTTCAGCTTTTAAGAGGCCTAAAGATTTCCCTGGTGCAGTAGTTAAGAATCTGCCTGCCAATGCAGGGGGCACGGGTTTGAGCCCTGGTCTGGGAAGACCCCACATGCTTCTCTCCTGTGCACCACAACTATTGAGCCTGTGCTCTAGAGCCCACGAGCCACAACTACTGAGCCCACATGCAACAACTACTGAGCCCACATGCCACAACTACTGAAGCTTGTGCACCTAGAGCCCATGCTCCACAACAAGAGAAGCCACCACAATGAGAAGCCCGCGCACTGCAGCAAAGAGTAGCCCCCGTTCACTGCAACTAGAGAAAGCCTGCATGCAGCAACAAGACCCAACAACACAGCCAAAAATGAATGAATGAATCAATGAATCAATGAATCAATAAATAAATAAATAAATAAATTTTAAAAAGAGGCCTAGACTATTTTAGCTACCTGAGATTATTCTATTGATCCTAATAAAATACTTATTTCTAGACCAGCCTAGTGTTGTTTCAGTAACAGGATGATATTACAAAACCTGACAGATCATTTCTAACCCTGTCACCCCATTATATGCCTTGCATTAAAAATAATAGTAACAACTTCTTAGGCTGATAAAGTACAGTTTAGCCAGAGCTTAATTTTCTGATATCTTCTCTTACTATTGAGCTACTCAACAGGTGAAATGAACTGATGGCTTTTCCCATTAAAATCAAGATTTTTATCATGAACTGAGACAAGAGTGATTCAGAACTTGCCTTGCGGATGGTACTCTTGCAGTTATCCTTTTTCATGACATCTTGACACTTTCCTCAAGGCCTCTATCAGATCACATTTCAATTATGATGTCTCTGTGGTCATCGCCTCTGCCATCTGTACCCCCATCACTCTCTAAATTATCCTTTGGAGAGGCTGTACAGTATTGGTTCAGACAGACCTAAGTTCAAACTCTAACTCTGCCTATTACTAATTTCATGACTTTGAACAGATTGCATGTCTTTTTTGAGCCTTATTTTTTAAAAATCTGTAAAATGTAGATAACATTTTCTTTTAATGTGAATTTTAAATATAATTGAAACCGCACACCTGGTCTCAGATTGGCACCTCAGATGGAATTTGAACCCAGCCAAAACTCAGATTAGGACTTGAGCCCATGGGCTGGGACTCAAACCCCCTGTCTTGTAATTAAAATCATTCACCTGGTTTCAGGATTTACTATTTTCCAGTGGCATCTTCTGCCACCCCAGTAAAGACTAACAAAAATATCTTCAGATATATTGCCAAAGGGCTCCTGGAGGGCAAAATCTCCCAGATTGAGAACCTCTTACTTTAGGATAACTTTGCTGCAATGAAAACTACACAGACCTTTTGCTTTCCAGCTGGGTTTGTGATTGAAAAACAGAATACAGACAACTAAAGTTGATAGCTGCTCATTAATCATTAAAGATAATTGATGCCATGTAGTTTGGGGAAGACCACAGTATCCTAGTATAGCATTTTTACTAATGTTTACTGTATACAGATGAGCCTTTGTAAAAACAAACTTACACTTTAAGAATTTTTATTCCCAAACTGATTCCTGCTCTGACTTCGCGTTAGTGGTCATGAACTCAAACATGAGCAAAAGTAAAGGGTTTTGATAGTCAGATCTCTAGCCAGAATTTTTAATACCTTTAGTGTTCTCATCAAAATATGTTTTGCCTTCTTTTTGAAGCATTTGCTTGACTCTTCTGGATTTCATTGTACTTTCTCTTACCATCATTACCATCTAAATCTTGGGCATCAATTACATATTGCCTTATATTATTTTCTGATAGTACAAAAATATTAGCATTGGCTACCCAGTGAAAGTACAAGCTCTCTGTGGGTAACATACTTCTCTTTTATCTCTCATGACATCAAATATAGTGTCACATTCATTAAAAAAGAGCATAGTCTTTGGAGTTAAACAGATGTGGACTCTACTTAAGGTTCTATCACCCAAAGGCTGGATAAACTTACACAACTACTCAATGTCTCCATGTAGAGTAACCTCTACATGCTGTATGTTTGAAATATACAACTGGTTTCCATGCATTCAAAGCAACCCTCTGATTAGAATTAACTTTGTATCTAATATTCCAGTTTGCCTGGAAGGAAAGAATATACTGGTCATGCTAACCTGGTTGTCTGGATCCATGATTGCTATAGTACTTACTGTGGATTAATACTTAAGTACCCTAATTTTGTTCATTCATCTCTTGTGAGCCTAGTTCATCTAAGACAGTGTTTAAGAGATGAACCTCTCCCGCTTTACTGACAAGATCAGAGTTCTGAACCATAAAGCCAAGGACTTAGAATATGGGAAATGACAGAACAAGTACCACATTACGAGGCTACTTAGAGACCCTTCCTGGAAACCACCAATCTCCCTTCAGAGTCTCTTCAAATTTCAAGTCAGTTGGAAAACGGGATCTTGAAAGATTACAATGGTGAATGTGATAGAGTATCTACCCTATAGGCGTTCACCTTCGAGTAAATTTTAGGTTGTATACCTGACAAATTTATTCTGTTTTTTAATACTCAGAGATGATTTAAAGTGATACAATAAATGCTTATAGGTTTATTGATTAAAATAACTTGAGAGAATTGAAGTAACATTGTGTATGCAGAATGATTTCATATAGCTTGATCTCAAAGCTTTGGACTTAAATAAACACGTCAAAAATTTCTCTGTATGACATTCTTAGCTTTATGGTGTGTGTTACCTAGAGAGCAAATATGGGAGGATTTTGTGATCTGCCATATGAAAACCTATGGCTCTGTATTTCAAAAGTATCTAATATTAATAAATCTGAAAATAACCAACTGTCTATATGTAGTATATTAATAAAAATATATTTTAGGAAGGGACATTAGCAGAATTACATATTGATAATGGAAATCCTTATTTAACTCTTGGTCTTCTTTGCTATCTTAGTAAAAGTTTTACCTTATTTTGGAGCCACAATTTAGCCAAACTTTTAGTTCAGTAAGTAACTTTTTCTATCCTCTTCAATGCCATGTTTGAGTAACAGCTATTGTGGTATCTCCAACAGTAGCACAGCATATTTTTAGAAGGAATGACACCAATAAGAACAATTTATTGAGCACTGACTGTGTGTCAGGTCCTATTATAAGTGCTCTTAAATCATCTCATTGGATTTTCAAAACAACTATATAAGGTAGACATTGTCTGGCTGTGCAAATGAAGAATATTAAGAAACTTGCATGACACATAGTAAGCGGTAGCACCCTAAAAGAGAGTTTTGTTTGTTTGTTTGTTTGTTTGTTTTGCGGTACGTGGGCCTCTCACTGTTGTGGCCTCTCCCGTTGCAGAGCACAGGCTCCGGACATGCAGGCCCAGCGGCCATGGCTCATGGGCCCAGCCGCTCTGCGGCATGTGGGATCCTCCCAGACCAGGGCACGAACCCGTGTCCCCTGCATCGGCAGGCGGACTCTCAACCAATGCGCCACCAGAGAAGCCCTAAAAGAGAGTTTTGATATTCAAGTTCATCATGCCATCTTTCACCAACCATAGCTCATTAGACTTCTAGGTCATAAGAAAATGTACTGATGCAGTAACTTACTAGCTATACCTTGTAGGAGGTAATGCAGCTTAAAAGGACATTTCTGACCTTTGCCTAAGCCTGCTTTTGTAATAAATTCTTTGTCTACTTTTCCCATCCAGCTAATACTATCTTTACTTTAGAAGAAGACAATTGAAATGATGTGGTCTGAGGTGACTTCCAAGCCAGGGTTTCCAGACTCCATTCCCGTGTTCTCCAGGGGTTGCATGGAAGTGGCTCAGTGTTGTTGTGACAAAGAGAGGTGAGGGGGGAAAGTCAGCACTTCAGTTCACTGCTCCCCACAATCCCCTTAGACAACTTCACTTCTCTTTGCTTTCAGTCTTCTGTATATTTCATTGGGTGGGGGTGGGGTGGGCAAGAGGAGTACCGGTTACCTATCTTTTTAAAAAAGTTTTAAAATCACTCATCTGGTTGACTTCTGTGTTTAACAGAGGAAACTGAGGCCTGGGGAGTTTAAGAAATTGGCCCTTAATCTCACATCTTATCAGAGAAAAAGCCCAGGTCTCCAAACTCCCAGTCCAACCTGCTCTCCACCACCCCATAATTGCTACCCTACAGAAATCCAGTGCAGATGTGTTATATTTGGCTCATCAGAGCCTGGGCTGACACTCTGCAGGCCATTCTGGGCTTGCTGTGGATGCTCCTAACCCCCATCGTTACTGCAACAGCAGAGGCTCATGGAATTTGTTCTTAGTCCCAACCTCTGCTTGCAAGTACCTGACACATGCTCTGTCCTGCATTCTTTGAAGGCCTCCTTGAGTTTCAGCACTGTACCTACATGTTGTTTAGGGTAAGAGTAGCTCAAATATTTTATGCAGACAATTGAACTTGGAAGCACAACTAGGCAACCTGTTTTATTAAACAGATTTTTTTTGTGGTACACAGGCCTCTTACTGCTGTGGCCTCTCCCATTGCGGAGCACAGGCTCCGTACACGCAGGCTCAGCAGCCATGGCTCATGGGCCCAGCCACTCCGCAGCATGTGGGATCTTCCCGGACCGGGGCACGAACCTGTGTCCTCTGCATCAGCAGGCGGACTCTCAACCACTGCGCCGCCAGGGAAGCCCGATTCAACAGATATTTTTGATGACTTCCATGTGCCAAAATCCTTTTGAACACTGAGGATACACTAGTAAACAAAACAGATAAAAATCCCTGATGTCATTGAACTTACAGACAATAAGGATCAAAGGGATAAATCGAGCCAAGAAGAAGGAATGGGAGCTCTTGGGAAGGTGCATTGCTGTTTTACGTAGGGTGATCAGGACATCAAGAATACAGTGTTTGGGTCAGGACCTCAGGGAGGTAAGGAAGCAAGGCATACAGATATTTGGGAGGAAAGTGGAAAACAACAGCAAGTGTGGTAGCACTGGGAAGTAGTAGAGTGTTCCAAATGTTTGAGCAGCAACCAAGAAGCCAATGTGCATGGAGTAAAGTGAGCAGAATGAGTGAGGAGGAGAACAGTAGGAGATGATGGCAGAGAGGTGAGGAGGTAAGGGGGAAGCCATGGTGTCAGATCCCAATTTGTAAAGACTTTGACTTTTGTTTGCTTGCTTATTATGAAAAGTTCTCATGCTTAATCATAACAGATTTATTTGTTTCTGGTGAGGGTAATGGAATAACATAGCTTTTATTGTAGACGTATCCACAGATGAATTACTGATCTTACGATAAAAATCTAGGAGATGCTATGATTTCTTAACTTCTATGTATATACAGCAAATTTTTAAAGTCTAAAGATGTAGAGATATAAAATTAATACAAAACCTACCAGGTAGTTTTGTCAAACAATCCTTATTATGTTACCTATATTAATAAAAAGATATAAGTATAATATTTCCTATTTCATGTTATAAAGTGCCTTCTTTTGTTATGAGTTTTGTTTGTCTCTAAATCATTGGGCTCTTTCTCAAAATCCTACATCCGTGTTCACTTTCCTTCTTGGCCTTCTTCATTGATCTTTGCAATTTCCAACAAATTATAAAAGAATGGACATCCACCCATAGAACTAAATTCTTCATGGCACAGGTAGTACATAATTCAGCACCAACATATTTCCTTCTTTTTATAGTTTGGAGAAGAGCATTCATCTGGGGTTTGAACTGTGTACTTTCTAACTTCATTGCATTAGCTAACACAATTTTAGATTTTGGGTAAAGGGAGATCATGATGAGAAAATATTTACAGGGAAAGGGAAGTTACAGGGAACGGGAAGTTGCAGGGAAAGATTTACAGGGAAAGGGAAAGATATATTCATGTTACCACCTGATGATAACGATATTTTTCTCTCCAATAAGGAAATGGATATTTTCAAGTTAGGAATGGTGGTTTTCAGGATTGCTATTATTTAGAGAGAAGACTTGTATATACGTATGAGAGAACTTCTTGAGTTTTAATTTTGTCTTGATTTCACTATTGTTACAAATGACTTTATGATTCATGCTTACAGATTAGAAGATCAACTAGTTCCAGAGGGTGATTCATTCTATAAACAAAATTGGTTTATATGTCTCAAGTAGCCAGTTAGGGTCAAAAGCCACTGTTTCATTCTGTGACAATCTTGTTGGGTGTCCAAGAAGACAACAGAACTGAATATGAATTCTGTGTCCTGTGGAGTCTGATTCTTAATTTAACTTGCATTCTGAGTACTTTTATTACTTCAGTTCTTCCAACATGCTGGCAATGGACACTAAGAATAATAATATCCTTAGCCTGGATAGGTTCTCTCTGAGCTTATCTAATTATCTTCCAGTGACTGTCAGTTTTCACCACTATCATCTTGGGAGAGTGACTAGATTTCTGTTCATTTAGCTCATAACAAGAAAAAGAACGTAGATTGACTCAGTACTTATTACATACTAGGTGCTTTATACCCATAA
This sequence comes from Hyperoodon ampullatus, assembly GCF_949752795.1. NCBI lineage: Eukaryota > Metazoa > Chordata > Mammalia > Artiodactyla > Ziphiidae > Hyperoodon > Hyperoodon ampullatus. The sequence continues at coordinate 142,309,986 of NC_136917.1, read as the reverse complement.
TTTTTTTAATAAAGGAGATTTAATAATCTCACTTTATGGAAAAGAAACTAAAGTTTAGATATCTTAGCAACTTGCTCAAAGTCACAAAGCTATCAAATGGATGGGCCAGGATTTGAACCCAGTTCTGTTTGATTTCAAAGCCCAAGCTTTGGTACAAGATTACTGTGTACAAGGCAGATGCTTAGTAAATGAAAATTTTCTTAAGATACTGATTAAATTGTTCAATTCATTGTTAGAGCTGAACAGTGAAGATACATTTTGTCAGTTTGTTTAATACCAACAAAAACAAAAAGTGTCTCAATGGTGTATCTGTTGATTTGAAATAGAACATGGCAGATGAACAGAAGAATTTTCCCCCTATATTTGTATTCATGAATAAAAGGAAAGTGAAGTTTTTATTCAGTCTGGTCAAAGATAAGAGGCTCTTGTTATGAGTCAAGGGTACTTCTATTTTTCTTTTCTCAATTAACCATAACTTCTCATATTCTCTGGTTAGAAAGAAAGTTATACTATATTTTGAAGGACTAAAATGGGAAATTAATGAGACTCACAGCTTTGTTTGAGATGACTAATGGAACATTCTGTACTTGAACCTGTACTTGGTTTCCAAGTAAAGGTAGATGGCATGGCACTGAAATTTCATGATACAATTTGTTCTTTTCCATCCTATTTCTCTAGGGCACTCACTTTTAGAGTTGACTTTCTATAGCTAAGGATATATAAAGATAATTATTTCCAACAATCAAAGGAATAGCTACTGTTCTTTTACCCAACTCCTACCTCTGGAACCACAAAGGACTAGGCCCCATTTCCCAGAGATTCTAATTCATTAAGTGTGTAATTTAGAAAATCTCTACTCGTGACTTGGTTAAGTGTCAGGAACCACTGTCTAAGAAAATCAGTTCCAGATTTTTTATACATGCCTCTGTAAAATCCTAAGTACATTTTAAAAATTCCATAAAAGTTTGTGTTTTTTTCTTCCCGTTATTCTCAAACCGTGTGTGTTCACCATGGACAAGTCTCCATACTGCCTTCCCAGGGTTGAACAGGATGGGGATAAATTATAAACAGTCTTTATATCCAGAATTTCTCAGCTCTTAGCAACATTTCAGGAACACTTGAGTCCTAGAGAATCCCTTTTTATCCATATATCAGATATAGAGGGAGTATTTTCAAACATGAGCCCCCGGACTTTGTGTGTGCGTGTGGGTATGTGTGTGCGTGTGTGTATGTGTGTGTGTGTGTGTGTGTGTGTGTTGGTTTACTAGAGCTGGGGTATTCTAGTTCTGGAAGCCAGAAGTCTGAAATCAGGGTGTTATCAGAGCTGTACCCTCTACAGAGTCTCTGGGAAAGAACCCAGTCCTGCTTCTTCTAGCTTCTAGTAGATGCTCAGCATTTCCTGGTTTGTGGTTGTATCACTCCAACCCCTCCTTCATCTCATGTTGCCGCTCCTTTGTTTGTATTTAACTTTACTCTGTGCCTCTCTTATAAGGATAATTGCACTGGCATTTAGAACCCACCTGGGTAATCCAGGATAAATTCCTTATCTCAAGATCTTTAATTTAATCACATTGTCTACCATATAACGTGATATTCACTCTCTTGTCACATAATATTCATAGGTTTCAGGGATCAAGAAGTAGACATATCTTTAAGAAGCCATTTTTTTTTTCAACCTACTGCAGTCACTCTTATGATCAGATGTCCTATCCAGAGAGTTTGAATGACTATATTTCTCTTCAAATTTCTGTGTATGTCAAATTAACCATATTTCATAAAAAGTAAAAACCTGGATTGGTCCTAGGACGTTAATTAATAATGAAAAAAATAAAGCAATTTGGGTTTATTTACATTTTCACTGAATTCACTGTATTTTGTCACCTATATTGCATATAATTGTATAAATACATCATTCATTCATTTTAAAAACATCTATAGAGCACCAGATGTGTTCTATAGATGTGATGCTTGGCCCTGGAATGCAAAAATTAAAAAAGGTATAGTTCCTTCAATTGAGCAGCTAGTAATCTAGACAAGAAGATATTTGTATCATCATTTCATTCAATTTCTAAGTGCTATTATACTCCTATAGCCAGGCTATAAATTCACTCTTTTAATCTGCCAATCTTCTAGTTTGATATTGTTTATTCTGATTTTAGAGAGAAGAGAACCAAAAGAAAATATTAGTTTAAGACTATACACATGGTAGGAGATAAACCTTAGATTTAAACTATTGCAGTCTGATTCCAGAGCTCAACTATCAAGCACCGCATATACTACATTGATTATTTAATAGAACACTCTATAATGGAGTTTCTAAGAATGAGTATACTCCTTTTCTAACTGCTGTTCAATTATTTTCTTCTAGGTATACTCAAACTTTTCTATGTGGCTTTGTCTCTTCTGATGCTTGCCTCTTGGGTGTTAGGGTTGTGAAAGTTCTCTTGTGACTTGAGTTATATGGGTTCATCCTCCTCCTAAGGAGGACGAACTAAGACAAACAAGAATTTGGAGGCATGACATCCTACTAGAAACACCTCTCTGCCTCTCCCTTTAACTTAGATGTGAAAATTGATGATTAGAGATGGTGAGAAATTGTTCTTTTTAAAAGTAGCTTACAGATTCACCAATGATAGGGAAACTCCTGCACATTTGGTAATGGATTTCCATATAGCTTGTTCTGCAACTTTCGTGAGAACATATAAGAGTGGTCTTATTTGGCATCTAAGGAGCTGACTCATCAATTCTCATTTTTACAATCTTGATCCATCTGCCTAAATAATAGCTAAATTTTCTTTAAATAACTGATACCATGAGAGGTCTTTTCTTCTGCAGGAATAATCCTTATATTGCTTTCTAATCACCAAAAAAACTGACACAGTAATAGGTATTCAGTAACATTCAATAAATTCAGGTCAAATTGTATCGATTCTTTATCTAGTAGTTTTAGCAAATATCAGATGATGAAAGAAAAGATGGTGGATTTGGTACAAAGAAATTTCCCAATATACCTCCACATGGACCTATAATGTTGCTAAGGGGTACATTGTAAGTAACCAAAAAAATGGTTCAGTGGTGTTAGCAGCGACTTTTAACTGTCACTATGGTTTTGCTCAAGCCTGGGCGAAGTATGCATTTTAGGAGGGACATGATTAGTGGTGGCCCCCCGTTCCTAACTCATTCCAGCCTCCAGTGACAGCTTGCACATTGGAAGCATCAACTTGAATGATGCTGTGGTGGTGACTTTTTGATTTCTCAGCTGGTTCTGCCTAGTGTTGTTATGTTCAGGGTAACAATAGTTTGTGGATCTCCTAATAAAGATGTCAGAGAACTAACAGGTGTGCAATGTGGTTAATCATCAAGGAACATGGAGTGTCACTTTTACTTCACAAACTTTAATTGTAATTGGAAGAAGTAAATAATTCAGTTACTATTCCCTTATTCAAATTATGTTGTCAGATTTTCAGTCTCTGCTTCTCCCAGAGAGCTTTCAACATGCTGTTTAATGTGGTCTGAAAGAGAGGGCTGGCTGGAATACTAATTTCCTACATTTGTGGAAACAGCTCTCTTTGGACCTAGATATGGAAATGAAATTGTGATCTGGTGCCATTAGTATATATTACTGTGATACAAGTGACTCTTCCACAAGTGACACTATTAAGTTCTCACTGAATATTTTTCTAGAACAACGTCTTCCCTCTTTCAAGAATAAAGTGATTCTGGATATTGAAACTTCTACTTTGGGAAATCCTGTTCCTCTGTGTTCACAAGGAAACTTCCTCTCTAACCTCATGAAGAACCGTACTGGGTAAAATTCTTATCTTTCTCTTCACCCTCATCATTCAATCAGGAATAGAAAACTTTTCCTCCCTTTGTTATTATCTCCAGCTTCCTTTCTATCTTCACTGTTGTGTCTTCCTCTCACTCTTTATCCTTTCCTCTCTCTCTCTCTCTCTCTCTCTCACACACACACACACACACACGCAGACATACACACACATACCAGCTTGCTCTCAAGCAGAATCAGCTGTTTTTCTCTATTTCCAATTATCAAATAGAAAACTATAGTGGCATATTTAGATGTCTGACCCATCTAAGTCCTTCTGTTTGGAAGATCTTTGGCTGTCTCAGGCTTCTATCACTGCAACTGGGGAGTTAGTTGTATTTAGGGGGGGAACTAGAACTCCTACTGTATTTTCCACTCTAGCAATACAAGAAAACGTGGTTCCTGCTACAGCTTTAGACAGTTGATACCTAGACAATCCTCACTTAGCCCCTTGCATGTGTCCTTTAGTAGTTGGAACCCAAAGGGAATAAGGAGTGGAAAATTAGGCTTCTCTAACCTCTGACTTGTAGGAAGCAATATACTTGGAAGTGGCTGCCTAGAGAATGATTTGGGAGCTGTGTATTAATCTGCTCTCAGAGGGTTTAGATATGGTTTATAAGCAAAAACCAATCAATCAATCAAAGGGATGTCCTTCAGTATGTTATCCACACACCTGTTCTTGGTTAAGCACTTCTTTCTCAACATAATGCTTCACAGACTTGAAGAGAGCTTTCCTGTTGGTTACTTTGATGTGAAAATACACCATCTCCTATTAATCAAAATTTATTCTGCCTTCTATTACAGCGACAACTGTGGCCATATTGGATTAACAGCCAAGTTGTTAACATAAGTCTAAAACCCCCACATTTCTCTTTTTCACTATTTCTTTCTCTGTGCTTCTCTGTGTTAGCCTTTGAAATGTAAATAGGAAAATTTCCTTCTCCAGAGTGGTTAACTTTAAACCGTAGCCAGTTTAATTATCCTCTTCTGATCAGATGTCTCTACTACATTTAGGTGTGGCTATCAATTGTCAATTATTTTAACAATCTTACCTAGTTTACTCTGACGTTACCGCCAAATCTTTTCAAGAGTAAAAACGTAACTTGAAGCTATAAATCCAAACATATCAGTAGGTTGTTAGTTTGGTTTATTTGATACAAAGCCTCTCATTTCATGGTTAAATTCTATTGCACACAAATCTCTTCTGAACAAATTTGGATGAGAAGCCAATGACTATGGCTTGTGGTCGTCCAATGGTGGGGTTGAAAATATGTGGTGGTCATATTTTGGAGAGAGTTTGTTTGCCAAGTGGAAATGGACATGATTATCCTGTGTTATTTGTATCTACAGAGTCTTTCATCCATATTACTTCTCCATAATGTGGCTTTAAATTATCTGCTAGGACTTGATTGGGATGTTTGATATTCTTTCTCTTTCATAATCTTTGTTTTCTATTTATCCATGCCCCCCTCTTTTTTTTACAATAATAGTAGCGATCATAGCAGTATGTATTGTTATAGGCACCTCTGATATATTGTTGTTCAAAATTCTTGCTTCTCTTCCCCTGGAAGGAGTATACTTTAGAGCTCATTTCTGCAGGAGGATTTTGCTTTTCTATCCTTTTCAGCTTATTCTGGCACAGGCTCTGGATAGTGAATTGTGAGTTGTAATAATGTGGGATATTTCTGACCAGAAGTTTTCCAAATCAGCTCGTAGTTATCAATCTCTTTTCTCCCTACAAATTCCAGATAGAGGCTACCCTCAGTCTGCGAGAACAAGAGAGAAAACTGTTGTAAGTCACTGACATCTTTCAGGTTGTTTGTTACTATGGAAAAATATAGACTAAGTTGACCAATAAAACCCCTTGACTTAACAGTTACAACTCTGGGAATTTATCCTCAGCAATAACTTAACAAGTGAGAAAACATACAGGATTAGAGACACTCATCACATTGTTCCAAAAATTTCAAAAAATTAGAACCAAAACGTAACAGTGATTTCATTAAATGACAACACATCTATACAATGGAAATCTATGCAGTCATTAAAATTGTTATGGTATATATTTACATATATATACTTTTATATAATTTTATATATATATATATATATATATATATATATATATATATATATATATATATCTGTTTAAAAGTATCATGCAAGGATATCCAAAATATATTGGTAAGTAAAAACTGGTACAGTACGAATGATTCTATTTTAGCAAAATGATATATTCATCAAAAGAATATACACTGAGTACCAAAAAATATTTATAGGAGTAGAATCATTATAATAAACATTGAAGACAGACCAAAAAGAGAAGTCATAACATTGTGAGGAGAAGGCTTACGGGCGAGAGTAGAATAAGAGAAATGCTGTGCTAACAGCTTTACCTTTTGAATAACGTAGAGAAGGCACAGAAGGACCATGCTGTTAGCTGTCAATGCTCTCTCTTCCTCTCCTACTCACTGCCTTTGTAAATGCAAGCCACGGATGCAATTTTGTTGGAAGGCATCTGTGAACATGAGCCTAATGATCAATAAATTGAGTGCTGAAGCTGAAATCAGCTCCAGGGTAATGTATGATTTAAATCAGAGTATATCAAAATAAATACCCACCAAAGGCTTTACTATCTGCAAAACAGCAAAATTCTCTGTCTTGTTTCCTCTTTATTGTTTACTGCTTACTATTTATTCTTTACTTATTTGTTGTATTTACAGGTTCTAAAATTAGAATCACTAAAGTTACTCAAAACACTTGTTGGATGAAGTACTGATCTGACTTTTTCTAAAGCTTATATCTCTTGCTTTATACTTGCCAAAATCTTCTCAAGCATGTACTTCTGAATTCTATGACTTAATTTTTGACCACATATACCACGGCATGGAATAATATGGTTGGTTGAATATAGCACTTGCTCCCATGACTTTTGCCTATCCTCTGCCTGTTAGCCTTCAGATGCTTCCTTCTTTGGCTCTCTTCTGTATCACAGGAAAGCTGACCCCTATAGGCTGCAATTCTCTGGCTCCCATAACAGCTAGTTTCTCACTGGGATTAGCCAAGAGGAGGCACCCACAGATATTTGAGGGTGAACAAATGAAAAAGCCAGATGTTCCTTTCCTCCTATTTCGCCTGTGCAGTATTTTGCTATATAGCTCTGTGACTCCAGCATCTTTTGATCAAGGTCACTGGGTTCCAGATTCCATGGAGTGACTCTGGCTCTAGGATTCAAATAACATTATCTTCTCAAGTTGAACCTACAGCCTAGGAGTGTTTGGTGGCCTTGGACTTCCATTACCTGTGTAACCAATCTCCTGCATTAAATACCCTTGGTTATGAGAAATTAAGTCAGCTTCTGTTTTTCTGTTTGCAATCTGACATAAAAAGTTAGTTATTGATTGTTTAGTTTGAAATATGATTTGCTATAATCATGTGTAATAAGGGAAAATGAGATTTCATTTATAGTAATTTTTTTAAAATTTCAAAGATGTTATCTGCAATAAATATCAAAATTCAAGGAAACAATTTCTCAAGGATTCAAGATTAATTTTTTTTTCAGTGAGGATGGGAAAGGATTATGCTTATGTGATTCTAAATAGGTAGAACTTCTCTATGTAAACAAAATCAGTGTTGCTTCCTTTAAAGGTGCCATTGCTGCTATGGACTTGATCTATTACACTTGAGATGGAGATGACCACTTTCTAGTGGTATGAAGGGCAATGCTGTCTTTAAAAGAGAGAGAGAGAGGGAGAGAGGGAGAGAGGGAGAGAGAGAGAGAGAGAGAGAGAGAGAGAGAGAGAGAGAGAGAGAGAGAGAGAGAGAGAGAGAGAGAGAGAGAGGAGACCAGTTTAGGCAAGACCTTCAGTTCCCTTTGTGTGTGGTCCTTACAGATCTGTGAAGGGTCTCACTCTGCTGAGCCTGATTCTGACCTGGCTCTCATCCTGGCCCTTGACTCTCCCTCTCTCCAGGTGGAAAAATGAGAACTCCAGTTCCAGGCCATATAGTCTATGCCACATCTCTGTTTTTAGCCACACCCACGAGAGGCTTTATTTCCACATTTCATTCCTGCAGTCCTTGAATTTTATTTTGTAATTTATATGTTCTCTGAAAAAGAGGTGAATGTCAGCAGACTGGAGATGTGCCCTATCTCTGTAAACATACTTCATGTGATTATCTTTTCTTCAAAGTTGTAATAATATGAAATAAAACACTCTTTACTTATGCTAGGAAAGGCAGTATTATATAATGGTTAAGAACTTGGGCATGTGGATTTGGATCCTTACTTTGCCATTTAACCAATTCTGGAAACTCAAGCAAGTTACTTCAAATCTCTGTCTTCATTTCACCTGTAAAATAGAGATGAAGAGATTTACGCTACCTAACAGGCATCTTTGAGGACAGAATCTAATGTTTTATAAATAACTTATTGTAGTGCCTGGAACATGGGAATATAGTAAACACTCAAGACTTGTAAGTCATTACAGTGATGATGGTGATGTTGGTACCTGTATAACAGAATCTAACGAGAAGACTGATTAATGTATTTATATTAGGTATGGCCTGGTATATTTTAAATTCTTTGAAGAACTGGCATATATTTATGAGCATATTTCTATATATGAGTTTTTATATATGTGTCTTGTTTATAGAATAAAGTCCAAAGAATACTTAGGATCTTCCAGAAAAGAAAAAGAGTTATAGCCAAATAAGGTCCTGTTTTCTCTTGTTTTTCTTAAGTCAAGTAGGAATCTATTGAAGGACCTGGACAACAATAAAGAGTCAGTGCAGTGCTACTTAAAATGTTCAGACTAACCTTGAGATGCAGCACAGACATTCCCCTGTCTAGTTGCAGCATTCTTCTGGGTGTAATACAATGCAGGACAACCACGTTGAGTCATGAAGAGCCTCTTTTCTAACTGCCTTATAGTAAAATAGAAGAGAATGGGCAATTCCTTTCCAACTGAGGATATATTTCCCACCTTCTCCTTAATCCTCCTCAAATTCTACCTGATTTGAAGAGTAATGCAACCATCCTAAGACCTTACATTTGCTGAGTTCAATCTGACTTAAATTCATGTATTCTGATATCTTATCCTACTGACCTCTCTTTTCCTCATTTCTTTTGTAATTTCATCCTTCTTTTCTTTACTTTTTGAACTCAAAACAATGTAGTTTCCTAAAGTTCTATCCTAGGTCTTCTTCACTTGTCACTCCACGCTTTCTTTTCTTAGGCAATCTAGGATAGCCACACCCATAGTCATCTCTCCACTGACAACTCAAGCTTATGTATTTTAACCCTAACTTCTGAGCACTGGCCCATACATTCAACCAATAACATTTACATTACTATACTTTCTAGGTATTTCAAAATGAACATGTCCCAAATAGTATTCATTATATTCACCTACTCTAAGTGGGTTTTCATTCATTATTTCTTGTCTCAGCAAGTGGTAGCAAATTCTACAAGCTTTACAGGTCAGAAACCTCAGTGTTTCCTTCTCCATCACCTTCATACCTAAATCATTATTATGCCTTATTGATATTATACAGACACTTCTTAAATATTTTATCAATTCACTTACTTCCTTCTCTACTGCCATCACACATCATCTTTCCCTAGCAACCTGCTACAGGTCTTCCTCTACTTGTTCTTGCCCTTTTTGTTCCAATTTTCTCATAAAAGCCAAACATCTTTTTTTTTTCAACTTTTTATTTTGAAGTGATTATAGATTCATAGGCGCTTATAGAGAAATGTACAGAGAAGTCCTGTGCATCCTTCCTTCAGCCTCCCTCAGCGCTAACCCCTTACACAACTAGAGTACAATATCAAAAACAAGAAGTTGACATTGATATAATCCATAGAATTAATTCAGACTTCACCAGTTATTCACGCACTTGTGTGTGTGTGTGTGTGTGTGTGTGTGTGTGTGTAGTTCTATGCAATTTTATCACATGTGTAAGCTTTGTGTAACCACCACCACGGTCAAGATACTAGACTGTACCATCACAAGACTCCCTCATGTTACCCCCTTTATAACCATACCCATACCCTTCCCTGTATTGAATCCCTACCAATCACTCATGTGTTCTTCACAGAATACTGCTGGTGTTTCGATCAGATTTTTAGCCTCCAGCACTGTAAGAAAAAAATATCTGTTGTTTAAGCCACCCTAACTTAGTCCCTGCTGGTGCCATTTACAGGTATAGAAGGCCCTCCCCTTGTCCACCTGGTGTCACTGAACCAGCATTTGCATTGGGATAGGAGAGCGGAAGCCACTGGGTCTGGCCCTCCTATGATCCTGAGTGAACGGCAGGGAGACACAGGCAGCTGCTGATGCTGCCCCTGCCATGGACAGGACTGCCACTGGAAGCTGGGTGGGGCAGGGAGGACTGGGGTGGTTGGGCCTTCTTGCTATTGATGCTGCCAGTGGATTGGACCACTGCCAGGTCCAGATTGTAGAATGAGGATTACGACTCTCCACTGTGTCTCTCATGCTTTCCTTCCCCAGTCCTTGGCCAGAAAGGACAAGCTTTTCTTTTGGGTCGTTTTTGTTTTGCCTGTGCCTGTGGGTGGTTCTGGGCTTTAGACCTCTCCTGTGCCCAGTCTAGGAGCATATGGGAGATAAAAGGAAAATCTAGGAAATTTCACCACGTAGTCAGTCCCCATGTCCTCAAATTCTGTTCTCAGCAGTCTGCCTTCTTTCTTCCTTCCTAGCCAGTGCTGTTGACACTCTTTCAGCTTACTTTCAGAGTTCTTTCTTCATTGTCTAATGGACAATTTCTTGGGTATTTTGTTGTATTTATAGAGGAGCGCAGAATAAAGAATTCTATACCATCTTGCTGTAGAACAAGAGACAAAATAATCTTTAAGAAAGTAAATGTGCTTGGATTGCTTTACCCCTTATAAGCATCATTATAAATCATCAATAGGCTTTCTGAATTCCAGTCACATGGTCTTCTTTCAAATTTATACATACACCATATTCCATTTCTACTCAGATACTTTTCTACTGCTCTTCTTTCAGCCTGGAACCATTTTTTTTTCTCCCTTCACAATCTCCCATCTTCTATTCTCCAGAACCCCTTGCCTATCCATGAATTCCTATTTATCTTTTAGAACTCAGCTCAAATATTTAGTCAAGGAAGTCCTCTCTGACTCCCCATACCAGGTCAGACCCTCTTACACTATATACACTATTGTACTCCCTCTGTTCTCCTTGATGTTCAGTCATTGCATTTATAATTAAGCTAGTGGTTGTGTAGTTAATTGTTTAATACTAAACAATCTCTATCCATTGCTAGAATGCAAGCTTCTTAAGGTCTGGGTTGATCTTGTTCATCACTGATCTCCTCACCTCCCTCCCGGTACTCACCAAGCATCTGACTACATAAAAAGTTTTCATTACTTAAATTTAAAAAATTCAGTATGTGTCTGGGATTTTCCATTTTCAGAAAGCTTTGCAGTCATTAAGTAGATAAATATCTAAACAGTCCTGAAAGTTTAAGGAATTAAAAGTCACACAGTAGTTAGGAAACAGTTGTCCTCTTCTCAAAGCTCAGTTTGAGAAAATTCCTCCCACCTACAAGGGGGAGTTTATAGTAAAGACACCTTTTTTTTTCTTTTAATGGCAGGTCAGTAAGTTAGTTCTAAGGTGTAGTTTTCCCTAATTTCTTCCACAATTATTTACTCCAGTCAGCCAGGCATGGGGCAAGATCCTGGCGAGACAATGGTGAACAAGACAGATTTTTTTTTTTGGGGGGGTACGTAGGCCTCTCACTGTCGTGGCCTCTCCCTTTGCAGAGCACAGGCTCCGGACGCGCAGGCTCAGCGGCCGTGGCTCACTGGCCCAGCTGCTCTGCAGCATGTGGTATCCTCCCGGACCGGGGCACGAACCTATGTCCCCTGCATCGGCAGGCAGACTCTCAACCACTGTGCCACCAGGGAAGCCCACAAGTTTTTCTTTGATGAAACTTGCAGTTGGAAAACACAGAGATGATCTTCAGGGAGAAACTATGAAGACCCACAGCTATTGTGTTTCTTACTTGAGAATTGGTGTCAGTTTCTAATATTTCTAATTTTTACTCAACTAAAAGAAACAGAGAAAAATTATTTCTTGAACAATGAACCACAGAATTAAGAAAAAAATCAGCATTTTGAAAGAAAAATGTTGAGCAGTCCATAGGCCAGTAATTTTCCCTAAATCTGTAGGGGATTTGGTGCATTCTGTTTGGATTACTTACTAATACAGGAAGAGGATCTCAAGTAACAATGTGTTGCACAATGTTATTCTGGAAATCTCATGTTAAAAGTAATGCCACCACCAATGTAAAGTTGCTTTTATTTCCTCAGCAGAGTTTATAAACTGAATTTTTGTTCCAGTAAATACACTGCAACAGTAGTTGTAAGTAGAGAAGAAAGGACAGTTCCCTAGCATTTCCTAACATTAAATAAAACAAAACTCCAAATCCTCAAAGATTGTTGCCATCTTTCCTTCAGTAATAAATACATTAAACTCAGTTCACTTGTTTGCTAGCATTCCAGTAAGAAGAATAAATTCTAACATTACACTTTTTAGTCTTGACATTTGAAAATGTGGTTGAAAAAGATGCTGATGATCACTATGTTTTCTGAGGTTAATATTTTAGATGTAGCCTTTCTATCTTTGTTGGAATTGCTATGTTAACTATGGTGGATATTTTGTATTGGTTGGTTAAAAGAGAAAATGACCCCACTTTAGACCACTATAACAAACTTCTGCATCTGCCATAATCTTAATCAGTCAACTGATACATGAATAATTTGATCATCTTTCTACCATTGAATTGATAGATTTTGTAAACTTACAGATTAAATGAAATCAGTTAATAGTGTAAAAAACTGTATTTAAAACCTGACTTATTGGGCTTAAGTTGGATATTTAATTAAATCTTCTTCCCTATCCTAAGTTTGGAACTGGAGTTGAACAAATGGAGGTCAAAGTAGCAGCTAAGCTCTGTAACTTAAATGTATGACCATAAGCAGAATTTCTCTTATCTTGTTTTAATCTAAACCTTACAATGATCTACTCGAGTATTGTTGTTTAAAAATAGGTGCACAGGTTCTCTGACATTTCTCCCTTCAAAAAGTGGAATCGGGCTTCCCTGGTGGCGCAGTGGTTGAGAGTCCGCCTGCCGATGCAGGGCACACGGGTTCATGCCCCGGTCCGGGAGGATCCCACATGCTGCGGAGTGACTGGGCCCATGAGCCATGGCCTCTGAGCCTACGCATCCGGAGGCTGTGCTCCGCAACGGGAGAGGCCACAGCGGTGAGAGGCCCACATACCGCAAAAAAAAAAAAGTGGAATCTACTTCCTCTCCCCTTGAGTGTAGATAGATTCAGTGACTTGCTTCTTAAAAGGAAAATATGGCAGACATGATGACTGTGACTTCTGACACTCAGTCAGTAAAAGGCACCCTTATTCCCTCCTTGTTCTTTCTCTTAGACCATTCACTTTGAGGAAAGACAGCTGCTGCTGTGTCATGAGGACACTCAGCCAATCCATGGCAAGGTCCACATAGTAAGGAACTGGACTTCCTGCCCACAGCTATGTGAGGGAGCCTCTTGGAAGCAAACACTGAGAAATCTGGCTCCTGTCTAAAAGCCCATGAGTAATTTTCAGACCTGATCACAGGTAATTTCCAAGGCTTTGCCTGGCAGACCTGATGAGAGAAAGCTGTCCTCTCCAGGCCAGACCTGTGTACAGCCAATGCATTATGGTCTCTGAAGGGAGTTGCAATCAAGGACTCAAGCCCCCTGGCCAGTCACTTCCTTCATATATTTGCATTCTTGGTTTCGGTGGGCACCTGCACTCAAGCTTTCTTTATCTGAGACCTTAGGCAGAGGTCAACTCCAGGTGCCTCTCCTGAGGCCTCCTTATTATGGGGAGGAGGAGAAAATCTTGAATTCATTTAGGAGGGTGTTAGGAAGACTACTGTAAGGAACTAATAATTGAGCTCATATCTAAATAATACTAAGGACTAACTAGATGAAATAGGAAACTTGTGAATAGGTAAGAGGTGTCTCACCCTAAGGAGTAACATGTGTTTACCCAGAATTCCAGCCTTACAACTATGAAGCTTCATAAGGTAAGTAGAGAGAAAAAGCAAGATGAGCCAAAAATATCTCCAGAATGCTGACCCTATAGGCAGTGACCCTGGTGTGCCTACTTTTTGGAAGCAGGGGGTGCACAATGCATCCTGCTTCTCAGCAGGAAGAGTCCAAAGAGAGAGGGGAAAAGGCTGAATTGTATATGTTCAAGTTCTTGTCTCAATTTCACCCTTAGGAGAGTCATACCTCTTCCCCAGAGAGGGCACTTAAGGGAAAACCACTCCACAAATGGACCAAAATAGGGTCTTAGTGAAGTTGTATTTTCCACATTTTGTTACAATGATCAACATTCTGGGAAATTTTACAGGTCATAAAATCAGTAACTGTTACTATGATATTTTGGACACCCAAAATATCATAAAATAGGTGCACAGATTCCTTGACTGTGATTTATGATTCTTAGCAGGGCAAAAAAAAAGTGAAGCTTTTGATGAGTAAGGTTATAGACATGGTCTTTTGTCAGGAATAAAATCTTAAATTTGTTGCTGTAAGTAGTCAACTTCTCTTCTACTTAATGCCAATTTATCTGTGGTCAACTCACTATTTTCTCCACTGAGATACTAAAAGACCAGTAATTAACCTGAAGGAAAAGGGAAAAGTGTGAACTCCATAAAAGTACCTTTATCAAGTTCTTTGCATTCTTTGGTCTTCATCTGTCACAATACCACACTGAGCTAATTATTCATTATATCCATTTAACAAATGTATATTCAGGGACTTCTCTGTTTTGGGATCTGTGTTAGATATGGTGGACACAATACTGAGCAAAACAAAAAGACATTATTTCTGAAGTTAAAAAGTTTATAGTCTAGTAAGGAAAACAGACATCAATAAAATAATTCCAAAAAGTCAATGTAAAATTACATTGGTAATAATTGCTAAGAACAGATGCATGGTACTGTGGAGGCCATGAAGAAGGGATGTGACTTAGGTGGGAAGTAGAAAAGACTCTTCTCCTTGGAAGTAATATTCAAACAGAAATCTGAAAGACAAGTAATAATAGCTAAAATCAGAAGTGTAGAGATAGATAAGAGGTTTTCCAGCCTGAGAAAATAGCTCAGGTGAATGGCATCTTGCAGCAGGCAGTGTGGTTAAACATCAGGTGTAGATAAGGCCTATTATGTCTACACCCAGTTAAGAACTTGAGTGTTGATCTGGCTTTTTCAAGCATCATGTTTTCCTGGACAGAACAACAAGTGGATGCTAGTGATGGGAATTTATTTGCCTAGAGTATTCAATTAGGATATTGAAAAAAATGAACCTTAAAATTCCAGTGGCTTAACATGATAGAATTTTTTTCCTCATTCCTGGAACAGTCTGTTGAAGATGTTACTGCTTGGTGGTGGCCTTCCACATAGTGTTTCAGAGACTCAGTATCCTTCCATCTTGCGGCTCTACCATCCACTACCCTCCAACAGGTGGAGGGAGACAGAGTGAAGAGGACACAACAACTTCTTTTAAAAATCCAGGCTGGGCTTCCCTGGTGGCGCAGTGGTCGAGAGTCTGCCTGCCGGTGCAGGGGACGCCGGTTCGTGCCCCAGTCCGAGAAGATCCCACATGCCGCGGAGCGGCTGGGCCGGTGAGCCATGGCTGCTGAGCCTGCGCGTCCAGAGCCTGTGCTCCACAACGGGAGAGACCACAGCAGTGAGAGGCCCACGTACCGCAAAAAAAAAAAAAAAAAAAAAAAAAAAAAATCCAGGCTCTGAAGTAACACACATCATTTTGCTCATATTTTATTGTTGTGAACTAGTCATGTGACTGTACCTTTACGCAGGGGGGTGCCGAGGAATATACTCACTGCCTGGGGAGATGTCTCTGAGAAACACCTACCATATTCCAGAAGGTGGAACATAAATTTTTTCATGAACGGCTAGCATCTTTGCCATACTTACTTAATGACTGCAAACTGCTGATTGGTTATGTCATTATACCCCCGACCTTGAATTTCATAACTCTCTGGGCAATTTTGTGAAACTTTCACAGCAACATATTGATTTTTCAATGTGAAAAATAAACACATATGCTATTTGGCATTTTGGAATGAGGTATACAGATTTTTATGATCATAGATATTTTTATGATATATTTATAAGAGAAAAAATCACTCCCTAGCAGGAGGAGAGAAATTAGTTAGAATTGTTTATCTTGTTTAGAAACATGGTCTTTAATAATTTTTCTCAAGCCTTGAGCAACTAATTATATGGGTGGATCCTAAATCGAATGCAAGTGAGTACAGAGGACATTTCTGAATAAGCAGTTACAATTTCCTTTCTAACTGTAAACCTCTTCAGTTATAACAGGAAACTAAACAGAATTTGCATGTGTGAAAGGTTCAGTTTGAGGTATTTTATTTTTATCATTCTTAAAAACTCATTGGTTCATCTGACCTTTTTTTACGGTAAAATTTATAATGTGAAAGTTTTTTATGGTCAAAATTTATAATGGGAAATACCACAAAAGTGTGTGTATGTTTGGTCCGCCCAAAAAGGAGCTTTAGAGATCAGATAAGTAGGTGAGAAGACTACTAAAGCAGAAAAATTACTGCACATTGTGCCACCCTAGCTCTGGAATAAGTGGCAAATGTGACTTTAGCCTCAGAAACATTGAGAGCAGGAACAATATCTGATTCATCTATTCAAGGGTGAAAAACTAACTGGAATAATTACTTTAGCCTAAGAGCGATAAAGCACCAGGTGCTGAGATCCTGACCTGATGTACATAAATTAAAAAACAATGGTAAAATATTATATCTGTGTAGTGCTTTGTGATTTCCAAAGCACCATCTGGGGTTGATATTTATCACCGTTGCAACACAGCAATAAAGATAGTCAGACAGTTATAAAGTTGAGCACTTCAGAGAAGTTATGTATGCACAAATCTTTTGGTTAAATTGCCCCAGGAGTTGAGTGTTCCTAGTATTTATAAACTTCCACTCGACTTTGAGTTTATGTCACTCCTTGTTCTCCTGTTGATGGATTGCACTTTAAGTACAACCCTAAAATACTAATACTCATGAATAACATTTTTGACTGGGTGAGCTAAGCTATTATATAATTGGACTTTTTACCACCAGGCATTGAAGTAATCTAGGATCCTTATGTAGTCTTGGCTTCTAGGTTTTTCCCTGACCCTTAGAGTTTTATGTCCTTGGCCAAATTTCTTATCTCTTTGAGTCTGTTTCTTTATCTGTAAAATGGAGATAAGGATACTTGTTCTTATCAGTGTCATGAAACGCACATGGGTAATTTATAAAGATTGTGACAATTTTTATAAATTTAAATGTTCTACAAATATAAATTATTTGGCTTCCTCTTCCTTGTTGGTTTGTATAATCCAGCCTAATCCAAAAATAAATGGATCTCAACCATGGGCTTGAGCCTAAATGAATTTGGTTCTTGGGATAACAACCTTGTTTTATGATTTCTTAACCTTGACTTAAGTTGACCAACTACCCTAATTTGTCCACGATTTTCTGAGTTTTAGCAATGAAAGTCCAATGTCCTGGTAAACCCCTCAGTTCTGGGAAAACCAGGTTGGCTGGTGACTCTACCTTGACTTTCTGATTCTAAGAATCCTTCTCAGAAATAGTTTTTAATCCTCTCTTATTAATATGAGATCTTTCTTTGGAAAGAATATCCCTTCCATATAAGTCCATTTGTTTTTCAGAATATGGATTATATCAGACTTTCAACCAAATCACATGGCTAAATAGTATGTAATACAGTTCACATGACTACATAATGACATAGAACTTTTATACAGAGATATGTGATCAGTTAATTGTGATAACCTCCACTCTAGCACTTATTATATTTAATTGAACTATTTAACCATCTGTTTCCCACATCAGATCTTATCAGGAATCCAGTCGTGCTCATCTTTGATTCTGTACCATCTAGCATGCTGACTGGCATACTGGAGACACCTAAGAAGTATATAATAAACTGAAATATGGAGCTTAAACTTGCACAGTTCAACCCTTATGAGAGTCAGATTTTTGATGATCTATAAAGTGTACATAATAAAAGCTTCATTAAAGCCTCATAGAGTTTAGTAATACTTAAATTTAAAAAAATGAAAAACGTTACTTTTGTAAACTATAAAGTATAATAAAATTTAAGTTTGAGAAAGAATTGATATTAATATTTAATAACTTTAACCTTACAATTTGTCTTTCAGTCAGTCATGACTCCTGGATTCTTGCTTTGATCTTTGAATATTAAATTTGTGCTTCTATCCAAGAGTTTATGTCATTTATCCTATCCTATCCTAAATGACCACAGGACAATGTGAAACAGACTCTCCTTGACATGGATATAGCCACGTATAAATTAATATCATCATATCTAAATATAATAAGAAAAGTATATGCATTTAAGTTCCATCTACTTTATTTCCTGAAAGACTTTGCTCAAAGGTCATCCGTGTGTGTTATGTTTTGTTTTTGGCTGCACCGTGAAGCTTGTGGGATCTTAGTTCCCCGACCAGGGAATTAAACTTGAGCCCTCGGCAGTGAGAGCACAGAGTCCTAAACACTGGACAACCAGGGAGTTCCCTAAGGTCATCTATATTAATGCTGTGCAATAGTTGGTAAACCAATGAAACCTCAATAAATTACATATTTATTGCAAAAGGAATTAGGTCTTTATTGCAACATGATTCACAGTTGTCTCTTCAACTTATTCCTGATTAGAAAGTGTTCTTCAAATGCTGTTACATCCAGGGCTTGATTTTGGTGGCCCATCACAGGTACTCTATTCCTATGGAAATTCCCACTGAATTAATCCTTGGTTCTGAAAATCCATCAAGAATTCAGAGCAGCTTGATCAATATGGAAGATAGTTTTTGCCTCTCGATTTAGATTAATTTGCAGATTGCATTTTATTTATTTATTTATTTTCACATCTTTATTGGAGTATAATTGCTTTACAATCGTGTGTTAGTTTCTGCTGTATAACAAACTGAATCAGCTATATGTATACATATATCCCCATATCCCCTCTCTCTTGCGTCTCCCTCTCACCCTCCCTATCCCACCCCTCTAGGTGGACACAAAGCACCGAGCTGATCTCCCTGTGCTATGCGGCTGCTTCCTACTAGCTATCTATTTTACATTTGGTAGTGTATATATGTCAATGCTACTCTCATTTCATAGCAGCTTGCCCTTCCCACTCCCAGTGTCCTCAAGTCCATTCTCTACGTCTGTGTCTTTATTCCTGTCCTGCCCCTAGGTTCATCAGAACCTTTTTTTTTTTTTAGATTTCATATATATGTGTTAGTGTATGGTATTTGTTTTTCTCTGTACAGTATTTGTTTTTCTCTGACTTACTTCACTTTGTATGACAGACTCTAGGTCCGTCCACCTCACTACAAAGAACTCAATTTCGTTTCTTTCTATGGCCGAGTAATATTCCATTGTATATATATATATATATATATATATATATATATATATATATATATATATATATATGCTATGTCTTCTTTATCCATTCATCTGTTGATGTACAGTTAGGTTGCTTCCATGTCATGGCTATTGTAAATAGTGCTGCAAAGAGCATTTTGATACGTGTCTCCCTTTGAATTATGGTTTTCTCAGGGTATATGCACAGTAGTGAGATTGCTGGGCAGTATGGTAGTTCTATTTTTAGTTTTTTAAGGAACTTCCATACTGTTCTCCATAGTGGCTGTATCAATTTACATTCCCACCAACAGTGCAAGAGGGCTCCGTTTTCTCCACACCCTCTCCAGCATTTATTGTTTGTAGAATTTTTGATGATGGCCATTCTGACTGGTGTGAGGTGATACCTCATTGTACTTTTAATTCGCATATCTCTAATGATTAGTGATGTTGAGCATCTTTTCATGTGCCTCTTGGCCATCTGTATGTCTTCCTTGGTGAAATGTCTATTTAGGACTTCTGCCCATTTTTTAACTGGATTGTTTGGGGTTTTTTTTTGATATTAAGCTCTATGAGCTATTTGTATATTTTGGAGATTAAGCATTTGTCTGTTGTTTCATTTGCAAATATTTTCTCATATTCTGAAGGTTGCCTTTTTTTTTTTAAATAAATGTATTTATTTATATTTTATTTTTGGCTTTTCAGCAATACACTCTAAATGACTTGCCAATTCAGATCAAAGCAGAAAACTGTTTTGTAGTTCTTGTAGATGGATTTTTTTTTATTTTGCTTTATAACAAATTTAATCAGTTATACATATACATATGTTCCCATATCCCCTCCCTTTTGCGTCTCCCTCCCACCCTCCCTATCCCACCCCTCCAGGCGGTCACAAAGCACCGAGCTGATCTCCCTGTGCTATGCGGCTGCTTCCCACTAGCTATCTACCTTACGTTTGGTAGTGTATATATGTCCATGCCGCTCTTTCACTTTGTCACAGCTTACCCTTCCCCCTCCCCATATCCTCAAGTCCATTCTCTAGTAGGTCTGTGTCTTTATTCCTGTCTTACCCCTATGTTCTTCATGACATTTTTTTTTTCTTAAATTCCATATATATGTGTCAGCATACAGTATTTGTCTTTCTCTTTCTGACTTACTTCACTCTGTATGACAGACTCTAGGTCCATCCACCTCATTACAAATAGCTCAATTTCCTTTCTTTTTATGGCTGAGTAATATTCCATTGTATATATGTGCCACATCTTCTTTACCCATTCATCCGATGATGGACACTTAGGTTGTTTCCATCTCTGGGCTATTGTAAATAGGGCTGCTATAAACATTTTGGTACATGTCTCTTTTTGAATTATGGTTTTCTCAGGGTATATGCCCAGTAGTGGGATTGCTGGGTCATATGGTAGTTCTATTTGTAGTTTTTTAAGGAACCTCCATACCGTTCTCCATAGTGGCTGTACCAATTCACATTCCCACCAGCAGTGCAAGAGTGTTCCCTTTTTTCCACACCCTCTCCAGCATTTATTGTTTCTAGATTTTTTGATAATGGCCATTCTGACTGGTGTGAGATGATATCTCATTGTAGTTTTGATTTGCATTTCTCTAATGAGTAAAGATGTTGAGCATCCTTTCATGTGTTTGTTGGCAGTCTGTATATCTTCTGTGGAGAAATGTCTATTTAAGTCTTCTGCCCATTTTTGGATTGGGCTGTTTGTTTTTTTGTTATTGAGCTGCATGAGCTGCTTATAAATTTTGGAGATTAATCCTTTGTCAGTTGCTTCATTTGCAAATATTTTCTCCCATTCTGAGGGTTGTCTTTTAGTCTTGTTTATGGTTTCCTTTGCTGTGCAAAAGCTTTTAAGTTTCATTAGGTCCCATGTGTTTATTTTTGTCTTTATTTCCATTTCTCTAGGAGGTGGGTCCAAAAGGATCTTGCTGTGATTTATGTCATAGAGTGTTCTGCCTATGTTTTCCTCTAAGAGTTTGATAGTGTCTGGCCTTACATTTAGGTCTTTAATCCATTTTGAGCTTATTTTTGTGTATGGTGTTAGGGAGTGATCTAATCTCATACTTTTACATGTCCCTATCCAGTTTATCCAACACCACTTATTGAAGAGACTGTCCTTTCTCCACTGTACATTCCTGCCTCCTTTATCAAAGATAAGGTGACCATATGTGCGTGGGTTTATCTCTGGGCTTTCTATCCTGTTCCATTGATGTATCTTTCTGTTTTTGTGCCAGTACCATACTGTCTTGATTACTGTAGCTTTGTAGTATAGTTAGAAGTCGGGGAGCCTCATTCCTCCAGCTCCGTTTTTCTTTCTCAAGGCTGCTCTGGCTGTTTGTGGTCTTTTGTGTTTCCATATAAATTGTAAAATTTTTTGTTCTAGTTCTGTGAAAAATGTCAATGGTAGTTTGAAAGGGATTGCATTGAATCTGTAGATTGCTTTGGGTAGTATAGTCATTTTCACAATGTTGTTTCTTCCAATCAAAGAACATGGTATATCTCTCCATCAATTTGTATCATCTTTAATTTCTTTCATCAGTATCTTATTGTTTTCTGCATACAGCTCTTTTGTCTCCTTAGGTACGTTTATTCCTAGGTATTTTATTCTTTTTGTTGTAATGATAAATGGGAGTGTTTCCTTAACTTCTCTTTCAGATTTTTCATCATTAGTGTATAGGAATGCAAGAGATTTCTGTGCATTAATTTTGTATCCTGCTACTTTACCAGATTCATTGATTAGCTCTAGTAGTTTTCTGGTAGCATCTTTAGGATTCTCCATGTGTACTATCATGTCATCTGCAAACAGTGACAGTTTCACTTCTTTTCCAAATTGGATTCCTTTAATTTCTTTTTCTTCTCTTATTTCTGTGGCTACATTTCCAAAACTATGTTGAATAAGAGTGGTGAGAGTGGGCAACCTTGTCTTGTTCCTGATCTTAGAGGAAATAATTTCAGTTTTTCACCATTGAGGATGATGTTGGCTGTGGGTTTGTCATATATGGCCTTTATTATGTTGAGGTAGGTTCCCTCTATGCCTACTTTCTGGAGAGTCTTTATCATAAATGGGTATTGAATTTTGTTGAAAGCTTTTCCTGCATCTATTGAGATTATCATATTTTTTTATCCTTCGATTTGTTAATATGGTCTATCACATTGACTGATTTGTGTGTTTTAAAGAATCCTTGCATTCCTGTGTTAAACCCCACTTGATCCTGGTGTATGATCCTTTTAATGTGCTATTGGATTCTGTTTGCTAGTATTTTGTTGAAGATTTTTGCATTTGTGTTCATCAGTGATATTGGCCTGTAGTTTTCTTTCTTTGTGACATCTTTGTCTGGATTTGGAATCAGGGTGATGGTGGCCTCGTAGAATGGGTTTGGGAGTGTTCCTCCCTCTGCTATATTTTGGAAGAGTTTGAGAAGGATAGGTGTTCGCTCTTCTCTAAATTTTTGGGGGCACTATCATGTGAAGCCGTATGTAGCTGGGGTTTCATTTGTTCGAACATTTTTAATCACAGTTTCAATATCAGTGCTTGTGATTGGTCTGTTTATATTTTCTATTTCTTCCTGATTCAGTCTTGGCAGGTTGTGCATTTCTAAGAATTTGTCCATTTCTTCCAGGTTGTCCATTTTATTGGCATATAGTTGCTTGTAGTAATCTCTCATGATCCTTTGTATTTCTGCAGAGTCAGTTGTTACTTCTGCTTTTTCATTTCTAATTCTGTTGATTTGAGCTTCTCCCTCTTTTTCTTGGTGAGTCTGGCTAATCGTTTATCAATTTTGTTTCTCTTGTCAAAGAAGCAGCTTTAAAATTTCTTGGTCTTTGCTATTATTTCCTTCATTTTTTTCCCATTTATTTCTGATCTGAACTTTATGATTTCTTTCCTTCTGCTAACTTTGGGTTATTTTTGTTCTTCTTTCTCTAATTGCTTTAGGTGTAAATTTAGGTTGTTTATTCGAGATTTTCTTGTTTATTGAGGTAGGATTGTATTGCTATAAATTTTCAACTTAGAACTGCTTTTGCTGCATTCATAGGTTTGGGTCATCGTGTTTTCATTGTCATTTGTTTTTAGGTATTTTTTGATTTCCTCTTTGGTCTGTTCAGTGGTCTCTTGGTTATTTAATAGTGTATTGTTTAGCCTCCATGTGTTTGTATTTTTTTTCATATGTTTGTATTTGTACAATTTTTTCCTGTAGTTGATATCTAGTCTCATAACGTTGTAGTCAGAAGAGGTACTTGATATTATTTCAATTTTCTTAAATTTACTAAGGCTTGAGTTGTGACCCAGCATATGATTTATCTTGGAGAATATTCCATAAGCACTTGAGAAGAAAGCGTATTCTGTTCTTTTTACGTGGAATGTCTTATAAATATAAATTAGGTCCATCTTGTTTAATATGTCATTTAAAGTTTGTGTTTCCTTATTTATTTTCATTTTGGATGTTCTGTCCATTGGTTTAAGTGGGGTTTGAACCTCCCCTACTATGATTGTGTTAATGTTGATTTCCCATTTTATGGCCGTTAGGATTTGCATTATGTAGTGTGGTGCTCCTGTGTCGGGTGCATAAATATTTACGATTGTTCTATCTTCTTCTTGGATTGATCTCTTGATCATTATGTAGTGTCCTTCTTTGTCCCTTGTAATAGTCTTTAAAGTCTATTTTGTCTGATATGAGAATTGCTACTCCAGCTTTCTTTTGATTTCCACTTGCATGGAATATCTTTCTCCATCCCCTTGCTTTCAGTCTGTATGTGTCCCTAGATCTGAAGTGGGTCTCTTGTAGACAGCATATTTATGGGTCTTGTTTTTGTATCCATTCAGCCAGTCTTTGTCTTTTGGTTGGAGCGTTCCATTTCCATTTAAGGTGATTATCGATATGTATGTTCCTATTCCCATTTTCTTACTTGTTTTGTGTTTGTCATTGTAGGTCTTTTCCTTCTCTTGTGTTTCTTGCCTACAGAAGTTCCTTTAGCATTTGTTGTAAAGCTGGTTTGGTGGTGCTGAACTCTCTCAGCTTTTGCTTGTCTGTAAAGTTTTTAATTTCTCCATCAAATCTGAATGAGACCCTTGCTGGGTAGAGTAATTCTGGTTGTAGGGTTTTCCCTTTCATCACTTCATTTATTTATTTATAAATTTATTTATTTATTTATTTAATTTTTGACTGTGTTGGGTCTTCATAGCTGCACATTGGCTTTTCTCTAGTTGCAGCAAGCCAAGGCTACTCTTCATTGTGGTGCATGGGCTTCTCATTGTGGTGGCTTCTCTTGTTTCAGAGAATGGGCTCTAGATGTGCACCCTTCAGTAGCTGTGGCATGCAGGCTCAGTAGTTGTGTCTTGCAGGCTCTAGAGGGCAGGCTCAGTAGCTCTGGCACACGGGCTTAGTTGATTCATGGCATGGGGGATCTTCCTGTCCAGGGCTCGAACCTGTGTCCCCTGCACTGACAGGCAGATTCCTAACCACTGCGCAACCAAGGAAGTCCCCTTTCTTCACTTTACATATGTCCTGCCACTCCCTTCTGACTTGCAGAGTTTCTGCTATAAGATCAGCTGTTAACCTTATGGAGTTTCCCTTGTATGTTATTTGTTCCTTTTCCCTTGCTGCTTTTAATATTTTTTCTTTGAATTTAATTTTTGACAGTTTGATTCATATGCGTCTTGGCTTGTTTCTCCTTGTGATTTTCCTGTATGGGACTCTCTGCGCTTCCTGGACTTGAATGACTATTTCCTTTCCCTTGTTAGGAAGTTTTCAATGATAATGTCTTCAAATATTTTCTCAGACCCTTTATTTTTCTCTTCTTCTTCTGGGACCCCTTTAATTTGAATGTTGGTGCATTTAATGTTTTGCCAGAAGTCTCTGAGACTGTCCTCAATTCTTTTCATTCCCTTTTCTTTATTCTGCTCTGTGGCAGTTATTTCCACTATTTTATCTTCCAGGTCACTTATCCATTCTTCTGCCTCAGTTATTCTGCTATTGATTCCATCTAGAGTATTTTTAATTTAATTTATTTTGTTGTTCATCACTGTTTGTTTGCTCTTTAGTTCTTCTAGGTCCTTGTTAAATGTTTCTTGTATTTTCTCCATTCTATTTCTGAGATTTTGGATCACCCCTACTGTTATTACTCTAAATTCGTTTTCAGGTAGACTGCCCATTTCCTCTTCATTTGTTTGGTGTGGTGTGTTTTTACCTTGCTCCTTTGTCTGCTGCATATTTATCTGTCTTCTCATTTTGTTTAACTTACTGTGTTTGGAATCTCCTTTTCACAGGCTGCAAGTTTGTAGTTCCTGTTATTTTTGGTGTTTGCCCTCAGTGGGTGAGGTTGGTTCAGTGGGTTGTGTAGTCTTCCAGGTGGAGGGAACTGGTACCTGTGTTCTGGTGGTTGGGGCTTGATCTTGCCCTTCTGGAGGGCAGGACCACATCCAGTGGTGTGTTTTGGAGTGTCTGTGAACTTCGTATGATTTTAGGCAGCCTCTCTGCTAATGGATGGGTTTGTGTTCCTGCCTTGCTTGTTGTTTGGCATGGGCTGTCTAGCACTGGAGCTTGCTGGCCGTTGGGTGGAGCTGGGTATTAGTGTTGAGATGAAGATCTCTGGGAGAGCTCTCACCGATTGATATTATGTGTAACCAGTAGATTTCTGGTGGTCTAATGTCCTGGTCTTGGCCTTCCCACCTTGAAGGCTCAGGCCCGACACCTGGCAGGAACACCGTGACCCTGCCAGCCACACAGCTCAGAAGAAAAGGATGAGAGAGAAATAAAAAAACAAAAAGGAACAGCCAGGACCATCGGACAAATGGTAAAAGCAAAGCTATACAGATAAAATCACACAAAGAAGCATACACATACACACTCACAAAAAGAGAAAAAATATATATATATATAAAAGGAAGAGAACAACCAAACCAATAAACAAAGCCACCAATGATAATATGCACTAAATACTATATTAAGATAAACATAAAAGTAGAAGAAAATTAGGCGCAGAAGGCAAACCCCAAGTCTACAGTTGCTCCCAAAGTCCACCACCTCAGTTTTGGGAACAGTCAATGTCTATTCAGGTATTGTTCAGATGCAGGTTTATCAAGTTGATTGTGGGGTTTTAATCCACTGCTCCTGAGGCTGCACAGTGAAATTTCCCTTTCTCTTCTTTGCTTGTACCGCTCCTGGGGTTCAGCTTTGATTTTGTCCCTGCCTCTTTGTGTAGGTCACCCTCAGGCATCTGTTCCCTGCCCAGACAGGAGGGGGTTAAAGCAGCAACTTATTAGGGTGCTCTTGCTCACTCAGGCTGGGGGGAAGGAGGGGGAAGGTAGTCATAATTGGAATATGGGGTGAGCCTGAGGTGGCAGAGGCTGGCCTGACATTGCAATAGCCTGAGGTGCGCCGTGTGTTCTCCCGGGGAAGTTGTCCCTGGAGCTTGAGACCCTGGCAGTGGCATGCTTCTCAGGTTCCCAGGGATGTGTGGATAGTGACCCGCACTTGCACACAGGATTCTTTGTGGCAGTGGAAGCAGCCTTAGCATTTCATGCCTGTCTCTGGGGTCCTAGCTGGTAGCCACAGCTCATGCCGATCTCTGGAGCTCACTTAGGCAGTGCTCTGATTTCTGTGGGCACAGTGGGGAGGAATCCCCTTTCCTCGTGCACCCTGAAACAAAGGTCTCTTGCCTCTCCAGCAGGTCCAGACTTTTCCCCGGACTCCCTCCTGGCTAGCTGTGGCACACTAGCACCCTTCAGGCTGTGTTCACGCAGCCAACCCCAGTCCTCTCCCTGCGATCCGACCGAAGCCTGAGCCTCAGCTCCCAGCCCCCACCCGTCCCGGCGGATGAGCAGACAAGCCTCTCAGGCTGGTGAATGCTGGTCGGCACCAATCCTCTGTGCAGGAATCTCTCTGCTTTGCCCACCGAACCCCTGTTGCTGCACTCTCCTCCGTGGCTCTGAAGCATCCCCCCCGCCATCCCCCTTCCCCCATCTCCACCAGTGAAGGGGCTTCCTAGTGTGTGGAAACCTTTCTTCCTTCACAGCTCCCTCCCAGAGGTACAGGTCCCGTCCCTATTCTTTTGTCTCTGTTTTTTTTTTTTTTTCTTTTCTTTTGCCCTACCCAGGTACGTGGGGATTTTCTTGCCTTTTATGAAGTTTGAGGTTTTCTGCCAGTGTTCAGTAGGTGTTCTGTAGGAGTTGTTCCACATGTAGATGTATTTTTGATGTATTAATGGAGAGGAAGGTGATCTCCATGTCTTACTCCTCCGCCATCTTGAAGGCCCAACCAGTTTTGCAGATTTTAAAATGTTAAGACAAGGTTCTCATGTGAGACTCCTGGCTAATGTGTATTCAGGTCTCAAATCTTGCCTTCAGTGTCACTTCCTGGGGACTATCTTCTCAACTACCCCAGATTAAGCAAGGTCTCTTGATCATGTGCTCCCACAGTACCCTGTGACTCTCTTTCTTAGCTATTTCCATGAACTATTATAAAGGGAAGAAACAGCCTGAAATTTCATTTAAAAGAGATTCACTTTATTCAGTTGAAACTATACTTCATCTTATTCTATAATGGCATCATTGTTACTGAACCCTAAATCCTCCTGGGTGGTTGCTCAGCCTCTTGAGAAGCAGTAGGAGGCTGGTATGTGATCTGGGAGGAATGTAGGACATCAGTAGAACTGGTGATGTTCTAAGCCAGGCCAGGGGTCGGAAGACATTTTAGGTTGCTGGTTTGTTGTAAAAGGACATAACTCAAAAACAGCCAGATGGAAGAGATGAATAAGGCAAGATATGGAAAAGGGCATGGAACATCCACGCCCTCTCTGAGCATACCACATGTTCGCCAACCCAGAAGCTCCTGGATTTCGATTAATTTAGATTAAGCTCTTGGATTATCTTGATGATGGAATAGGTGGCTCTTCAGTTTCTTCTCCTGTAGGATGCAATGTGTGGGGTCCCCAATAACTGAGTACTCTCTTTTTGCAGTGATCTAAAGTAAGGCCTCAGACAGAGGAGAGTATTCCAGAGCAAAACCTACCATTTCCTCTCTGGATTTCAAGTTACCTCTTTTCAGAGATATTTAGAATGAGAACATGGTGTTTGGAGTCTTTATCATTGGAGCTGAATTGAATTGTTTTTCTATATCATGGACTCTTTGAAGAAAAGAAGGACACAAGAGACCTGGAGTAGACTGGTAGGACTCCCAAGATCAACTTGAACTTGAAATTGTAAAAGCCATAGTGGAGGGTAATGGGAATGGTGAAGTAAAGACCAACATGGATATGGTGAGTAGAACATAAGGTGTGCTGGCTTCTTAGGCCATGTGGTCAGGAGGGATGGACTAGAATATTTATTCTTTTATGTAGTCATTCCTTTATTCAACAAACATCTATTTATTACCTGCTATGTACCAAGTAAGAACTGGGCTTATAGTAGAGACCATGATAGGTCTTTGCTTTCATAGAATTTGCATTATATTTTTTGTGGGGGAATCACTGATAGGTAGATAATAAAAATAAGTGAATTTCTAAACCATAATTCAAAAACAGTCATGTACCACAGTGTTCATTGCAACTCTATTTACAATAGCCAGGACATGGAGGCATCATGTGCCCATCAACAGATGAATGGATAAAGAAGATGTGGCACATATATACAATGGAATATCAGTCAGCCATAAAAAGAAACGAAATTGAGTTCCTTGTAGTGAGGTGGATGGAACTAGAGACTGTCATACAGAGTGAAGTAAGTCAGAAAGAGAAAAACAAATACTGTAATGCTAACACATCTATGTGGAATCTAAAAAAAAAGAAGGCTCTGAAGAACCTAGGGGCAGGACAGGAATAAAAATGCAGACGTTGGGGCTTCGCTGGTGGTGCAGTGGTTGAGATTCCGCCTGCCGATGCAGGGGACACGGGCTCATGCCCCAGTCTGGGAGGATCCCACACGCCACGGAGCGGCTGGGCCTGTGTGCGTCCGGAGCCTGTGCTCTGCAACGGGAGAGGCCACAACAGTGAGAAGCCCACGTACTGCAAAAAAAAAAAAAAAAAATGCAGACGTAGAGAATGGACTTGAGGACATGGGGAGGGGGAAGGGTAAGCTGGAATGAAGTGAGAGAGTGGCGTGGACAAATATACACTACCAAATGTAAAATAAACAGCTGGTGGAAAGCAGCCACATAGCACAGGGAGATCAGCTCAGTGCTTTGTGTCCACCTAAAGGGGTGGGATAGGGAGTATGGGAGGGAGATATAAGAGGGAGGAGATATGGGGCTATATGTATACACATAGCTGATTCACTTTGTTATACAGCAGCAACTAACATAACATTGTAAAGCAATTATACTCCAATAAAGATGTTTAAAAAAATTAAATTTCTAAAAAATAACCAAGCAACATAAACATCAGGTAGTGATGTGTACATTGCAAATATTTAAACTAGGCAATGTGATAATGAGTGTCAGCATATCTACGCTGTTTCGCTGGTTGGGGGAATCATGCAGTAAAGGTGATGGTTACTTGAGATCTAACAAGCCAAACCAGGCAAAAACTAGGGACATGACATTGCCATCAGAGAGTGAGGTTAGAGCAATGGCTCTTAGGAAGGAACAAACTTTGTGGTTTGGAAGAAGCAAAGAAGGCCAATGTGGCTGGAACAGAGAGGGTGATGTGGAGAGTGTGAGAGAGGAAGCTAACATTAAAAAAAAAGGGAGGGGCAGATTATGTAGTACTCTGTAAACTAGGATAAGGAACTTGCAGAACAGTATATAATGGGGAACCATAAGAAAAAATTTTTTTTAATTTTTTTTTTACATCTTTATTGGAGTATAATTGCTTTACAATGAATGGTGTGTTAGTTTCTGCTTACAACAAAGTGAATCAGCTATACATATACATATGTTCCCATATCTCTTCCCTCTTGCATCTCCCTCCCTCACACACTCCCTATCCCACCCCGCTAGGCGGTCACAAAGCACCAAGTTGATCTCCCTGTGCTATGTGGCCACTTCCCACCAGCTATCCATTTTAAGTTTTGTAGTGTATATATGTCCATGCCACTCTCTCACTTTATCACAGTTTACACTTCCCCCTCCCCATATCCCTAAGTCCATTCTCTAGTAGGTCAGCGTCCTCACTTCTGTCTTACCCTAGGTTCTTCTTGACGTCTTTTTTCTTAGAATCCATATATATGTGTTAGCATACAGTATTTGTCTTTCTCTTTCTGACTTACTTCACTCTGTATGACAGACTCTAGGTCCATCCACCTCACTACAAATAACTCAATTTTGTTTCTTTTTATGGCTGAGTAATATTCCATTGTATATATGTGCCACATCATCTTTATCCATTCATCCGATGATGGACACTTAGGTTGTTACCATCTCCTGGCTACTGTAAATAGAGCTGCAATGAACATTTTGGTACACGACTCTTTTTGCATTCTGGTTTTCTCAGGGTATATGCCCAGTAATGGGATTGCTGAGTCATATGGTTGTTGTATTTGTAGTTTTTTAAGGAACCTCCATACTGTTCTCCATAGTGGCTGTACCAATTCACATTCAAAACAGCAGTGCAAGAGTGTTCCCTTGGGCTTACTTAGTGGTACAGTGGTTGAGAGTCCGCCTGCCAATGCAGGGGACATGGGTTCATGCCCCGGTACGGGAAGATCCCACATGCCGCAGAGCGGCTGGACCCGTGAGCCATGGCCACTGAGCCTGCACGTCTGGAGCCTGTGCTCCACAACGGAAGAGGCCACAACAGTGAGAGGCCTGCATACCGCAAAAAAAAAAAAGAAAAAAAAAAAAAGAGTATTCCCTTTTCTCCACACCCTCTCCAGCATTTATAGTTTCTAGATTTTTTGATGATGGCCATTCTGACCAGTGTGAGATGATATCTCATTGTAGTTTTGATTTGAATTTCTCTAATGATTAATGATGTTGAGCATTCTTTCATGTGTTTGTTGGTACTCTGTGTATCTTCTTTGGAAAAATGTCTATTTAGGTCTTCTGCCCATTTTTGGATTGGAGTGTTTGTTTTTTTTGCTATTGAGCTGCATGAGCTGCTTGTAAATTTTGGAGATTAATCCATTGTCAGTTGCTTCATTTGAACATAGTTTCTCCCATTCTGAGGGCTGTCTTTTGGTCTTGTTTATGGTCTCCTTTGCTGTGCAAAAGCTTTGAAGTTTAATTAGGTCCCATTTATTTTTTTTGTTTTGTTTTTATTTCCATTTCTCTAGGAGGTGGGTGAAAAAGGTCTTGCTGTGATTTATGTCATAGAGTGTTCTGCCTATGTTTTCCTCTAAGAATTTAATAGCGGCTGGCCTTACATTTAGGTCATTAATCCATTTTGAGCTTATTTTTGTGTATGGTGTTAGGGAGTGATCTAATCTCATGCTTTTACATGTACCTGTCCAGTTTTCCCAGCACCACTCACTGAACAGGCTGTCCTTTCTCCACTGTACATTCCTGCCTCCTTTATCAAAGATAAGTTGACCATATGTGCGTGGGTTTATCTCTGGGCTTTCTATCCTGTTCCATTGATCTATCTTTCTGTTTTTGTGCCAGTACCATACTGTCTTGATTAATGTAGCTTTGTAGTATAGTCTGAAGTCAGGGAGCCTGATTACTCCAGCTCCGTTTTTCATTCTCAAGATTGCTTTGGCTATTCGGGGTCTTTTGTGTTTTCATACAAATTGTGAGAGTTTTTGTTCCAGTTCTGTGAAAAATGCCAGTGGTAGTTTGATAGGGATTGCATTGAATCTGTAGATTGCTTTGGGTAGTAGAGTCATTTTCACAATGTTGATTCTTCCAATCCAAGAACATGCTATATCTCTCCATCTATTTGTATCATCTTTCATTTCTTTCATAAGTGTCTTATAATTTTCTGCATACAGGTCTTTTATATCCTTAGGTAGGTTTATTCCTAGATATTTTATTCTTTTTGTTGCAATGATAAATGGGAGTGTTTTCTTGATTTCACTTTCAGATTTTTCATCATTAGTGTATAGGAATGCCAGAGATTTCTGTGAATTAATTTTGTATCCTGCTACTTTACCAAATTCATTGATTAGTTCTAGTAGTTTTCTGGTAGCACCTTTAGGATTCTCTATATATAGTATCATGTCATCTGCAAACAGTGACAGCTTTACTTCTTCTTTTCCAATTTGGATTCCTTTTATTTCCTTTTCTTCTCTGATTGCTGTGGCTAAAACTTCTCAAAACTAAGTTGAATATGAGTGTTGAGAGTGGGTAACGTTGTCTTGTTCCTGATCTTAGGGGAAACGGTTTCAGTTTTTTACCATTGTGGACGATGTTGGCTGTGGGTTTGTCATATATGGCCTTTATTATGTTGAGGAAAGTTCCCTCTATGCCTACTTTCTAGATGGTTTTTACCATAAAAAGGTGTTGAATTTTGTCAAAAGCTTTCTCTGCATCTATTGAGATGATCATATGGTTTTTCTCCTTCAATTTGTTAATATGGTGTATCACATTGATTGATTTGTGTATAATGAAAAATCCTTGCATTCCTGGAATGAACCCCGCTTGATCATGGTGTATGATCCTCTTAATGTGCTCTTGGATTCTGTTTGCTAGTATTTTGTTGAGGATTTTTACATCTATGTTCATCAGTGATATTGGCCTGTAGTTTTCTTTCTTTGTGACATCTTTGTCTGGTTTTGGTGTCAGGGTGATGGTGGCCTCGTAGAATGAGTTTGGGAGTGTTCCTCCCTCTGTTATATTTTGGAAGAATTTGAGAAGGATAGGTGTTAGGTCTTCTCTAAATATTTGATAGAATTAGCCTGAGAAGCCATCTGGTCCTGGCCTTTTGTTTGTTGGAAAATTTTTCACCACAGTTTCAATTTCAGGGCTTGTGATTGGTCTGTTTATATTTTCTATTTCTTCCTGATTCAGTCTTGGCTGGTTGTGCATTTTTAAGGATTTGTCCATTTCTTCCAGGTTGTTCATTTTATTGGCATAGAGTTTCTTGTAGTAATCTCTCATGATCTTTTTTATTTCTGCAGTGTCAGATTTTACTTCTTTTTCATTTCTAATTCTATTGATTTGAGTCTTCTCCCTCTTTTTCTTGATAAGTCTGGCTAATGGTTTATCAATTTTGTTTATCTTCTCAAAGAAACAACTTTTAGTTTTATTGATCTTTACTATCCTTTCCTTCATTTCTTTTTTCATTTATTTCTGATCTTATCTTTATGATTTCTTTCATTCTGCTAACTTTGGGTTTTTTTTGTTCTTCTTTCTCTAATTGCTTTAGGTGCAAGGTTAGGTTATTTATTTGAGATGTTTCCTGTTTCTTAAGGTAGGATTGTATAACTATAAACTTCCCTCTTAGAACTGCTTTTGCTGAATCCCATAGGTTTTGGGTTGTCGTGTCTCCATTGTCATTTGTTTCTAGTTATTTTTTTATTTCCTCTTTGATTTCTTCAGTGATCACTTCGTTAATAAGTACTGTATTGTTTAGCCTCCATGTGCTTGTATTTTTTACAGATCCTTTTCTGTAATTGATATCTAGTCTCATAACGTTGTGCTCTGAAAAGATACTTGATACAGTTTCAATTTTCTTAAATTTACCAGGGCTTGATTTGTGACCCAAGATATGATCTATCCTGGAGAATGTTCCATGAGCACTTGAGAAAAATATGTATTCTGTTGTTTTTGGATGGAATGTCCTATAAATATCAATTAAGTCCATCTTGTTTAATGTATCATTTAAAGCTTGTGTTTCCTTATTTATTTTCATTTTGGATGATCTGTGCATTGGTGAAAGTGGGGTGTTTACGTCCCCTACTATGAATGTGTTACTGTCGATTTCCTCTTTTATGGCTGTTAATATTTGCCTTATGTATTGAGGTGCTCCTATGTTGGGTGCATAAATATTTACAATTGTTATATCTTCTTCTTGGATTGATCCCTTGATCATTATGTAGTGTCCTTCTTTGTCTCTTCTAATAGTCTTTATTTTAGTTTATTTTGTCTGATAAGAGAATTGCTACTCCAGCTTTCTTTTGGCTTCCATTTGCATGGAATATCTTTTTCCATCCCCTTACTTTCAGTCTGTATGTGTCTCTAGGTCTGACGTGGGTCTCTTGTAGACAGCATATATATGGGTCTTGTTTTTGTATCCATTCAGCCAGTCTGTGTCTTTTGGTGGGAGCCTTTAATCCATTTACATTTAAGGTAATTATCAATATGTATGTTCCTATTCCCATTTTCTTAATTGTTTTTGGTTTGTTATTGTAGATCTTCTCCTTCTCTTGTGTTTCTTGCTTAGAGAAGATCCTTTATCATTTGTTGTAAAGCTGGTTTGGTGGTGCTGAACTCTCTCAGCTTTTGTTTGTCTGTAAAGATTTTAATTTCTCCATCAAATCTGAATGAGATCCTTGCTGGGTAGAGTAATCTTGGTTGCAGGTTTTTCTCCTTCATCACTTTAAATATGTCCTGCCAGTCCCTTCTGCCTTGCAGAGTTTCTGCTGAAGGATCAGCTGTTACCCTTATGGGGATTCCCTTGTGTGTTATGTGTTGTTTTTGCCTTGCTGCTCTTAATATGATTTCTTTGTGTTTAATTTTTGACAGTTTGATTAATATGTGTCTTGGCATGTTTCTCCTTGGATTTATCCTGTATGGGACTCTCTGTGCTTCCTGGACTTGATTAAATATTTCCTTTCCCATATTAGCGAAGTTTTCAACTATAATCTCTTCAAATATTTTCTCAGTCCCTTTCTTTTTCTCTTCTTCTTCTGGAACCCCTGTAATTCGAATGTTGGTGCATTTAATGTTGTCCCAGAGGTCTCTGAGACTGTCCTCAGTTCTTTTCATGCTTTTTTCTGTATTCTGCTCTGCAGTAGTTATTTCTACTACATTATCTTCCAGGTCACTTATCCGTTCTTCTGCCTCAGTTATTCTGTTATTGATCCCTTCTAAAGTATTTTTTATTTCATTTATTGTGTTGTTCATCATTACTTGTTTCATCTTTAGTTCTTCTAGTTCCTTGGTAAATGTTTCTTGCATTTTTTCTATTCTGTTTCTAAGATTTTGGATCATCTTTACTATCATTATTCTGAATTCTTTTTCTCATAGACTGCCTATTTCCTCTTCATTTGTTAGTTCTGTTGGGTTTTTATCTTGCTCCTTTATCTGCTGTGTGGTTTTCTGTCTTCTCATTTTGCTTATCTTACTGTGTTCCGGGTCTCCTTTTGCAGGCTGCAGTTTCGTATTTCCCATTGTTTTAGGTGTCTGTCCCCAGTGGCTAAAGTTGGTTCAGTGGGTTGTGTAGGCTTCCTGCTGTAGGGGTCTAGTTCCTGTGTTTTGGTGGATGAGGCTGGATCTTGTCCTTCTGGTGGGCTGGTCCACGTCTGGTGGTGTATTTTGGGGTGTCTGTGGACTTATTATGATTTTATGTAGCCCCTGTGCTAATGGGTGAGGTTGTGTTCCTGTCTTGCTAGTTGTTTGGCATAGGGTGTCGTGCACTGTAGCTTGCTGGTCATTGAGTGAAGCTGGGTGTTGATGTTGAGATGGAGATCTCTGGGAGATTTTTGCCATTTGATATTACATGGAGCTGGGAGTTCTCTTGTGGACCAGTGTCCTGAATTTGGCTCTCCCACCTCAGAGGCACAGCACTGACTCCTGGCTGCAGTACCAAGAGCCTTTAATCCACACGGTTCAGAATAAAAGGGAGAAAAAGTAGAAAGAAAGAAAGAAAGAAAGAAAGAAAGAAGGAAAGAATGAAAGAAAGAAAGAAAGAAGGAAGGAAAGAAAGAAAGAGGATAAAAGAAAATAAAGTGAGAGAAAATAAAATAAAGTTTTTAGAATAAAAAATAATTATTAAGAAAAAAATTTTTATGTAAAACAAACAAATAAAAGAAAATGGATGGGTAGAACCCTAGGACAAATTGTGAAAGCAAAGCTATACAGATAAAATCTCACACAGAAGCATACACATACACACTCACAAAAAGAGGAAAAGGGGAAAAAATAATAAATATTGCTCTCAAAGTCCTCCTCCTCAATTTAGGATGCTTCATTGTCTATTCAGGTATTCCACAGATGCAGGGTACATCAAGTGGATTGTGGAGATTTAATCCGCTGCTCCTGAGGCTGCTGGGAAAGATTTCCCTTTCTCTTCTTTGTTCGCACAGCTCCAGGGGCTCAGCTTTGGATTAGGCCCCGCCTCTGCATTTAGGTGGCCAGAGGACGTCTTTTCTTCGCTCAGACAGGACGGGCTTAAAGGAGCCGTTGATTCGGGGCTCTGGCTCACTCAGGCTGAGGGTAGGGAGGGGCATGATGCAGGACGAGTCTGCGGCAGCATAGGCCAGCGGGATGTTGCACCAGCATAAGGCACGCTGTGCATTCTCCCGGGGAGGTTGTCCCTGGATCCCGGGATCCTGGCAGTGGCAGGCTGCACAGGCTCCCCTGAAGGAAGGTGTGGATAGTGACCTGTGCTCGTGCACAGGCTTCTTGGTGGTGGCAGCAGCAGTCTTAGCGTCTCATGCCCATCTCTGGGGTCCGCACTGTTAGCCGCAGCTCGCACCCACCTCTGGAGCTCCTTTAAGCAGCGCTCTTAATCCCCTCTCCTCACGCACCAGGAAACAAAAAGTCATAAGAAAAATTTAAGCAGATGATACATAAGTAAGTCCTATGCTGTGTTTACAATATGAACTTGTGCTATTTTATTAGTAGTAACTTTAAATTCGGTAAAGAGTGTGGTACTTGAGGTCTGGATTGAGATGGTGGTGTCTATTTACATGAGGTCAAGATGAGCAGAGGATTTGAATTTAAAGCCAAATTTCTTTTTTTTCTGATTGCAGACCAGCTTTCTTTGTCCCACCAACAGTTGTACATCTGTATATAGCTCGATTTCATTGATACAATTAATATCTGTGGAAATCTTTATACATGTGTGCAAATATGATGAATTCTTAGAACTGAAATTTTTAATACTTGCAGCAACTCCACAATTCCCTTTTAAAAAAAAGGGGGGAATTATTTCATTACATTTCAACCAATATCATTTGAGTATTCCCACCCAATTTCCCAAACCCTGGCCCAAACTGCGTATTATAAGTTATTTTGATATTTGACCAGTCTGTTTGATGAGAAATGATACTTTATTGTTGTTTTCATATTTATTAGAAATTCCTAAAGGAGGCTGAATCATTTTTCATGAATTTATTGGCATAATGGATGATTTACTTGCTTTTATGCTTTTGATGTTTTTCTGTTGACTATTAGAATTACTTGAGGTATGGACTTCAGTACAATGAAATAGTATTCCAACATTAAGGAGAATGGGGAAATTACATGAATAAAATAGAAATATTATTATACCATATTTTTTAGTAAAAATGATGCAAATTGGTACGTAAAGTGTGATTTCATTTTTTCATTTGGATAATAGAAACAGATAATATGAACATCCACTATTGAAATGGAATTTTCTCTCCTAACTCCTATCTTTTACAACTTGAACTTTCTTCTATATAAATTCTTTTTCTAATATTTCTTCAGTTTCATCTGCATCAAATTATATATTTTTTAACTTTCAAAAAAATTGAAGTATAATTGACATATAATATTACATTAATTCAGGTGTACAACATAATGATTCAACATTTGTATACATGAGATAATCACCTTGATAATATATTTACCATCTGTACCACACAAAGTTATTAAGTATTATTGACTATATCCCCTCTTCTGTATATTACATCTCCGTGACTTATTTATTTTATAACTGGAAGTTTGTGTCTCTTAGTTCTCCTCACCTATTTTGCCCATCCCCCCACCCCCTGCATTCTGGCAACCACCGGTTCTTTGTATCTATGAATCCGATTCTGTTTTGTTTATTTTGTTTTTGTAGATTCCACATATAAGAGAAATCATACAGTATTTGTCCTTCTCTGCCTGAGTTATTTCACTCAGTGTGATACCCTCTAGGCCCATTCATCATGTTACAAATGGCAGGATTTTATTCTTTTTTTAATGACTGAGTAATATTCCATATGTGTATACACATATATCACATCTTCCTTATCCATTCACCTATCTATGGACACTTTGTTTGCTTTCATATCTTGGCTATTGTAAAGAATGCTGTGATAAACGCAGGGCTGCCTATATCTTTTCATATTAGTGTTTTAGTTTTCTTCAGGTAAATAACCAGAAGTGGAATTACTGAATCATATGGCAGTTCTGTTTTAATTTTTTTGAGGAACCTCCATATTTTTTTCCATAGTGGTTGGAATCAGATTGTTTTTTTGTTGTTGAGTTGTATAAGTTCTTATATATTCTGTGTGTTAACCCATAATCAGATATTAATTATATCTTCAATAGCAACTATTATATCCAAAGTTTCAGTTAGGGCAAATCTTTATTTTAATTTACATAGTCCATATATTGCTTTATAGCTAAATCATCTTTTGTCACTCACTACATCTTTACTAAGAAATAGATCTTATAAAACAATCTCTTCTTGACACATATTTTCCACTAACAGGTAGCATTATTTAGATTGGAGTTTCCACACCTGGCTGTGCACCAGACTCATTTAAAGAGTTTGTAAAACATATAAATTCCCAGTTCTACCTGTGAAGATTCAGATACAAGAAGTCCGGGGTGTGCTTAAAAATCTGTATTTTTAAAAATTTCCCAATTGATTTAGATGCATAAGTTTGGAAACAACTAATTTAGAACTTACCAGAAACAATTTTTAAAACACTTTTAGTGTATTTGAAGGTTTATCTCAAAATATTCTTCCTCTACCTCTTCAACATGGACTGAACTATCATTTTTGTTTTGGAAGTTCATCAACCCTCAAGATATTTGATATTTTCATACTGGCATTACTGAAATGCAGAAAATAATCCAAAAACCTAAAATGTACCATTGTATACCTATATCAATTTGCCCATAAAAATAAGCATTGACTTCCTAAGATAAAATAAAATCAGCTGGTACTTATTGAAATTTAAGTTATGGGCCTAATGAAAGTCAGGTCTAAAAGGAATTAGTTCCATTCTACATGTCTTTCTAAATGCCCATTTCAAGAATGTTGGGTTTATTCATATTAGTTCAGATTTGTCATCTGGAGAATGAGGGGTATAGATCTGCTCTCCCATCTGTTGGATTCCCACACTCTCCAACACTCATACCTTCAGTCATGAGACACACTTTCCCCAGGGTTTCCATAGTTTCTTGTGTACGCATCTGTTATCAGACTCCTTCCTGTGTTCCTCTTGGTGACAAAAATCTATGTCTTCTCCATGTTGGTATTCCCAGCTTGGTGTCTAGAATGCAGAGGGGCTCAACAATACTGCCTCATCTTGATTTCTTTGTTTGCAGTTACTCTTATCTCTGGAATGCTTCTGATTTTCTTAGGCCTGCCTCTAGCCAGTATTGATACCCTCCTGAGACGTGTGGTCTTGTGGTTCCACATGTGGAAGTTCTTAGAAGGCAGAACATTTTCTACCATGTCTTTATTTCACCATTACCTATCATGCCTAGTTCATATGAGAACAAATGCTTGTTGAACTGAACTGAATCTCTCTACACTGGAAAACATGTTCTTAAACTTTTTAAGTTAAAAAAATAGATATAGTTAATGTGGTGCAATGGTTACAAAATTGATTTGAACTCAGTAGACTCAGATGGAAGATTTTTAAAGTTTAAATATCTTTGAATAAAACAGACTTTATTTTGTATCTCCCCAGTTGCATTTTCCTTAAGAAAGCATAAGAAAACTTCAATTTTCTGATTACCTTTTTTTATATTGAATTACATTTTCTCCTTTCAGATGGAAACAAAGGAGTAAGCTATAGTATATTTCTTAGGAGTAAATGCCTATTGTGTACCTACAAATGATTGAATATTATTTAGAAGACACGAAAAAGATAGAATGGAAATATATATATTCCAACTTTGGAGATACATATTTAAAACAATATATTCTTTTTTCAAAATTATTTCTTCACATTCATGGCTATATTTTAAATTATGGAATAGCAATAAAAGGTAATACAATACTAGGTATTTAAAAACAAAGCCAGCATGTTGAAATGATAAGCCTTTCTCTGTGTTATGAAAACCAGGACCCACTAATGAAAAGCTGCTGAAAGAATTTGTAGAACACATGGAAGCCCTGATCTTCTGGCTCCTTTAAGTTCCAGTTTGAAAACTCTTTATTTCAGGAACATAATTAATCACAACTGTCATGAGGCATTTGAAAGTCAATACCAATCTACAGCAATAAATAAAGGGGGAGAATTTCTGCTGAGTTAAAAACTGATCATAGACTACTGAAATCTGGAACCACCCGAGTGAGAATATATGATTATTATCGTCCAATGTTTGGTTAACTATTTCAATAGTGTGGTCTAGTGGACAGTTTGACAATACATTTAGGCAAAAAAATTAACTTATTTTAAAATGCTTAGATAATCTTACAATAGCAAGTGCTCATTTTTGAATGAAGATACATGCAATTGTTAGCTTTAGTTCTAGGCATCTCTAATTAAATAAAAGCAAATCAATCAAGAACACATTTCAAGTTCAATTTTCCAATATGAAAATCTTCAGGTGGCTTCAAGTATAAGCAGTGTTAGCTTAGAGTTATATCCTATAAAAGAGTAATTGGACATTTGATTTAAATCTTTTTTCCTCAGTATAATATTCTGGCTGGGTATCTCTACTTGGGGAAGTTTGCAGTTTAGGAGATATTTTTCATTTACTTTGAGGAGAGAGCATCTTATTTAGAAACAACAGCATCATGTTTTAAATATTTACCAGCTAAAAAAATATTTTAAAGTAGGAATTCTCATCCAGACAGGAAATTCAATTCCCCCAAATAAGAACAAATGCTCTTTTTTTTTTTTTTTTTTTTTTGCAGTACGTGGGCCTCTCACTGTTGTGGCCTCTCCCGTTGCAGAGCACAGGCTCCGGACGCGCAGGCCCAGCGGCCACGGCTCACGGGCCCAGCCGCTCCGTGGCATGCGGGATCTTCGCGGACCGGGGCACGAATCCGTGTCCCCTGCATCGGCAGGCGGACTCTCAACCACTGCGCCACCAGGGAAGCCCAACAAATGCTCTTTTAACACTTGTGTGAATTACTGAAGACTTGGATGTCAAATTCATTTTTGCAAGGATATTATTGAATTATTTCAATAACTGGAATCACTTGAAAGTGTGAGGTAACGATTTCAGAATAGATCTGCTTGATCCTAAAATCATGTAAAAGTTAATGGAAATGAGATTTAATGAGTTT
Source organism: Hyperoodon ampullatus (assembly GCF_949752795.1). Taxonomy (NCBI): domain Eukaryota; kingdom Metazoa; phylum Chordata; class Mammalia; order Artiodactyla; family Ziphiidae; genus Hyperoodon; species Hyperoodon ampullatus. The sequence goes on along the minus strand of NC_136917.1, from coordinate 142,268,345 downwards.
TAGTTATTAAATTTGTCTGCCAAATTTCATTTGTACTGTTTCAATGTTTAATTGCCTTCTTTGTGGAACTGTTTATGTGTTAACATATAACCGAGTTTTCCCCAGAATTTCTAAATTTGAAGTTGATTATAATGTCTGTCATAGCCAATTCTACACAACATTATCTCTTTGCCTTGGTCCTGCTGTAATATCTTCAGAAAATGATGGTGATAGTGAGCAAAGCCTCTTGGTTTTGCCATGATGATTTGTTATAATCACATAACAGCCAGAATGGCAATATGGTACCAACAGCTTGTGTGGTCAAGTTGTAATGGGCCTGGCAGCTGGAAAATAATAATCCAAAGGCATATTTGCCTACATTTTTGGCATGTCATGGCAATTACATGGCATTACATATGCTGACAACTTGAGATGATTACCATATTTTCATTATAAAAGGGAGAAGGATCTTTGGCATTAGGGATGGGGAAGAGATGAATTATGGAGCAATCATTCCTCTCCCACTGGACTTTAGCCTGGAAAATTTCATTTCTAATAAACCAAGCACTGGAAATATTTTAATGCTTTTATATCTTGGATGTTTATTTGAAATATTTAAATTAAAACTGCAGACTTATTACAGATTCTGCATCACTCTTTAGAAGTTATTACTTTCTCTTAGTGAACTGATGTCTGAAGAAGTTAATAGGCAAATAGGAAACTGTTTGTAAGATAATTCTTGGAATGTTCCACTTATGTCATTTGAATTAATTCAGAAGTTGTTTAAACCCTGGTAGCTCATGGGAACTGTCCTATGTTTACCTCAAGATAAGCCCTTTTATGAAAATGTTTTGCGGCACCTACTTTCAGCTAGAACTGAATAAATATGGCCTTCATGTTCTTAGAGTGATATAAATATAGTTTGAATCATTTTGGATCCCAAATTGCTAGATTTGGATATGGTGTATCCATGATTCATATTAAATTCCTAGGGACAGATGCTAGGTCTGTTCTCCCTACAGAATGCATGCAAGGCCTTGCAAAATTAGGTCCTAATAACTTTTTTAATGGCAGTGATTTAGAATTGCAGTCTTATTTTTTCTTTCAAATTATGAGATGTTCTTGCTACACTGTGAGTAAACTTTCGTAAGTGTGTTGGAAAAGTGCATAAACTCTCCTAGAAATAATGGGTATTTTAAATTCAACTAGACCTAACTCAACTGGGTTTTCTTGAAACTAATACATGTGTGAATTACAGTTATTAATTTATATATATTTTTTCTTTTAGTTTGCCTTGTTCTAGAATGGTTTAAGGCATTTACCAAAATGCATATAAATAAGACCAAGAAAATGGGGGAGGGAGGGATTAAAAGGTAGACTAACAAATCTGGGAGAATGAAGGTGAGAAAAATAAGATGAAATAAAGGGTGTGATTAGAAACAAAGCATATGCTGAGAGGACATTTTCCAGTGATAAGAAATAGATACATCTTAAACTTTCTGGCAGATCATGAAAACACAGGATCATGGTTGGTTACCTGTCTCAAAGTGTCCATACAATAAGAACAAAGCAGTTACTCAGAAGAATAAAACAATTCTCTAAATTGAATCTAAAGAAATATTTTTGCAGTACATTCTCAGAAAAAACTATGGTGCAATGTGTTAAACAGTGCTATCTACAGCATTCTTTTAATAAATGCAAAAGTATGTTTCAGGAACCTATTTTTTAATAATGTCTCTCAAAGTGGATTAAAGACATTGGATCATGGAAGAATTCAGGGGAAAAAAGAAAAAGCAAAAAGGTTGTACAGGGTGGTAAAACAATATGAAGTTTTCTCATAGTCTGCCTTAATTCATGGAAAAAATAGTGTAGATAGAGAAATTTATCTGTATAGTTACCACCTGACCTCAAAATGTCTTATGGCACATCATACAATGCTCTACACATATAAAAAATTTGATATCAAATTAAAGAAGTAGTGAGTACAATTTTGAATTATCTGTTTACTCTAAACTATACTCATTTTGAACAATTAAAAACAATACAGGACTGTATAAAGTAAAAAGTTGAAACCTCTCCACCTCTTAGCATTACTTCCCAGAGTTAACTTTCTTAGCTATTTTAGTTCTATCTTTTCAGAGCATTTTTTTAAAGTATAATCTATTTATCACTAATGGTACAGATGAACCAGTTTGCAAGGCAGAAATAGAGACACAGATGTAGAAAACAAATGTATGGACATCAAGGGGGGAAAGCCAGGGGGCGGGTGGTGGTGGTGGGATGAATTGGGAGATTGGGGTTGGCATATTACACTATTATGTATAAAATAGATAACTAATAAGAATCTGCTGTATACAAAAATAAATGAAATACGTATATGCAAAAAATGTTTAATCATTTAGACCAAAAAATAGTATAATCTATCACTATTTAATTTTTAATAAGATGGAATACTAATATACATTTTTTTGTTTTGTAATTTATTTTTTAAAGCTAACACTACATTCTGGACTTCTTCTGTGCCTTCCTGGCTTCACCATACCTTTCCTAAAGCTGTACAATTTGATAGCTGTTTGACTTGGGTAAGTTACTTAATCATTCTGCATTTTATTTCCTCATTTGAAAAATGGAAATAGTAATAATATTTAGTTTATAGGAGTGTTATAATGATTAAATGAGGTAATACTTATAAGACATTTATAACAATGGCTAGCACCATACACCATCCAATACGTTGTTATTATTGCTATACAGCTTATTCTTTTTACTGACTGCTATGGGAATATACTATAATTTATGTTTTATTTAATCAGTTTTATATTGGACAGTTTTTATTTAGTCAGTTTTATATTTTATATTTAATTGGACACTGAAATAGTGGAAGCTAGATTTTTTTTTTTTTTGGTAAGAATACTTCATATGAGTTCTACCACTTTAACAAATTTGTAAGTGCACAATGTAGTTTTGTTAACTGTAGACACACTGTTGTACAGCAGATCTTTAGAGCTTATTCAACTTGAATAACTAAAACTTTATAACTTTATACCCATTGAACAACAACTCTCCATTTCCTCTCCCCTCAGCCTCTGACAACCAATACTCTATTCTCTGCCTCTATGAGTTTGACTCTTTTAGATACTGCATGTAAGTGGAATCAAGCAGTATTTATCTTTCTCCATCTGGCTTATTCACTTAGCAAAATGTCCTCCAAGTTCCATATTGTTGTCTATGGCAGGATTTCCTTCTTTTTTAAGGCTAAATAATATTCGTTGGACACTGAAATAGTAGAGGTTAGATTTTGAGCTGTAATGTACAGTAAGAAGATTTTGAAAGTTTGAAGAAGAGATAACAGCTGATTGGAAAGAAGTAGAGAACAAATTAAGAATTGTTTTGGAAAAGAGAATGGCCGCAAGTCTAAGAGGAGACACAGAAAAACCTTGAAAGAAGGATTCTTCAGGTTCCTGGAGTGCAGTTTCCCATTTCTCAGTGTACTCACAGTTAACTTTCTGGGGGAAAATTGTATTTTTTCCTTAAAATCCCTATATCTAAGAATGCCATAATTTTAATTTCAGCACCCAGAAAAAAATGTATGAAAGGAACATAGAAGTAACGGCCATTGGCTCCACAAAAACTGAGCAAAGAAAAGCCTACAATTAAAGCAAACAAAACCCCCACAGCTTAATGTGAAGCACTTATGGACCCTCCCTTTATTAATGAACAATGGACAATCCGTTGTTAGTGCCCAGAGCTGTTTGGCACAAAATTTAATTCAAGGCATTAGAGGTCTTTGCTAACTCCCTGCTTATATTTCAGGGGCACTAATGTGGCTTTCAAGAAAGTAGAGCAAACTGGTTGATTTCAGGGTTGAATTTACTTGCCTTGAGCACTGAGCTTAAATTATCTGGGTTTGGAAGAAAGAGCACTGGAAAAGATCTGCTGACATGGATGTGGTAATTTGCCATGGACCTCTGCTCTATGCTCAGCACTCTCAAACGTCACTCAAGGCTAACTAGCTAATTCAGTGTACTACAAATGCCAATAATTACTCTTTATTGGGCCCTAATTATGTGCCAGGCATTATGCTAGGTGCTTTACAATCCTTACCACTAATATTCCTGCATTGGGTTGAATAGTGTCCCCCCCCCCCCAAATTCATGTCCATGCCAGAACCTCAGAATGTGACCTTATTTGGAAATAAGGTCTTTGCAGATGTAATTGGTTAAGATCTGGTCATACTGGATTAGGATGGGCCCTAATCCAATGACTGATGTCTTTATATGAAGAGAAAACAGAGGCACATAGAAGAATGGCAGGTGGCCACAGAGACAGAGATTGGAGTGATGATATCTAAAAGCCAAGGTACACCAAGATTGCCAACAACCTCCAGAAGCTAGGAGAAGGGCATAGGATAGTCCCTCCCTCATAGCCTTTAGAAGAACCAACCCTGCTAGTACCTTGATTTCAGACTTCTGGTCTCCATGACTGTGAGAAAATAAATTTTAGGGTTTTTTTAAGCCGCCAGTTTGTGGTAATTTCTTCTGTTTTAGGAAACTAATACAATTCATATAAACACTTAAAAGAAAGTGTCACTGTCTCTTTTGAACAAATTATAAAACATTACCTGATTCTAAGACCTGTGCTCATTCCATTGTCTTTTAGTCAAGCTCATTAAACAGTATAGCGTAATAATTAGGTGATCTAATGAAAATAAATTATCCGAAGAGTTTATGATAAATTGACCTCACACACATTTTTATTCCATTTCGAAGAGGAGCCTTTCTTGTTATTACTACCTTGCCAAAACCTGTGACCTAGTGGATAGTCAAACAGAGACGGTTTTGGTGATTTCCAGACCAAAAGAAGGCTTTTATGTTTGGCGGAGGGAAAGTTAAGGATATTGGAAGACCATGCAATGCAAAGAATGTGTATATTCTGCGTTAGATGCCCAGAATAATGTTATAGCTCCTGGGGATGATGGGGAATCCAGCACTGAGAGCTCCTCTACCAAAGTCAAGGAATCTTGGATTACCATGAATAGGACTGGGAAGAAAGTCAGGAATCCTAAATGTCACAGCAAAAGTCGTGTTATCAACGTGGGCGAGTCATGTGCAGGTCATGTGCAGGGTAGAACAGGAGGATCCAGGACTGGAGGTTTGACTTGGCTAAAGGAACAAAATGGACCACGCAACACTCAGACAAGAAGTCACAGGAAGGAAGTGGTCTGGAAAGGAGTGTGTGAGCACCATATATCATGAGATGACACAACCTAGATTTGTGCTGAATTGGAGAGTGAAGATAGCAAGTGAGTAGGGCAGATCGGGGTTAAGAGATTCAGGACAGATAGAAACCAAAACAGATTAAATCTATAGCAGAGGGTAAAATATCAGAAATTCGAGGTAAATTCATAGGAACAAATAAGGATAGCCCATTTTTCTTTCCCTTACCGAGGTGTGGCGTTTTAATAGGAACTAAGATGGTGTTTCACATGTTTAAGGGGTCTCTACAGGTGACAGAAACCTTATTCCCAGTCCCTCCTCATAGAAACGTTGTGCTTTATGTACATGATGATGTCATTTCTTTTTAATCCACACAATCCTGAAGATATAGAGAGCCAGGTAACTTTTTTTTTTTTTTTTTTTTTTTTTTGCTGCGTCCAGTCTTAGTTGCAGCACATGGGATCTTTGTTGAGGCATGCAGCATCTTTTCGTTTCAGTGTGATGTCTGTTCGGGTTTCTCTAGTTGCGGTATGCTGGCTTCTCTCTAGTTGTGCCACATGGGTTTTCACTCTCTAGTTCTGGCACACGGGCTCAGGGACACGTGGGCTCTGTAGTTTGCGGCACGTGGGCTCCCTAGTTGAGGCGGGCGAGCCCAATAGTTGTGGCACGCGGGCTTAGTTGCCCCGCGGCATGTGGGATCTTAGTTCCTCTACCAGGGATCAAATCTGCATCCCCTGAATTGGAAGGCAGATTCTTTACCACCAGACCACCAGGGAAGTCCCGAGAGATAAGTAACTTTTTTGTGGTCACATAGCTACCAAGGGCCAGAGCTTGAATTTAAATGCAGGTTGTCAAATTTCACAACCAGTTTTTGAGGTTGTTATTGTTGTTGCCCTCCCATTCCCCATGCCTTATTTATTGCCATGAAGGCATGGTCATTGTAGTAGCAACTGAATTAGATAAGATGGGGCACCTATACACACAGCAGTAAAGGTGAGTGCTGTTTACAGAGAGCAAGGTCTTTGTGGTTAGCGCAATGGTGGAAGAATACACCTTCTGGGGGAGCTAATAGTAAGATGAGGCAGAATAATCAGGAGTCCAAAGAGTTATTCTGTGTGATAAGGTGCTTGGAATTGCAGCTCTGAGGGAGAATTGTTTGCTTTGGGAATCATCACATTTCCACAAGGGCGGGGATTGGTGTCCGGGTGTGAATTACCTAAAGTAAAAAATCAAAAACTATTTAGAAAGAGAGTGCCTCAGGGAGGATGGAAGGATATTTACAGAAATATTTTGGCTCTTTTTCTTTCATGAAACCTTACCAAGCTAACTCGCAGTTAGAATAAAATATCTTAGGTAGTTTCCTGTAGCTCTTCAAGATACATCTGTACTACATCAGCAGTGTGGAGTAGTTAGAGTCAAACTTGAGTTTAGCCACTTTCCAGCCAAATAAAGTTTTGAACAAATGACTTCTTTTTGAACCTCAGTTTCTTCATCTGTAAAATTAATGCCTACTTTGCAGGGGGTGAGAGGGTTATGTTTCTAGGCTGGCAATGAAAAGCATTTAGCAAATTGTAGTTCTCTTATCTTGATTGCATATTATCCTGAACTATGTACATCTCTTACCAACTAAAAACTGAGTTGAGGATGGTCTACCTTTTTTTTTTTTTTTTTGATACCCTTCTTAGCAAATGCCTTAGGAACATTTCTCAAATTAATTAAAAGTTTATGAAAACCAGTAACTTTTGGTATACAAAGAATTATACTAGATTATAGAGACAAAAGATGATAAAATCAAGTCTCTCTTTTTGAGTAACACATGTAACGTTTTTGTGGGGACACATTAAAAAAGACCACCATATATTGTGACAAATACCAAGTGGTGGTAGGTACAGAACACCATGGAGGAAATGAATGCCGTGATTCCCCTAAATCCACTTTTTTTTCTTCTACTGATAGTTTGTTGATACTGTTTCCTACCGGACCACAATCCCCACCTCTAATCTGTTCTAAACCCTATTCTTCTATTAAACAATTTTTTATTAAATGCCAGTTTCTCTAAGAAGCCTTCTTGATTTCTCACAACCTGATATTGTAGAAACTTTACCATAGCAATTTGGACATTTTATGTGAATTATTTTGTGTCTTATACTTATTTTTCATGATTTTGGCTTCCCTCCATCCCAAACCTTAAAGTCTTCAGAACAGACTTTCGATCTATATTTGGTCATATTTTAACCTCTAACAGCTCTAACCATGGTTCTTTATACTCAAAGTATTTTTCTTTCAAAATCCTTGAAATAAAGTTTTGGTGTGGTTGTTCAAGATAAGAAATGGATTTCATTACTTTATCATCAGATAAGGTGAATAAAACTATTGGAGAAACTGAATACAGCTAGTGGAGAAAATTCATGCCTAAGCTTCTGGAACAAAGGAAAACAAAAACTATTTGAAGCAGAATTTCTTAGTAGTGAGGTCAGACTGAATTAATCTACTGGGAAAATGAAAAAAAAAAAAACCTCATTGTTTGATATTTGCATTATTAAAACTCTTTAAATATAACCTATTACATTAATTCTGATAAATTGTTAGAATTAATTTAAGTAAAAGTATTGTAGATACCTTTAGAATTTCTTTTGGGATATTGGTAAGACTTCAGAATGCTTCAAGCATTTAGGAAATTTTTCTATGTTGAGACTAGATTTTTTTTAAAAAGAAAACATACATTTTAATACAGATTTTAAAAATTTAAATATTTTTTAATTGTTTACATGTTATGTATGTTTCTTATTATGTGGTTCAATTGTTAAATGCCAGTAGTGTATATTTTTACTCCTGGATTCCTAGGAGAAATATAAGAAGGAAAAAATTAATATAGGGAGACAAATATGAAAGGTGACAGGTGGAGAATTGAAATCCACACATAGGCACACATAAAATCCATTGTTCCCATATAACTCAACATTTCAACTCTTATAGCCATCTTCTCTCTGTTCCTCAACAAGTAGGATGGTAAATATTTGAATTCTAAATCTCATCCTTAAAATCATCTCCCTCAATTTATGACCTTCACCCAAATCCTGCTGATGATGTGGTAGTTCTAGATGATATTTTGTTTTAACTGTGTTCTGATAATGGCATATAATCTTACTCTCATGCTGTATTAAAATGTGTTCATCTATTCAATTCATTGAACTTGTAATTCCTTTTAAAGTAGACCCTGCCAAAAGATTAAAAAGATCATAATAGCTATAACCTTAACATTGATTAACAAGATTTGCTAGTACCACATGGAATATGTTACCTTCTAGAGGAAGGATTAGTTTGAATATGGGATAATTTCAGCCTAGTCTTTTAATCTACAATCTTATTTTCTTGAACCACCACAAAATGCTTTATAAACAGCAGCTTGCAAAAAATATGGGCACAGGTTCTGCTGAGAGAAAACAAAATGGCTCCCTGGGAACGGAACATGAGTTGTGGCTTGACTCATATCAGGGGCCAAAGCAAATATGAGCCCACAGAATGAAGAGGGCAGTGTCTGACTTTGAATTGTTGTTATAGTCATTGTAACATAACTTATTGTTCACCAAGCAAGACGTAAACTGTCCAGATTGACTGGATGTGTTACTTATTGGAATTAGGCAAAGGGCTTAAAATCCTAGCTATTTCCTTGTGTGAAGGATTGACTGTACTATTCATTTTCTGAGATAAACATCCTTAAAATTGTCGGCAATTTACAACATGTAAAGAGTGTACTTTTGGATTTGGGGATACATAGCTGTGGTTTTAAATTCTCTTTCTGATGCTTAGGTGTATATCCTTGGACAATTTTTTAAATCCCTCTGAGTCTCAATTTCCTTATCTTTGAAATCACTAATGTCTGTCTTCTTAGGGTTGTTGTGAAGATTAAATGAAATGACGTAAATAAAACCTCCAGTAGACTGCATGGGAAGGAAGAGCCAGAGAAAGTGAGATTGTAATGAGCCAGGAGATTGTAATGCCCTTATTATGTGCTCTCACTGAACCCCATGCAAGAATCGATTCTGAAACTAACCTACTCGACCCCGTGCTTTTCGGCTTATCTCTCGATGTTAGTAAACAATGAACTTCTTAAAGGAAGGCACTGTCTTTTTTTTTTTTCTTTTTCATTTTTATTTCAGAATTTGGCACAGTGGCTGACTCATGGTTAGTCTTGATTAAATGTTTGTTTGTTAAACGAATAATAGAATGGCCTCAGAGACACTGACCTGAGAGAGGTTTTGTCACCAGAGTTAGTTAAGTCTTGGGGCAACTGATCCATGGATAAGCCACAAGCTACTGATCTCAAATGACCTTTTAGCAACCCTAGATTAATATGAGAATTATTTTTTAAACTACAAATTTCAAGAAACGGGGAACTGTGAATCTAGTTTTAACAAGCTCCGTAGGTTATTCTAATGTGCAGTCACATTTTTCTTTGGCAGTTCTAAAGCTCTTGGCAGTTTACTAGTGACTCAACACAAGTTTAGTATTAGAGTGCCCAAGATGAACTAGCCAGGTCCCGATAAGTCAGTTGAGAACAGCATAGGCCAGCAGGAAAGGGGATTCTGAGAAATCTAGGCAAGCTTGTGTGCGATAATCATCTTGGATGGTACTTGCCTAACTTATCTGATTATTTGAACGAGGACAGGATATCAGAATAGAAATTTGAAAACAGGCTGGCAGGGTTGGAATTCTACCCCGGCTTGGCAAGTAACTTAAACTTTATACCTCAGTTTCCTCATCTGTAACATAAAGACAATCATATTTCGACTTCATAAGGTACTATGAAGACTAAATGAAATAATTATGTAAAGCACAGTGCGTGGCACAAGTGTATGCTCAATTCATACTAATATCACCATCATCAGCAGCATAAACAACAACATTATCATCTTTTCAGGACCGAATACATCCTATCTTCTTCATGAAGTCTTACCTGATTTTTCCAGTTCATAAATATTTACCTCTCTTTGAAACATCTTAACCTATATATTATGAAACAGTTTTAGCAGCTAGTTCTATACTCCCTTGTATAATGATGTTTTTCAGTAATAATTTTCTTATCTTATTCTTAGATCTTTATCTTCTGAAGCAAAACATATAGTTACTGAGAGTCTGTAGCAAAAACGTCTATGTTGGGCTGAAAGTACAGTCGATTTCAAAAGCACGTGTCAGATGAACGATTCTATTCTACAAAACAAGGCCAATTATAGCCAACTCCCACTGAAACATTATAGAACATCATCCACAACAACCCATATGGAGATAGTTCTTGTCACTTTACAGCTTGTGCTTCCAAAGTTAATTTCAACCATTGAAACATATCAAGAGAATATGCTTTGGTTTTAAAATTAGGCCATCCACATGTTTCGAGGTCAGAATTCTGAACACTGGTTACATTTCTACATTTTTGAAGAGAATTCCATATGGGGATTTTGGATTGTGCAAGTATGAGACAAACTACAAATGAATTTACTTGGCTTTATTTAACTCCAAACTTGCTGGCCCCTGAACACAGCTGAAGGAAGTTTGATTATTATTTTCCTTTCTGGTCATTTTATCAAAAGTGGGTCTAAAATAGATAGACAATATTATTCATTGGCTTTGAAACAAGTTGAAGTTTCCCTAACTTATGTAGACAGTTGCCTGCACACATGCACAAGTATAGATAGTTTAACAAAAAGTGATTTTAATTCCATGAATGAATTCTGCTTGCTTTACTTTGTTTAGTATAGAATAGAGGAATTAGGGAATTACTTAATTGTGTTTTCTTAATTTGCTTTGTACTTGAGGCAGGAAATTTTGAAAATATATGGAATAATTAAAATCCTGATCATAAAAATATGTTAGTTACTTAGTAAAGAATAAAAAAGGCAAAATGGAAAAATTCTACCCATAATCACAGTTGTAAATATTGGACTATTTCTATCAGTATTTTCCCATACCTCCATCCTTTCTCTGTACAGACATACCCACGTGCAAAAATTTCACCAGTTACGTTCATATAATGTGTAATTCCTGCTTTTCCATTTAACATTACTCTCTTTCTATGCTAAGATAGATTAAGAGCAATAATATATATTGCTAAAATTCTGTGAAATGTTTAAACATGCTTTCTGGAATGAAATTAGATTTAAAAAGGCATGTGGGCTGTAGGGAGTTTCCTCACATACATATACATTCCATATCTATATGTAACCTATATTTATATTTTATCTGGATCCTATTCATATACAATTTTTAGATTAAATAATTTTCAGACTCAATTTTTTGGGCTTAATCCAAGTTTTAATTTTAAAACTCATCCACGAAGTTTAGCAAAAACTGAATTGGTCATATGCCATTCCTCTGATTCCTTACATTTTTTCACAGTTTTTTCTGTAAGTATCATAATTCAGTAAGTATTTGCTAAACATTGCCCTAAAATAGTATGTGGGATAAAACCCAAAATCACTTTAGTTTCCAAAATGTATCTGCCTATGACCATTTAAAAAACTCCTATCACTCCTAGTGGAAATTATGTATTCTATTTCACTGTTTCCTAGAAATAATATATATGTATTTATGTTTTGACTTCTCTACCTTTGTCTGACAAGTATTTGTTGTTACTAATTAAAATAATATGTATATTATGCTGTCTTGAAGTGAGAGTATGGCTATACTGATTGCTAATATTGAAATACTCCTCTCCAGCTGGTAAAGAGCTGCGCTGAACAGACCTTTACCCTATTCCTGCTGGAGAGGCTTGACACCTGGTGGAGCAAAGGCCTCTGGGACCTGCTCTTCTTCTATGGTTGACACCTAGTGCTGTGCTGAATAGCTTCTTCAGTATTTATAATTTCCCCCTCTCTCAACATACTAAGAACTGGGAACCATGACATTCACATGAGGTTAGTTCTACCCTAAAAATTTCTGTATATGGCTTAGCAAACTTTTAGCAATTTTAATGATTTAAAATTATGAATGGTATGGTTTATAAATATAGCCATAGAAGTGAAATCAAAGGACCCATATGATAGATTAATTAGTGGCTCTAGCTGTGTACACTAAACTAAGGAGACATAAAGTTCCAGCGATCAAATTGTCACATTGAAGGGCAAGTCTAGCAGAGGGTCAGATCAGAAAGATCTCAGGAGTAGTCAAAACTCATGTTGGAAAAAGATAAGGAAGGCATCTAGTCTTTAGAAGTCAGAGTACCAAATAGGTAATAATTCTTGAAGGATATATAATTGGGTCCTGAACTCAGGAATCAATTGTGTAGCCAGCTTTTGGAAAATAGGAAAAGAACCTAAGCAACAGAGGAGAGGGGTAGAACAGGAGGGAGTTGACAAGAATTGTTACTAGTTGTGCATTAGGATTTGTAGACTTCTGAGATTTTCAGAAGCTTGGAAGACAATCATCCAAGGCTGGATGCCATGGTCAAAGGTTCCCTAGTACAGCTGGAGGAAACCTAGAGACCCCCAGTGTTCTTCCAGAGCCCTGCTCTGCTCAGACCCTGAGGGGAGTGGGAGACCTCCACCGGAGGGGTTAACCGAGTGCCACCCCTCCACCCCAAGTTGTTCAGGTGAGACATTCTTGCAAGCATTCACTGAAGTTCATATTTCATATTTTTAGTTAGAAATTCAGATATATTCAACAGAAGTCAAATCCAAATATTTGGATTTGGAGCTCTGGAAGACTCCTCAAATTCAATTGTATATATCTCTGTCTCCTGTGAAGCCTTAATCTACTTAAACTTTCTCAGAGGGGGACAATTTTGCCTCTTTAATTTACCAGGATGAGGATTCTACAAATACTTCTTTCTATTTGAGATTAATTATTTTCATTCTCCGACAGTTCTTTTGCATTATTTTGTTTCGATTGTACCATTATCTCTTTGGTTCTATCTTGAGATAAAGTACATATAGAATATTTCATTACTTATTGAATGCAGTTATAAATTTTTTTCTCTGTTTTCTTTTCTCCAGACTTAATATAAACCCAACTCCTTTTAAGATTTATCCTTAAGTTCATTGCCCTTCCTTGATCATTTCTGGGGCTCTTCTTTGAACCCTCTTCAGTTTTCCCATATTCTTCTTAAAAGAGAGGAATTGAAACTGACAATAACTCTCTAATGAGGTTGTGGTGCTCAGTATGAGAGAGAACTTTATAGCTTTTATGTTATTTTTTCTTTTTAATTAATTTTTGTTGGAGTATAGTTGCTTTGCAATGTTGTGTTAGTTTCTACTGTACAGCAAAATGAATCAGCTATGCATATACATATATCCCCTCTTTTTTGAATTTCCTGCCCATTTAGGTCACCACAGTGCATTTAGTAGAGTTCCCTGTGCTATTCAGTATGTTTTCATTAGTTGTCTATTTTATACATAGTATCCATAGTGTATATGTGTCAATCGCAATCTCCCAATTCCTCCCATCCCCCCACCTTTCCCTCCTGGAATCCATACATTTGTTCTCTACATCTGTGTCTCTATTTCTGTTTTGCAAATATGATCATCTATACCATTTTTCTAGATTCCACATATATGCATTAATATACAATATTTGTTTTTCTCTTTCTGACTTACTTCACTCTGTATGACACTCTCTAGGTCCATCCATCCACATTTCTACAAATGACCCAGTTTCATTCCTTTTTTATGGCTAAGTAATATTCCATTGTATACATATACCACATCTTCTTTATCCATTCCTCTGTTGATGGACATTTAGGTTGCTTCCATGTCCTGGCTATTATAAATAGTGCTGCTATGAACACTGTGGTGCATGTGTCTTTTTGAATTATGGTTTTCTCTAAGTATATACCCAGTAGTGAGATTTCTGGGTCATATAGTGATTCTATTTTTAGTTTTTTTAAGGAACCTTCATACTGTTTTCTATAGTGGCTGTATCAATTTACATTCCCACCAACAGTGCATGAGGGGCCCCTTTTCTCCACACCCTCTCCAGCATTTATTGTTTGTAGATTTTTTGATTATGGCCATTCTGACCAGTGTGTGGTGATACCTCACTGTAGTTTTGATTTGCATTTCTCTAATAATTAATGATGTTGAGCATCTTTTCATGTGTTTGTTGACCATCTGTATGTCTTCTTTGGAGAAATGTCTATTTAGGTTGTCCACCTATTTTTTGATTGGGTTTTTTGGGGTTTTTTTTGTGGTACGCGGGCCTCTCACTGTTGTGGCCTCTCCCGTTGAGGAGCACAGCCTCCGGACACGTAGACTCAGCAGCCGTGGCTCATGGGCCCAGCCACTCCATGGCATGTCGGATCTTCCCAGACCGGGGCACGAACCCATGTCCCCTGCATCAACAGGAGGACTCTCAACCATTGCACCACCAGGGAAGTCCCCTTGTTTGTTTTTTTTTGTTATTGAGCTGCATGAGCTGCTGGGTTTTTTCTATTAACATATTCCTTTTTAGCTATGGCACCACATTGCCTAAGATAAACATGTCTGGGGTGGTTTTAAAGCCAAAAGCTGTATGAGTCAATTTCCTTATCAGTAGAACTCAACCTATAAAATGAAATGGAAGGAGGTGCCTTTGTAAAAGCTGCTGTCTACTTCTCTGCCTTGAGTGACTCATCCCAGAAATCAGTTTTTTATTTTTTCTTTCCTGCTATGACAGAAATCTTTTGTTAGATTGTCCTTAGAATTTGTTTAACGGCTGCTAAGTGCTAATGATGCTGACAAGAAACAAGAATTAGGATTAGCCTCTGTTGGAAGAATATCATATCCAAGTAGCTTTTCAATGCTGAAGTGGGGAATGTGTTTGTTATATCTGGAGGGTATAATCACTCACAAATAATTGACTTTCCCTTGTCAAATTGTAGCAAAACTATATACTTTCACTGACTTATTTTATTAAGTGGTAATGTCCTTTGAAAATCTAAGCACATTCTATAGACCATTTTCTTTTGGTAGCAAAATATCATACTTTAATCTTATTTAGAAGGAAAATAACCAAGTAGGTGATATTCACAGGCAAATCAAGTTACTTGGATTTTTGATAAAGCAGCTACTGCTGTTAGAATATATACATTTATTTGTTGTCAGTCAAGGATGCCAGTAGCTAAACAAATTATAATAAGTAAATAAATTAAATAAGTAAATAAATAAATTACAAAAAAATGAATAACTGAATGAAGAAAGAAGGAAAAAAGAAAGAAGGAAAGGAAGCTTAAAATATTGAGTAATACATAAAATAATCAATTTTTCTTAGCTGCTAATTGTGATATCATAGAAATTTATGAGCACTCAAAGGCAGTTACTTTATTAAAAGTGGGAACCATTGACTAGATTTGTGTGACTCTAACAATGGAGAGGACCTAGCAGAGTAGGTTCTTTATAAGTTGTTTTTAATGAGAGGGAAACATACTATAGGAATTCTTTTAAAACAAAATTAAAAAAATAAGGGAAAACTAATTTGGGAGAAACAAAATATGTTACGCCAACTGGTGGCATCCATTTCATTAGTGGGACACATAAAATGAGATTTGAAGTGCCTTACATTCACAAAACACACATAGGAACTTCTTACCTTGTATTCCATTTGGAAATTATTAAAAATGGTTTAGCTCAGTCTTATGCTTGTCAAAAGAATACGTTTATTGATTTCTAATATTTTTTCCTTAATTCAAATAAGTATTAATCTACCTTCTTTATCTGGCTTATCCAAAATGTCTCATCTGTCCAACATTTTTATTAATACCAGTCTCTCCTCTTTTCTGTATTCACCAGGACTATGATAGCTATTTGCAGAAAATATTCAGTTATATTTATCATTGCATGAATTGCATAAAGTCAGCTAAGATTTCTCTAAAATATATACAACAGAAGATTGTGGCTGTTTTTTTTTAATCACAATTATGACCAAATAGAGTATGCTAGATCAAATCTAGAATTCAAAATCACCAAAAGAGGGAAAATGTGTCTTAAAGGGCAAGCTAACTAGTACATATTTGTAACAAGGATACCTTTCTGACATTATATGTATGTATCGTTATGGGAAAAATAAATGAATACTTGATTCTTGGAGAAAGAATATGTCTTGTAGTGGCCATGCAAGTAAAGCCAAAACAAATACCAGTGACTAAAAGGAGGTGGGCTGTGTGTGACTGGGAATTATTATAATGCTGTAAAATATCTCATTGTTTATCAAGCAAGACACGAGTGATTTGGATTGACTGAGGATGTTGTTTTCTTGACGTGGACACGGAGTTCAAGTTAAAGGTTATGTGTTCACTGATTTGTTTATCCTGAGGTCTTGTTGTGGTGCTAGTGCTGTGTGTGGTGACCCTCACACAGTAAGTGCTAGATAAAGGCTTTCTGAGTTGTCCATGCAATGAATGGGGACACATGCTCTAACATCATTCAATTCCTTTACATTTTAAAAGAGCACTCATTCAAAGAGACTGATTTGAACTTCAGTTCTGCTGTTGTTTAACTGTTTGTTACTGGCTGAATTATTCAAACTTAGTGAGCTCTTCGTCTCTAAAATGGAATCATCGTACTTCATAAAAATATTGCTAAGATTATGTGAGGACATATAGTGAAAAAACAAAATAATATTTCAGGAAAACAAGTCTCAGGGAAAAGTGCATGAGTCTTAGAACTAGACAGACACAAATTTACACTTGACCAGTGAGAAACTGGGTTATTATTGGTTACCATGTGACTTGGAAGTATTTCCTGCTATGGCTGGAATAAATTCCTTTCCCCTTGATGTTGTATTTGGCCATGGGAATTGCTTTGACCAATGGAGTGTTAGTGGAAGTGTCAAGTCTTTGGGAAGTAGCATGTGTTCCCACTCTCTCTCTTATGCTTTTGCACTGGCATGAGGAGAGCATGTCCAAGTTAGTCTGCTGCTTCAAAAAGGATGAGGAGGCATGTAGAGTAAACTTAACCCCAACTGCAAATCAGAGCCAAGTGGATGATCCACAGTTTATCTTTAGGCCAGTAAATGATAAATGAGTGCTAGTTGTTATTGGCTAGTGAGAACTTTAGAGTTGTTACCTAGCATTATCTTAGCACTAGTTGACTACTATATAGTCCCACTCAATTATCGTGAATGCAGAATTCATTTTTCCCAAAGCTGTTCATATGGTTTTAAATCTAATTTCTTCACATGTCTGGAAGGTCATGGCTATAATATTCTCTCTGTACATTTATGGAAATCCGTGGACTAAGAAACAAAATATCTTTTAACATTAGATCATGTGCCTTAACATGATTTTGTATATTTTTCATGAAGCTTGGTATGTTTCATTATATTTATTTAAAAATATAGAATACAAATAGACAAATTTTACATATACTTTATCTCTGTGATGCCATTTAAGAAATTTGCTTATGACAGGCATAGTTCTCCTCTTAAGCCACACCTACTGACATCAGGCAATAGAAGATTTTCAGAAAATTCTGGGCACTCAAAGTCCTTGAGGTCTCTCTTCATTGGAAGAGATGTAGAGTACTGGTTTAGTTATGTTGCTGAAATATGGGGATAGGGGTGGTATGTAGAGCTCTGCATCTTCCGTAGTGCTAATATGCATAACCTTAACTTGACAGTTTCAGCTTTCTCTGTGTATGTAGGGTTGAGATAAGCTGAAGCAAAAAAACAAAAAAACAAACAAAAAAAAACCACAAAATAGAAGATGAAAGAACACAGTTGCTTATTTCTCTGTCATAGTTTAATAGTAGTAATAGTTTTGAATGAGGCATTCTGGAAGGGATAACCTCTGATCCTCATGGCCACTGGTGTAATCAAATTTCTTCTGAGACATAACTCTGCTGTCAAATAGAACTCTGCTATCATGTCATATGGTTAAAACTAAATGCGTGACATGCTCAGGTCTCAGCCAGTGGAAGAGGGATGAGAAAGCAGAGTCATCCCTACAGTTTTAAGGATCCAGCCAGAAAGTGACTCCTGTCACTTCTGTTCACATATCATTATTGAGAACTTAGTCACGTGGCCATAGCTAACTGCAAGGGGGCCTGGAAAATGTAGTCTCTAGCTGGGCAGCCAAGTCCTCAACTTCAACTGTGAAGGAAAAGGGCCTCTCTCAACTTCTTCTGTACCTAAGGAGAAACCCCTTTCACTCTTACGCTATTGCAACTTCTATATGGCTTCTAATCACTAATGTAAATTTGGAGAAATCATGTGTAGTGTTGCTATTTCAGTTTATCACTTTTTAGTAGTGTGACATCAGACGAGTAACTCTGGAGTCTCAGTTGCCTTATCTTTAAAGTGAAAACTAAAAGACTCACCTTGGAGAATTATATGATATAATGAAATGCTTGTGTAAGCACTTGAAACACTGCCTGGCGCATGCTAAACATCTGGTCAGCATATCCAACTGCAATTGTAGTCCTTGCCTAGGTTTTGTATCATAATGGCAGGGGACAAGCATTGAGTGGCAGGTACTATTCAGGCTGTTGTTAGTGTTGGAGTGGACCTGAGATCTAGATTCCCACTTGAATAAGATCCTAAGAAGGAACTCTCACTTTCCCACACCTCTTCCTTGTCGCTCCTCACACCATGCCCCGGCGCCCCAAGCATGCTTGCTGTGTCACATACTGGATTTGGTCAGCTTGAGCCTCCTTGGACCTCACTTGTTCTTGCAGCCTGACTTCTACCAGTGTTGCTCTTCCCTGCTCCCCAGCACGCCCCCCATAGTGGCACTAAAGCTGCCTAATGCAAGCCATGTAATTGTCCGTCAGGTGTGCAGTTGAGCGTGCTAGTGACAGAAGAAGATCTCTTCTTGCAGAGCTCTAGCAGCTTGGCTTGTTCAGCCCCTGACCACCCCGTAGAGTTCTGTGGTCTCAGGCATCCCAAAGCAGGCCTGCGTGGACAATTTTACAATGAGTCTAAACAGGGACTCACAAACGCTCTTCGGCTCCAAACTCGCTCTCTACCTTGCCTGCTCTCAAAGGAGGTAGAATGGATTTCATCTAGCTTGTTCATGGAACTGCCATCCTCAGTGAAGAAGAACCTGAACTTTTCACTGAAAGTTTCCTGGCCTGTATGATTTCGCAGTCTCTGGCAGGTGGAGATTATCTTGTGCTTTCGCTGCCTGAGTCTAGTAAGCATATTCAAGCTTATCACTCCCTTCACCCAAGAAGCTCGCTAGAACTGCATTGCCCAATATAGTGTTGGACTACGTGTGGCTACTGGGCTCTTTAAATGTGGCTAATCTTAATGGAGACGTACTGAAATTTTGAATACCTGTGAAGTCTCAAAGATACACTTAATGTGAAAAAAATTTAAATATCACTAAACAGTTTTTTTATATTGATGATGTCAAAGGATTTTGGAAATACTGAATTAAATAAAATACATTGTTAAAATTAATTTCGTTTGTTTTTCATTTTTACTTTTTTTAAAATGCAGCTACTAGGAAATTTAAAATTACATACGTGGCACGTATTTCCATTGGACAGAACTGCAATAGCTTCTAGGGACCCCAGCCATGTGGGGATATAAATTTCAAGTCTTTCCAGGTCCCAGTGAAGTTGAAGACCAATTCAAGAAATAGGCAGATGATTTCTTCATAGAAGCATGTAGTAGAAATATAATTTGCCAAAGCAAGATGAATTGCATAGACTCTCGACTACCACTAGCTGACTCTAGCAGCTTTATTATTGTTGATCAAAATCATAAAGAAGAAACATTGATGGTCGATAGTACCTGGGACTGTGTAAGTTGTAGTTAAATTATGTGCATTTAAAATAGCATCAGTATTTATGTAAGAATGATTCAAATAAGAAGATGATTTGTGACTCAGTAACCTTTCGAGGCAGCAATGATGAGGTAATTTCACTATTAACTGTCAGAACATGTATCTTTGAAATACTCTTATCCTATACTTACTCTTAATGTTTAATCAGAAGTGATGACAATAGTGGCAGTGTCTAAATAAATCTTAGGAAGATTCTGATTCCCTGTGGATGTATATTTCTGGTTATTCTCTCTGCATATTCTGATTGATAAAACAGCTACTCTGTCAGGTTAGGGGTAGGGGAATTCACATGCACAGGAATCTGGTTCTGAACTGAACTCTATTAGATAAAGAGAGGTTTACACTAGCAGGCCTACAGTTCTTAAAGGTTAAACAATAGGGGTGTTATTCCATCAAATTTTGGAAACGAAATTTTTGGTTTATATGTCCATATCAGTCAGGATACAGTCAGAAAAGCAGAACCACTGGGAGCTATATTCATTCATTCATTCATTCATTCATTCATGTATTTGTATTAAGGGTTTTATTACAGGGGTTTGACATTACATAGTGGTGGGAGCTGATGAACAGGTACAGTGAGGCTGTTGGGTCTGATCCTACAGCTGGAAGTCCACAATGATAAGGGAGGTGCGTGTAAAGTGAAGGTGAGCTGGAAGAAGCTGGAAGCCACAAGCACACATTCTTATTGCCTTTCACGTCCATGGCCTGAGTTTCCTGCAGAAGCTGGGGCCCTTCTTCATCCTGGAGCTACACACACACACACACACGTGCACACACACACGTTGGAAAAGTGGAAAGAGAAATCAGTGGAAGGGGTAGCTGTTTCAGGCCCAGCCCCTGTCTCACACCAACAAGGTGAACCAGAGGATAAGTGATGACTTGTGTGACCTAGGAAAGTGGCTGCTGCTTTACTTTTCATCCTCCAAACCTGAGTCTCTCTGTGGTCACCGTCAGTGGAAAC
This sequence comes from Hyperoodon ampullatus, assembly GCF_949752795.1. NCBI lineage: Eukaryota > Metazoa > Chordata > Mammalia > Artiodactyla > Ziphiidae > Hyperoodon > Hyperoodon ampullatus. Next base: position 142,247,434 of record NC_136917.1, on the reverse strand, counting down.
ATACAGGATAAGAAATCTGGGAATGTAGTTCATCCTAGCCAAGTGGACACAATACAAAGCGGCTGCAGTGTCTTTTCATGTGTGTCTTCTTAAAAATGCTTTTCAATCCATCCTCTGTGCATAGTGTCCTTGAGTACATAGGTATAGCCTTTCCTGTCTTTCTCTTCTCTTTGTGCAGGTTTTTTTTTTTTTTTAAACAAGATGTTGGGGGTAGGAGTTTATTAATTAATTAATTTATTTTTGCTGTGTTGGGTCTTCGTTTCTGTGCAAGGGCTTTCTCTAATTGTGGCAAGCAGGGGCCACTCTTCATCGTGGTGCGCGGGCCTCTCACTATCGCGGCCTCTCCTGTTGCGGAGCACAGGCTCCAGACGCGCAGGCTCAGTAGTTGTGGCTCATGGGCCTAGTTGCTCCACGGCATGTGGGATCCTCCCAGACCAGGGTTCAAACCCATGTCCCCTGCACTGGCAGGCAGATTCTCAACCACTGCGCCACCAGGGAAGCCCCTTTGTGCAGGTTTTGAACACGTTTGCATTTGTCTGCTTAGTGTATCTCTTTGTTGCTATTTCTTTGGGGCCCATGTTTTTCTCTGACTTTCTGTCTTTCTCTTCCTGTGTCCTCATCTCTTGGTCTCTTGCTTGTCTGCCCCACTGTCTTCCTATTTTACGACCAAGAGACTAAATTGCTTTTTATAATTTTTTAGTCCATTCAGTGAATATATTTTTATGATCTCTATTCTTAATGTTCAAATAGACTACAAGGCAATTTAGATTTCTTTCTAGAAAAAATAAACATTAAAAGAAAAGTTGAATGGCCCTACATTAATGTTTTCTATAAGTTAATAGCCTGGTTAGAAATAGTCTCATCAATATTGAAATAATTGATGCCCAGCTTTAATGGATGCCTTCAAGCAGCTCTGACAGCTGCCATGCATCACCTCTGCCACCATGCAGCATTTGGCCAGTACTCCAGCTGGTTTTTAAAGGGTTTTTATCACTTTATTTTGCTGTTTTGCATTTTCCAGGTTAAAGATTGCCTCATGCATGTCAGAGCAGATAGCCACCTCCAAAATTAAGGGATCTCTTGAAAGTATTCTTTTCCAAAATGTTTTCTAGAGACCTTTTAAAACCACTATCTATTTCTATGACTAACAAATTATTAAACATAACATTTCCCATATGGATTTTCTTATTCTTTTGTCACACTCCCATGTGGACCAGATTAACAGGGTATTTTTCTTCTGTAGCCTAAATGCATGGGAATTTGGGTTTAGAAGGAGGGTACACCTCCAGTGGTGCTGGAGGCATTAACCAATATGGAAGATTTGGACTTGCTGGAGAACAGCAGAGAGCAGTGGCATACTTGAGTGGAGAAAAAGAAGTGTCAGGAGACAGGCAAGATGGGAGAATTCAAACACATTTTCTTTGCTTCTTAGCTTAACTAGGACAGACCTTCTGCTGCTGTGTACCTTCAAAAAAATCTCACATCTGAATTTGTCATTAGTTAGAGATATCTTGCTATCTATGTGAGTTCAGGCTCTCTCTGGGCAGGAAGGGGTAATGGAGACCTAAGTTCAGGCTGGAGAACCGTTCATGACAGCTAAGCTTTTCTCTCATGGTCACATAAACTCACCCACACTGCACACACATACCTACCCACAATTGGAAAAGGATGAGCTATAATGATAACACTGATATCTGACATTGTTATAGAGTTTTAGAATTTACAGAGTGCTTTTGCATACATTGTCTCAGAATGAAGAGAGTAAGAGTCAATGATCACAATTAGGAAGAAACGTGGAGAGAGTCAATAGGAAAGAATAGAGAATATAGGGAGGATTATATAGGGAAAATAGTGCCTGTGGGTAGGGACTAGTGAAAAAGTAAGAAACATAGAGAATGGCAGTTAACTGAGGGAACCTGGTACCTTATCACTAATCTAATCAACCAATGGCTGTTGTTTCCTGTAAATGCTTTTAGGCATCTTGAAAAGAGGTGCAGCAGATTGGAGAGCACTGATATTTCACAGTCTAGACTCCAAACTTAGTTAAGAATGTTTGGGAAAAGCTAGTGCAAAGATTTCAGAAAAGGACAGCTCTGCAGGCTGCTTTTACTTACTAGTCCGTGTGAACTGTGGCCTGAAAACAAACTTCAAGCCTTGCAGGGTTTGGAACCCCGATGAAGGCCCACATGTGTTTCATTCAGCTCTTTGGCCCTGGGGAAGCACAGCTGGACAGCTCATGTGCTGTCATCTCATTCAGCACTCAGGATCTGATGGCCAGCTATGCAAAACCCAGAGAAGCCCAAACTGACCTCAGTGACACAGCCATCACAGGACTCAGGCCAGACTGACTTGTCAAGTCTGAGCAAACACTACTGTAAGTCTCGCTACCCCATCCCAGAAAGCTGACATTAAACGGGAGAAAAAAAACAAAAAAAACCCCAACCACCTGTCCTCTAGAAGGATTGACACCATTTAGTTCCTCAGACATTTCTCTCATATTGATTCAGTACCTTTTTTTCACCTTGTTTGTGGTGGTTATATCCAAACTAGAATGATTTTGATCTTAGCAATGAAGTTGTTCTCTCTTCTCTAGGGTTTCCATGTTCATTGCTGTTCTCTTTAGCATCTTTTTTTTACATTTTTATTGGAGTATAATTGCTTTACAATGTTGTGTTAGTTTCAGCTGTACAACAAAGTGAATCAGCTATATGTATACATATATCCCCTCCCTCTTGAGCCTCCCTCTTTCCAGGCATCCTTGGATGTAGAATAAGTAGAATTGGAGCATTCAGAACAATGGGCTTCATGAGACTTTTCAGATTTTCTGTGATCTTCTCTGTAGTGTGGGTCTCCCTGAGGCAAGAGAGAAGAAAATAAATAAAAACCACATGATTTCAGTTTTGACCACCCCTTAATAGGTGCATCAACTGGGCTTGTGTTTCTTCATCTTCAACACAAAGTGATTATATTGGCTTGTCTCCAAGTCTACTTGAGTTTTGATAATGTGTGACAGAAACAATTTTAATGCCTTTTGTAAGAACCCACAGATTTTCTTTTTGTAATTAGCACATGTTTCTTGCCTCTAAATTACTAGCAGATTGATCTAACATTTGGGGGGCTTTCAAAACACAAAGATGAAGTTTTATTCAAATATGGAGAATTTGGGGCATGTCTTTTACAACAGGTCAGTAATTCCATTAGAATAAAAGGTACCAGTGCACAGCTTTTCAATAGAATAAGTGAATGGAATTGGGAGGGTGTGGAAAAGGTAGGGGTGTGCAGAAGCTGTGATGCAGAGATGAGCTGGCAAATGATGGCTTCTCTGTCATGGCTGGAAAGTGTCTGGGGCCAAGGTGTGTGGTATCAAATCAGGAGGCTGCCTATTGACTGTCCTTGCAAGAATATGTAAAAGTCAGCTCATGTGAAGTCTGGGAATCAGAAGACCCAGTCCAGAGACAGACTGCCTTTCATGCTGGTGGGGTAGGGCCAGAAGGCTGGTAGGGCCAACAGGGTGAAGATGCTATCATAATTATACCTTCTTCAGTTAGAGACTCCAAGAAAGGAGCTCTCAATGGAAGCCAATCTTATACACTAAATTGCTTAGGACAGACACCTGGGAGGTTTATAATGAGTTTCACTATAGTAAGATCTCATGAGTTTCTCTGGTGTGACACATTACGTGATATCTTCATAAATGCTGGATTAGGTCATATCTACAGACAAAACTCTTTTAATTGAAAACTATGGAGGAGAGTAAAAATAGGCAATAATATTATTTTTCCTTCATCTCTTTATCTTCATGATGCTAAGGAACAATATGTAATTAATCTGGTATGATTGCTTGGGGACTAATCATTATTTCAAGGATAAGCCTTGTTTGGATTTGGTTTATGTGTTCAGTCTTGTATCATGCAGTTTAGAGAGGAGATGCAAAAGTAAACTGAGTAGGTGTATTCTTGAATTATTTTGCCATGTTATCCACAATCATATTTTGTCATTATTTTTCTTGTAACCATGCTCGTTATAGAGATCTTAAAAAGTACAGAATATGATGTAAAAATTATATTACCAATAGTTTTGCCACCAGATGCCACCACTATTAATATTTGGAAACATTTTTTTGTGGTTTTTGTTGGCTCTGTAAGTCATAGAACATATTGTTAGCAAAATTGTTTTAATTTAAAAATCGGACATGGTTCTTATTTCCCCTTATTAAAGAGGGCTGTAATAAGCCAGTACTGATTCTCAGTGATGTTTTAAGTAGACCAAACTTGTCTCTGCTGTCTCTTATTTTCAGCTTTGCCCTCCTGACTTTCCTGCTCCGAGGGCTTCACTTGTTGTTGCTTCAGTCCAGCCTCCCCATTTCATCTTGTAAGCTACTGTGCCTCCCTGTCTTCCTTGGTAGATATTCCCTCACCCCCATTCCACACTCCTACCCTAAATTCAGTAACATATACATATTCAAATAGGGATTTTTCAAATACCCAGAACCCACTGATGACAAAACTTGCACATATGAGCTACTGATGACTGATGGATTGAGAGGTCCCCAAATCCCACCATATTGTATTTAGAGTCCTTAGTTGAAACTACATAAGAACTGATTAGAAAATATTCACAGTATTGGTGCTTCAGAGAATGGACCCCCTTTCTCTTTCTCTTTTAGCTTTAAATGTATAACTTTCTTATGAAGATATCTTATTTCTATCATCTTATTTCTATCTAAGAATCTGCCAATTTTCTCTTGTTTCTCTTCTATAAACATCATCTTATCTTCTACCTGGTTCTCTATATGCCCCATTCCAGTGAAGGGATTTAGCTGGGATCAAGCATCAAGTGAGACTGTTCCTCAAGAACAAGGTTTAATAAACAAACTCGGAGTCATCCTTGATTCCTCTCTTTCTCTCACCTACCCACCTCACATGCATGCACGCACGTGCTCACACAGACACACACACACACACACACCCCTGCTAACCCATCAGCAAGTCCAATCAGTTAAGATTTCAAAACATCTCTATAATTCAGCACAGTTTTCTGTGCTTACTATCACTGTCCTTGTCCAAGCTCCTGATGGGAAACATTGTGAAAGACTTTGAAATGAGCAAAAAAATAAAAAAATAAAACAACCAAAAACCCAGATGTCTTGTCTAGCATAATTTTCCTGGTTATCTGTGACATTTATAGTCTTTGAGCTATTTTACAACTCTTTTAAATTGTAGAAAACTGGTAGTAATGCAAATGATTCTTATTCATACAACTGCAGTTGATTATTGCCATGTGGATATTGGCCAGTTTTGCATATACAGTATTTGAAATTCATTTCTGCATTTCTGAGTGCTAATACATGTGAGCTTTTTGACTTCTCCTGTGAATTAGTTGTAACATCTTACTGGCTTCCTCATTAATTAATTAAGCACCATCTTTGACACATGTTCATTTTATGTTTCTACAAGAGTCATGATTTGGCTTAAAAATTATTGTTTAAGGTTGAAAAAAAGAAAAAAATAACAGCTGCCCTCAGAAAATATCCTGAAAAAAAATTATTCTTTAACACTATTTGCAGTTCTTTCCTGTACTATATCAGCCTCTTCTGCCCTTCTCCAAAACTTTCTCCATAGAGCAAGTGAAAAGCAAACCATCTTGCCTCTTGACTGAAAAATTTCCAAAGCTTTCTAATTGTTCTTATAAAGAAATCTGAACTCCATATTATGGTTTCCAAACCCCTAAAGGATCTGATACCTATAATCTCTCCAACTTAATCTTATGCATTTCTCCTGATTTTTTTTTTTTTTACCATACTTCAGCTATTCTGGCCCAGTTTCTGTTCCTGAAATTTATCAAACCTTTTCCCACCTTGGGACCGTTGCACTTGCCTATCTCTACCTTGAACACTTAAAAAAAAAAAAAAAAAAAAAACCTAGACATTTGCCTGGCTGACTCAGTCTCATTCTTTAGGTCTTAATTCCCTCCTCAGATACACTTCCCCTGACTATTTTTGTAAAATTGGCTCCTGCATTTACAATATATTCTGTCCTATTTATTGTAATCCATATTAAGCTTCCTTAATTCTTTATCTCATCCCTATTTGACACCTCCACTACAAAGAAAAGTCCATGAAAGAATAAAATATGTGGTCATATTATCTGCTTTCTTACCAGATTGATTTCATATAATGGAGAGTATTTGTTGAATAAATGAAAAATATGGGCCAGGAAGTACCAGGGGAGGAAAAAGTTCTTGAATTTCAAAGGGAGTGATCTGGGGACAGATGGTTGAGAAAATAAAGGCTCTATCAAGTGGCAAATTCTAGACAGATGTTAACAAGAAAGGTGGTGTGTTCCATCATGACCAGTGAGCCAGGTGTAGGTGTGGATATATTCAGGAGTAAGAGCAAGTAAGGATATAGTGCCCAGATATGGTTGTGACAATCTTTGGAAGAGTAGACAATCCATCTTTTTTCTACTTGTCAGTCAGATATATTTAATGTAGTTTCCAGACTCTTGTTGTCTTGGGACTTAGGTAGAAATTCAATAATTACTCATTCCTAATCTCATTAATGTAGTAACATTATGGATTTTTAGAATATCATTTGTACCCAATTAATGCTGGATCAATATAGAATGAGTTAAGTACCTTGTATGTGAATATAGTTACTAGAAAGATAGAGGGATAGATAAAGAAAATGACTAGATATATTGATGACAGTTGAAATAACATGGGGAAAAGAAATGTTTTGAGAGTAGTTTGGATAGTGAGAGCACCACTCTTTCTCCCATTCCAAGTTTTTCTTTGTCTTTTTCTCTTCCTCAATTTCCTTTCATCTATTAATCAGTTCATTTTTCTCTGTGGTCTTCCATTTTTTCTGGGTGCTTTTTACTTTTCATTGACATTTCTCTACTATCTTCACCTTCTCCAGAGAATGAGAATGGAAGGATATCAGAGCAACAAATACATTGCACTCACTGAGTCTGCTGAGACTTTTGAGCAGAACAAATACATGAAGGGCATAGGTAGATGATGTTGTGATGCTGATGTTTTAATGATGATGGTGATGAGATCATTAAAGCCTCTGGAGTATGAAAATTGGATATTGACTATGAAATTAAGATTATAGACAACAGAAGAAAGGTCATATCTTCACTTGGATTCTTTAGAAAGTAGAACTTGAAACAAAGGCTTAAGACCTAGTGCTTTATTAAGGAGTGAGATTCAAGGAGATGAAGAGAGGACTGGGTCAGCAGGGAAGAAGGGAGAGAAGAGCAAAAATTCATTATGAAGTTGGCCACTGCGACAGGTGACTAGTTGTTGGAACTCCTACATTTGCCTAAAGAGGCATATGAAATGCATCTCAAGATTACCAGTATAAGGGAATAAAAAAGGAAAGCAAATCCATCAATTTACATTCCCCATTAGTCATAGGTTCACCCCATGGAATGATAGCCCTTCAGCATTTTAAAATTGAACATTTTTGAACACCAAGAGCTTTTCCATGGGATCTACTACTACAGTGTCATTAAAATGCTCCTGGGCAGAAAGTCAGTGGTACATGGTCCAAATCGGAGATGAGATACCATCAGGTTGCACTGGCACGAATCCAGGTGGCCAGACTAAGAGACAGGTGAGGCCAAGAGAACCTGAAGTGGTATAAATAAATGTTTAAAATACAGGGAAAGCAGCAATATTAAAAAGAAAAAAAAAAAAGGAAGGCAGAGGACAGAGAACGAGACAGAGAACAAATAAACAGTGTGACCTCACATAATGCAATTCACTTCTTGCAACCTTAGGCCCTTCAGCTGTGAATGAAGGAATTAATGTTAGCTGAACAGTGGAATCATCTGGTGATCTTTAAAAGCACAAATGCCTAGGTGCCACCCCCCAGATATTCTGATTTAATTTGTCTCTAATGCAACTTGAGCACTGGGATTTTTAAAATAACTGCCTGAGTGATTCTAATATGTAGGCAAGATTGAAAATCTTCATCTAGAACTTCCCTAAGGGCTCATTCAGTTTTAAAATGTTATTATTCTATCTGCTATTTTTAAAATTTCTAAGGAAAAATATTCTCCAATCATCTTCTGCCAGATGGGATTTTATAAGAACCTTTAAACTCAGTGAACTTCTGCTTATATTCCTCCATTTGAGAACCATATCTCAGTGAAGCAGATGATTGTGGATTCCTCCACTTTGGGCAAATTATAAGTTAAATTAATTATTTCAATTGACTTTTGATTAACATGTTTTTGTTTTTCCAGAATAACTCTGTTGCAATTTCTATTGGCTGTATAGTAGAGTTCTTCAGAATGTCTGCCTGGTAATATTTCTTCTTGCCAAATTCTTTTGGAGGAATTGCTAACTGGAAACTCTTTTTCTTCTATTTTGCAATAATTGGACTGATTTTCAATTACACTTCTCTAAATATATGAAAAACTAAGTAGATATAAAATTTTTTAAAATAAAATACATATAAGCTATACAGATGGGAGATACAAAAAATGCCAACACATCCACTACCCATTTTTGAAAAAAACATTATTATTAAATCAAAATTTAATAATTCCCTGTGGGTATGCCTTGGCATCCTAACTTATTCCATTACTACCACTGAAAGGTAGCTGCCATCATAAATGTTGTGCCCGCATGAGATTGAGAGAGAGTTAGAGAAAAAAATAGAAAGACAGAGAAGAGAGAGAGAGAGAGAGAGGAAGAAAAGATTACTGCAAGAACAGAACAGAGGCATTTATGACCATTACTAAAACTGGTGTACATAGTTTTTCCCACATTTTAGATGGAACTTAATTACATGGTCCCGCCTAGATGGCAGAAAGGCTGGAAAATATAGTGTTTTGATCTGCCCAGTATGAAAATAAAGTAGTTTGGAAAACACATGACATACTCTCTACTATACCATAATACTGTGATTAACATTTAAATTGTTTTCCTTTGTTACAATTGAGCTGCTCTAGATATTCTTTTATGTTTCTCGATGTCCATGTTCATGAATTTCTCTTATACACAAGCTTTTGCACTTTATTTTTTGTGTGTGTGTGATTGCCTTTTTTTTAAACATCTTTATTGGAGTATAATTGCTTTACAATGGTGTGTTAGTTTCTGCTTTATAACAAAGTGAATCAGCTATACATACACATATATCCCCATATCTCCTCCCTTTTGCTTCTCCCTCCCACCCTCCAATCGACCCCTTTAAGGGGACACAAAGCCCTGAGCTGATGTCCCTGTGCTATGTGGCTCTTTCCCACTAACTATCTATTTTACATTTGGTAGTATATGTAAGTCCATGCCACTCTCTCACTTCGTCCCAGCTTACCCTTCCCCCTTCCCATGTCCTCAAGTCCATTCTTTACATCTGCGTCTTTATTCCTGTCCTGCCCCTAGATTCTTCATAACGTTTTATTTTATTTATTTATTTATTTATTTAAGATTCCATATATCTGTGTTAGCATACAGTATTTGTTTCTCTCTTTCTAACTTACTTCACTCTGTATTAGAGACTCTAGGTCCATCCACCTCACTACAAAAAACTCAATTTCATTTCTTTTTATGGCTGAGTAATATTCCATTGTATATATGTGCCACATTGTCTTTATCCATTCATCTGTTGATGGACACTTAGGTTGCTTCCATGTCCTGACTATTGTAAATAGAGCTGCAATGAACATTGTGGTACATGACTCTTTTTGAATTATGGTTTTCTCAGGGTATATGCCAGGTAGTGGATTTGCTGGGTCATGTGGTAGTTCTATTTTTAGTTTTTTAAGGAACCTCCATACTGTTCTCCATAGGGGCTGTATCAATTTGCATTACCAACAACAGTGCAAGAAGGTTCCCTTTTTAAAAAACACCCTCTCCAGCATTTATTGTTTGTAGATTTTCTGAAGATGTCCATTCTGACTGGTGTGAGGTGATACCTCATTGTAGTTTTGATTTGCTTTTCTCTAATAATTAGCAATGTTGAGCATTCTTTCATGTATTTGTTGGCAATCTGTATATCTTCTTTGGAGAAATGTCTATTTAGGTCTTCTGCCCATTTTTGCATTAGGGTTGTCTGTTTTTTTGATATTGAGCTGCATGAGTTGCTTGTAAATTTTGGAGATTAATCGTTTGTCAGTTGCTTCATTTGCAGATATTTTCTCCCATTCTAAGGGTTGTCTTTTCATCTTCTATATGGTTTTCTCTGCAGTGCAAAAGCTTTGAAGTTTCATTAGGTCCCATTTGTTTATTTTTGTTTTTATTTTCATTTCTCTAGGAGGTGGGTCAGAAAGGATCTTGTAGTGATTTATGTCATAGAGAGTTCTGCTTATGGTTTCCTCTAAGACTTTTATAGTGTCTGGCTTTACATTTAGATCTTTAATCCATTTTGAGTTTATTTTTGTGTATGGTGTTAGGGAGTGTTCTAATTTCATTCTTTTACATGTAGCTGTCCAGTTTTCCCAGCACCACCTATTGAAGAAACTGTCTTTTCTCCATTGTATATTCTTGTCTCCTTTATCAAAAATAAGGTGACCATATGTGTGTGCGTTTATCTCTGGGCTTTCTATCCTGTTCCATTGATCTATATTTCTGTTTTTCTGCCAGTACCATACTGTGTTGATTACTGAAGCTTTGTAGTATGGTCTGAGTCAGGGAGTATGATTCCTCCAGCTCCGTTTATCTTTCTCAAGATTGTTTTGGCTATTCAGGGTCCTTTGTGTTTCCATACACATTGTGAAACTTTTTGTTCTAATTCCGTGAAAAATGCCATTGGTAGTTTGATAGGGATTGCATTGAATCTGTAGATTGCTTTGAGTAGTATAGTCATTTTCACAATGTTGATTCTTCCACTCCAAGAACACGGTATATCTCCCCATCTGTTTGTATCATCTTTCTTTCATCAGTGTCTTATAGTTTTCTGCATACAGGTCTTTTGTCTCCTTAGGTAGGTTTATTCCGAGGTATTCTGTTCGTTTTGCTGCAGTGGTAAATGGGAGTTTTTCCTTAATTTCTCTTTCAGATTTTTCATCATTAATGTATAGGAATGCAAGAGATTTCTGTGCATTAATTTTGTATCCTGCAACTTTATGAAATTCATTGATTAGCTCTAATAGTTTTCTGGTAGTGTCTTTAGGATTCTGTATGTACAGTATCATGTCATCTGCAAACAGTGACAGCTTTACTTCTTCTTTTCCTATTTGGATTCCTTGTATTTCTTTTTCATCTCTGATTGCGGTCGCTAAAACTTCCAAAACTATGTTGAATAATAGTGGTGAGAGTGGGCAACCTTGTCTTGTTCCTGATCTTAGTGGAAATGGTTTCAGTTTTTCACCATTGAGAACGATGTTGACTGTGGGTTTGTCATATATGGCCTTTGTTATGTCGAGGATAGTTCCTTCTGTGCCTACTTTCTGGAGGGTTTTCATCATAAATGGGTGTTGAATTTTGTCGAAAGCTTTTTCTGCATCTACTGAGATGATCATATGATTTTTCTCCTTCAATTTGTTAATATGTTTTATCACATTGATTGATTTTCATATATTGAAGAATTCTAGCATTCCTAGAATAAATCCCACTTGATCATGCTGTATGATCCTTTTAATGTGCTGTTGGATTGTTTGCTAGTATTTTGTTGAGGATTTTTGCATCTATGTTCATCGGTGATATTGGCCTGCCCTTTTCTTTCTTTGAGTCATCTTTGTCTGGTTTTGGTATCAGGTTGAAAGTGGCCTCATAGAATGAGTTTGGGAGCATTCCTTCCTCTGCTATATTTTGGAAGAGTTTCAGAAGCATAGGTGTTAGCTCTTCTCTAAATGTTTTATAGAATTGTGTGAAGCCGTCTGGTGCTGGGCTTTTGTTTGTTGGGAATTTTTAATAAAAGTCTCAATTTCAGTGCTTGTGATTGGTCTGTTTATATTTTCTATTTCTTCCTGGTTCAATCTCAGAAGGTTGTGCTTTTCTACGAATTTTTCCATTTCTTCCAGGTGGTCCATTTTATTGGCATATAGTTGCTTATAGTAGTCTCTCATGATCCTTTGTATTTCTGCAGTGTCAGTTGTTACTTCTCCTTTTTCATTTTGAATTCTATTGATTTGAGTCTTCTCCCTTTTTTTCTGGATGAGTCTGGCTAATGGTTTATCAATTTTGTTTATATTCTCATAGAACCAGCTTTTAGTTTTATTGGTCTTTGCTATCATTTCCCTTAATTCTTTTTCATTTATTTCTGATCTGATCTTTATGGTTTCTATCCTTCTGCTAACTTTGGGGGTTTTTTGTTCTTCCTCTAATTGCTTTAAGTGTAAGGTTAGGTTGTTTATTTAAGTTGTTTCTTGTTTCTTGAGGTAGGATTGTATTCCTATCAACTTTCCTCTTAGCACTGTTTTTGCTGCATCCCACAGGTTTTGGGTCGTCGTGTTTTCATTGCCATTTGTTTTTAGGTATTTCTTGATTTCCTCTTTGATTTCTTCAGTCATCTCTTGGTTATTAAGTAGTGTATTGTTTAGCCTCCATGTGGTTGTATTTTTGACAGATTTTCCCTGTAATTGATATCTAGTCTCATAACGTTGTGGTCAGAAAAGCTACTTGATACGATTTCAATTTTATTAAATTTATCAAGGCTTGATTTGTGATGTAAGATATGATCTATCCTGGAGAATGTTCCATGAGCACTTGAGAAGAAAGTGTATTCTGTTGTTTTTGGATGGAATGTCCTATAATTATAAATTAAATACATCTTTTTTAATGTATCATTTAAATCTTGTGTTTCCTTATTTATTTTCTTTTTGGATGATCTGTCCATTTGTGAAAGTGGGGTGTCAAAGTCCCCTACTATTATTGTGTTACTGTCGATTTCCCCTTTTATGGCTGTTATCATTTGCATTATGTATTGAGTTGCTCCTATGTTGGGTGCATAAATATTTACAATTGTTCTATCTTCTTGTTGGATTGTTCCCTTGATCATTATGTAGTGTTCTTCTTTGTCCCTTGTAATAGTCTTTGTTGTAAAGTCTATTTTTTCTGATATGAGTATTGCTACTCCAGCTTTCTTTTGATTTCCGTTTTCATGGAATATGTTTTTCCATCCCCTCACTTGCAGTCTGTATGTGTGTCTAGGTCTGAAGTGGGTCTCTTGTAGACAGCATATACACAGGTCTTGTTTCTGTATCCATTCAGCCAGTCTGTGTCTTTTGGTGGGAGCATTTAATCCATTTACATTTAAGGTAATTATCGATATGTGTGTTCCTATTACCATTTTCTTAATTGTTTTGGATTTTTTATTGTAGGTCTTTTCCTTCTCTTGTGTTTCCTGGCTAGAGAATTTCCTTTAGCATTTGTTGTAAAGCTGCTTTGGTGCTGCTGAATTCTGTTAGCTTTTGCTTGTCTGTAAAGATTTTAATTTCTCCGTTGAATCTGAATGAGATCCTTGCTGGATACAGTAATCTTCATTGTAGGCTTTTCCCTTTCATCACTTAAAATATGTCCTGCCACCCTCTTCTGGCTTGCAGGGTTCCTGCTGAAAGATCAGCTTTTACCCCTATGGGGATTCCCTTTTATCTTATTTGTTGTTTTTCCCTTGCTGCTTTTAATAGTCTTTCTTCATATTTAATTTTTGATAGTTTGATTAATATGTGTCTTGGCATGTTTCTCCTTGGATTTATCCTGTATGGACCTCTCTGTGCTTCCTGGACTTGATTGACTCTTTCCTTTCCATGGGAAAATTAGGGCAGTTTTCAACTATAAAATTAGGGCAGTTTTCAACTATAATCTCTTCAAATATTTTCTCAGTCCCTTTCTTTTCTCTTCTTCTTCTGGGTCCCTGATAATTCGAATGTTGATGTGTCTAATGTTGTCCCAGAGGTGTCTGAGTCTGTCCTCAATTCTTTTCACTCTTTTTTCTTTATTCTGCTCTGTAGTAGTTATTTCCACTATTTTATCTTCCAGGTCGCTTATCCATTCTTCTGCCTCAGTTACTGTGCTATTGATTCCTTCTAGAGAATTTTTCATTTCCTTTATTGTGTTGTACATATTGTTTATTTGCTCTTTAGTTCTAGCTCCTTGTTAAATGTTTCTCGTATTTTCTCCATTCTATTTCCTAGATTTTGGATCATCTTTACTATCATTACTCTGAATTCTTTTTCAGGTAGACTGCCTATTTCCTCTTCATTTGGTTGATCTGGTGAGTTTTTACCTTGCTCCTTCATCTGCTGTGTGTTTCTCTGGTTCAGTGCGTTGTGTAGGCTTCCTGGTAGAGCAGACTGATGCCTGTGTTCTCGTGGGTGAGGCTGGATCTTGTCTTTCTGATGGGCAGGACTGTGTTTGGTGGTGTGTTTTGGGCTGTCTGTGACCTTATTATGAATTTAGGCAGCCTCTGTGCTAATTGGTGGTGTTGTGTTCCTGTCTTGCTAGTTGTTTGGCATAGGGTGTCCAGCACTGTAGCTTGCTGGTCATTGAGTGGAGCTTGGTCTTAGCATCGAAATGGAGAAATCTGGGAGAGCTTTTGCCATTTGATATTACGTGGAGCCGGGAGATCTCTGGTAGACCAGTGTCCTGATCCCGGCTCTCCCACCTCATAGACATAGTCCTGACACCTGGCTGGAGCACCAAGACCCTGTCAGCCACATGGCTCAGAAGAAAAGGGAGAAAAAAATAAATCAAGACAAAAATAAAATAAAGTTATTAAAATAAAAAAATAAAAAATTATTGAAAATTAAAAAAGTAAAAAGAAAAAAAATAAAGAAAGAAAGAAGAGAGCAACCAAACCAAAAAACAAATCCTCCAATGGTAAGAAGCACTAAAAACTAAACTAAAAAACAAACAAAAAAAAACCAGACATACAGAACCCGAGGACAAATGGTAAAAGCAAAGCTATACAGACAAAATCACACAAAGAAGCATACACATACATACTCGCAAAAAGAGAAAAAGGAAAAATATATATATATCGCTTTTCCTAAAGTCCACTGCCTTAATCTTAGGATGAGTTGTTTTCTATTCAGGTTTTCCACAGATGCACGGTACATCAAGTTGATTGTGGAGATTTAATCCGCTGCTCCTGAAGTTGCTGGGAGAGATTTCCCTTTGTCTTCATTGTTCGCACAGCTTCTGGGGTTCAGCTTTGGATTTGCACCTGCCTCTGTGTGTAGGTTGCCTGACGGCATCTGTTCTTCGCTCAGAGAGGATGTGGTTAAAAGATCAGCTGATTACGGGACTTTGGCTCACTCAGGCCATGGGGAGGGAGGGGTACGTAATGCGGGGCGAGCCTGCAGCGGCAGAGGCTGGCATGACGTTGGACAAGCCTGAGGCATGCCTTGTGTTTTCCTGGGGAAGTTGTCAGTGTATCATGGGACCTTGGTAGTGGCGGGCTACACAGGCTCCCGGGAGAGGTGGTTTGGATAGTGACCTGTGCTTGCACACAGGCTTTTTGGTGCCGGCAGCAGCAGCCTTAGCATTTCATGCCCACCTCTGGTGTCTGCTCTGATAGCTGCCGCTCGTGCCCGTCTCTGCAGCTCGTTTAGGCGGTGCCCTGAATCACCTCTCCTGGCGCACCCCAAAACAGTGGTCTCTTGCCTCTTAGGCAGGTCCAGACTTTTCCCTGGACTCCCTCCCAGCTAGCCATGGCGCACTAGCCCCATTCAGGCTGTGTTCACGCAGCCAACCCCAGTCCTCTCCCTGGGATCCGACCTCTGAAGCCCGAGACTCAGCTCCCAGCCCCCACCCTCCCCTGCGGGTGAGCAGACAAGCCTCTCAGGCTGGTGAGTGCTGGTCAGCACCGATCCTCTGTGCAGGAATCCTCTGCTTTGCCCTCCACACCCCTGTTGCTTTGCTCTCCTCCGTGGCTCTGAAGCTTCCCTTCTCTGCCACCCGCAGTCCCCACCCACGAAGGGGCTTCCTAGTGTGTGGAAACCTTTCCTCCTTCACAGCTCCCTCCCACTGGTGCAGGTCCCGTCCCTATTATTTTGTCTCTTTTTTTTTTATTTTTTCTTTTGCCCTACTCAGGTATTTGGGGGAGTTTCTTGCCTTTTGGGAAGTCTGAGGTCTTCTCCAGCATTCAGTAGGTGTTCTGTAGGATTTTTTCCACATGTAGATGTATTTGTGGGGAGGAAGGTGATCTCCGCGTCTTACTCTTCCACCATCTTGAAGGTCTCTCCTGCACTTTTTAAAACTCAGTATAAAAAGTGTACTTTACCTCATCTCCTAGTATAAACATATACCCATATAAATACTTAAAACTGGGAGAAAATTTTCTCCAAGAAAAACGTATCCAATATTCTTTAAATAAAGTCACCCACTTAGAGTTTTAAATTTCTATTGTTTCCAACCTGTATAACCTTTATTACTAATTCTCCTCAAGTAGAAAGAACTAAAAATTAATGCTGAGATGTTATATATTTTTGTTTTAGTTTCACCAAACTTTTGAATTATAATTTTCCCATGAAAAACAACTCATTTCAAAAAATTGGATTTTTTTCTACATTTTCCTTTTTACCAAGATCCTGTGATCTCTCCCTGAATCTAGGTGAGACCATGGATGAACTAATCCAAATAGTGGAGTTCACTCAGGTCTGATGGGAAAACACTGACTCCATGATCACCACCTATTTTATTATTTGGGATTTTCTTTTTCAGTTTTGTCAGTGAGTGGGAAAAATACCATATTGCTTTAATCTGAATTTTTTGTGGAACCTATAAGGACAAACTCTTTACTTTATAAATGTTTGTGAACCTTGGAATGGATGTATGGATATATCTGTATATATGTGTCTATGTTTAATTATAAATTTCCTATCAATTCCTTTTCATCTCTCCTGATATCTCTGTTTATATTTTTTTATATTTTATGAGCTCTTTTTATAAAATTAATTTTTAATATTTTATTGTGAAAAATAGACTAGTATATTTTATTTTAGATGTAATTTCATATATAATACATATATATACACACATGTATATAGTGTGTGTGTATTTAATCTTCAGTTTATAATGACCATGATGGGATATTTAATTTGACAATATTAATAAGGAAGCAGTTTTGAAGTCAGTTGGAATAAAAAGTAAAATTGGGAGCTTAGACAACTTAACAAGTTTTTGCATTAACCTATAAGAAGTAGTGAAATGTAAAAGAGAAAAGCAGAGATACTAGAAGCTCCAACTAAGTGTTTTTCAAAAATGTAGGTTTGGCAGCTAATTTATTGCCCATAAGAGGAGATGTTACCAATGTTGATTGTAAATTACTGTGTCTATTGCCTAGGAGGAAGTTACTGCCAAATAGGAAAATGGGAGTTGGGACAAAGAACAGTTTCCTGGAGGAAATGGTCCCATGGGAGATTTAAAAAGTATTAAGAAGCAGACAAAATTCCCATAACCCTAGAGGGCAACTGATACTAACAGTTTAAAGTATATTATTTTAGACTACTCAAGATCTTGAGGTATTATTTTAAGAGTTGAGATATTACTTTAAGTATAGTTTTAAAAACCATTTTATACTTAATATGAGTACCTCTTCATGTTAATAAACTTTTAAAATTAATAGTTATTTAAATATGTGCAGAATAGTCTTACATAAATATACCATTTCCTCACTTTTGGACAATGTTATTCATTTTAATTTGCCATTATTATTATTTTTAAATAAACATAATCTGAAATATTTTTGTGTATAATCTTTAATTAAATTTCTGATTATTACCTAGAATATAGTCTCAAAAATGTTATTATTGCAACAATTATGTTTGTTTTAAGCCAACTGTTATGTGGCTTCTATTTCTCAGAAGAATTATGCCAATGTGTACATTCTCAAGCAGTGTGTCAGAATCCCTGTTTACCATACCTTCTACATTGAATACTCCAATGAAAAGAGATAAGCAAGAAAATAAAACTTGCTAATTTAATAGGGTGAAAAACAAAACACCAGCATCACATTGTTGCTTTACTTTTTAGTTATTTTTGTATCTATTCAAATACTCTGGGTTTTATGCATGTGTGTGTGTGTGTGTGCATGTGTATGTGTAAACTTATTTATTTATTTTAACTATTGAGACTCTGTATTTTTAAATAAATTATAAGTGTTTTACATATATCAAGGATTTCTGCTTTCACTTTATTATATTTTTTTTGGCAAATACATTTCCCTCAGTTTGTTGTTAAAGAGATTCATGTTTCAATATGCTGATTTTATGGAATTCTTTATTCTGATTAAAATATTAATTAAAGAAGTGAAATAATAGGAGGCTTAGGGGATCTGTGGGTCAGCAAGGGACCATCAGACATTTCAAGTATGTTATGGAGGATGGGAACATTTTTTAAAAATTGGAGGATGCCAAGGATGAATGGTGCCTGTGGATTACCTAGAATATGGTAAGCACTTAATAAATATTTGTTGTCTGATTGCTTCTAAATCCTGCCTAGGATATATCTTTCATCTGTCTCTTCTCCAGTCAAGATATAGCAATGAATTTCTATTATTCAATGAGGGTAAGGCATTTCTGTAATTCACAATTAAGTAAAAATTAGCTATCCTTCTGATTCTACGCTTTGAGCCCAAATGGTTGCCAGACTGAGATAAACTTTAGTAGATCATGTCCTTAGCCATAACAAAAGCCTATGGCTCTGGCCCTTTTCTATGTACTGTTAAAATTTCCTGGAATAGTCTTGTTTCTTCATATAACATAGAAGCAGGAAGAGGAGTCAGTGGCTTTTGAGGCTGAGAAATACTTTAATAATTGTACCTCCTGAGTAGATTAGGCAAAGTGATAGTGTAACCAAGAGACTTCTTGGTGAAGTGAATAGCTTTGCAGTCTCTCCTACATTGTACTATATCTGAAAGAGATAAAAGGTTTGTCTCCAATGGTTATATCTCCTTATAAACAGGCTACTCTTCTGAACTTGATGGAAAGCTTTTTTATTTTATTTTATATTGGAGTTTAGTTAATTAACAGTGTTGTGTTAGTTTCAGATGTACAGCAAAGTGATTCAGTTATACATGTATTTACTCTTTTTCAAATTATTTTCCCATTTAGGCTATTACCGAATATTGAGCAGAGTTCCCTGTGCTCAATATTACATATTGAGTTCCATAGAGTAGGTCCATGTTGGATATCTGTTTTAAATATAACAGGTGTACTTGTCAATCCCAAACTCCCAATATATCCCTCTTCCCCACTCTTACCCCCTGGTAACCATATGAACTTGATGAAAAGCTTTGATTAGCATCATGTACCCATCCTTTCTGCTACTGAGTATTTAGTTTCATTGTTAGATACAGGCCAGAATTCATCTCTGAATTCATTCCCTTGTTATGGTGGGTGATTGCAAAAGTACCTAATTGTGTGAGATAAAATTGATTTTTCTGGTATTTTTGCTATCTTCACAATTGATTATGCACCAAGAAATGGCTGTAAATATACACTAAGGGGTGCACACTAAGAGTTTTGGGCTTGGGGATAACTCACCTCAGAGTCTTGATTCCACTATCTACTAACTGTGATTTCAGGCAAGTAATTTTATCTCTTTAACCCAGAGTTTCCTCATTCTTACAATAGGGACTGTAACTTTATGATGTTGTTTCCTCTAGTGTTAAAGTTCTTGCATCCCGCAGCCTTGTTGTCTCAGCCCTGAGCCTCTGCAGATCCTTCATTCTTCTCTGAGTCTCTGAGTTCCCCAAACCAGGGCACTTGACATCTTTTAGATCACCTGTATTTCTTGTACAGGTCTTGGGGAAACCAAAGTGTTGCTACATCCTTAATTACCTAATCATTTCCCTCTTCAAATTGTGTACTTATGGCACTGTACCACATTATACAAGGCATGTTATACAAAGCTATATGGGAACTACTCCCTCACGGTGTGGGCCCAGTGTTTTCAGGTGCCCCTATGTCACTTGAGAACTCTCCACAATGTGCCCCAAGACCCGTACAGATTCCAAAAGGGGAAAAGTAAGGATGTGAGTATTTGTCCTCCTTGCTCTAACTCTTCATAATGTTCCAGAGTCTCTAAATGCCTTTCTTGCTTTCTTCTCCACTCCATCTTTTCCATTTCTTCCCTAGGCTAGTGTAGTATATCTCCCCTATATTGCAGCCTGGATCTGTCTACCTGCGTATTCAAGTCAATCAGACCCGCACCCTGAGAGTTGACTGTACTACATGAAATCTAGATAACCCCATTTACTTTTTCAGTAATACCAAGCCTCTTTTAAATTCCCAAAAATAATATATAAGAGTCCCAGTTACTCTCTATCCATGCTAACACTTGATATTTTCAGTCATTTTAATTTAAGCCATTGTTGAGTGTATCTCATTGTGACGGATGACTGATAATTTTAACCATCTTTTCATATACTGTACTTGTTTTTTGTAATATATTCTTTATAAGAAGATCTGTTCAAATCTTTTTTATATCTTTTATTGAGTCCTTTGACTTCTTTAAATTGCACTGTAAGTGTTCTACACATATTCTGAGTAAGGTCATTTACTGGATATGTGTCTTGAAAAATGTCTTCTCCAAATCTGTCTTTCTTTTTCATTTTTCTTAATATTGCCTTATTTCAAAAGGCAATCATTTTTTTCTTTTACTTTGATGAAGTCTAATTTGTCATTTTTTTATTATATAATTTTTGGTGTGTGTACGAAGAAATCTTTGTCAAACCCAGAATCAAAAGAATATTCTTCAACTTTTCATCTAGTGGTTATGGAGGTTCCTTAAAAAACTAAAAATAGAACTACCATATGACCCAGCAATCCCACGACTAGGCATATACCCTGAGAAAACCATAATTCAAAAAGAGACATGTACCGAAATGTTCATTGCAGCTCTATTCACAATAGCCCGGAGATGGAAACAACCTAAGTGCCCATCATCGGATGAATGGATAAAGAAGATGTGGCACATATATACAATGGAATATTACTCAGCCATAAAAGGAAACGAAACTGAGCTGTTGGTAATGAGGTGGATAGACCTAGAGTCTGTCATACAGAGTGAAGTAAGTCAGAAAGAGAAAGACAAATACCGTATGCTAACACATATATATGGAATTTAAGAAAAAAAAATGTCATGAAGAACCTAGGGGTAAAACAGGAATAAAGACACAGACCTACTTGAGAATGGACTTGAGGATATGGGGAGGGGGAAGGGTAAGCTGTGACAAAGCGAAAGAGAGTCATGGACATATATACAGTACCAAACGTAAGGTAGATAGATAGTGGGAAGCAGCCGCATAGCACAGGGAGATCAGCTCGGTGCTTTGTGACCGCCTGGAGGGGTGGGATTGGGAGGGTGGGAGGGAGGGAGACGCAAGAGGGAAGGGATGTGGGAACAGATGTATATGTATGACTGATTCACTTTGTTATAAAGCAGAAACTAATAAAAAAATAAAGTGTATTTCCTGTCAACAACAACAACAAAAAAATAAGTTTGGCTCATAGAATTAGGTATATAACCTATTATGAGTTAACTTTTTTATATACAGAGTTAAGGTTGAGTTTTTGTTTGTTTGCTTGTTTGCTCTGTTTTACTTTTTTCGCTTGCATAACCAAATGTTTTTGCATTTATTGAAAAGACAATTCTTTCACCACAAAATTACCTTGGTGTCTTTCTTGAAAATCAAATGTCTTTATATATGTAGATCTATGTCTGGATTTCCTGCTCTGATCCATCATTTATCTATCATATATGGTTATCATTATACCACTATTATACTTGTCTGAACTACTATAGATTCTTTTTTCCTTTTTATTTTTTTCTTGAAGTATAGTTGGCATACAATATTGTATTACTTTCAGAGTACAACATAGTGATTCAACATTTATATACATTCCAAATGATCACCAAAATATGTCTAATAACCATCTGTGGTTATTAGACTATATTCTCTATGCTATATATTACATACGTTACATCCCTGTGAATTACACTGCATCCCTGTGAATTATTTATTTAATAGCTGGAAGTGTGCACCTCGTGATCTTCTTCACCTATTTCACCACACCCCCAACCACTCTCCTCTCTGGGGACCACCCATTACTTCTCTATATCTGTGAGTCTGTATCTGTTTTGTTTTGTTTGTTCTTCTGTTTTTTTTAGACTCCACATATAAGTGTAATCATCTGGTGTTCATCTTTCTCTGTCTGACTTATTTCACTTAGCATAATACTGTCTAGGTTCATTCAGGTTGTCACAAATGCAAGAATTCATTCCATTTTAGGGCTGAACAATATTCTACTGTATGTATATTTGCATGTGTATATATGAGTATATATATATATATATATATATATATATACATACACACACATATACACACCACACCTTCTTTATCCATTCATTTATTGATAGACATTTAAGTTGCTTCCATATCTTGGCTATTGTAAATATGCTTCAGTGAACATAGGGTGCATATATATTTTCAAATTAGTGTTTTCATTATCTTTGGTTAAATACCCAGAAGTGAAATTATTTGTTGTCTTTTTGATGGTAGCCATCCTGACAGGTGTTGAGGTGCTATCTCATGATTTTGATTTGCATTTCTCTGATGATTAGTGGTGTTGAGCATCTTTTCATGTGCCATCTGTTGGAAAAATGTCTGTTCAGGTCCTCTGCCCATTTTTAAATTGGATTGTTTGTTTAAATACTGAGTTACGTGAGTTCCTTATATATTTCGGACATTAACCCCTTATTGGATATACCATTTGCAGATATCTTCTTGCATACAATAGGCTGCCTTTTTGTTTTGTTGGTTGTTTCCTACACTGCATAGAAGCTTTTTAGTTTGATGTAGTCCTATTTGTTTATGTTTTTTGTTCCCCTTGCCTGAGGGGACATATCAAAAAAAAATACTGCTAAGGCTGATGTCCAGGAGTATACTGCCTATGTTTTCTTTTAGGAGTTTTATAGTTTCAGGTCTTACATTTAAGTCTTTAATCCATGTTGAGTTTATTTTTGTATATGGTGTAAGAAAATGGCCCAGTTTCATTCTTTTGGGTGTAGCTGTCCAGTTTTTCTAATACTACTTGTTGAAGTGACTGTCTTTTTCCTACTGTATATTCTTGCCTTCTTTGTTATAAATTTCTTGACTGTTTAAGCATGGGTTAAAATCTGGGCTCTCTGTTCTGTTCCATTGATCTATGTGTGCCAGTACCATACAGTTTTTGATTACTATAGCTTTGTAATATAGTTTGAAATCAGGGAGTGTGATACCTTTAGCTTTGTTCTTCCTTTTTAAGATTGTTTTGTCTATTCAGGGTCTTTTGTGGTTCCATACAAATTTTAGCATTATTTGTTCCAGTTCTGTGAAAAATGGCATTGATATTTTAATAGAGATTGCATTGAACCTGTATATTGCTTTCGGTATTCGGGACATTTTAATAATTTAATTCTTCCAATCCATGGGGACGGTATAGCTTTCCATTTATTTGTGTCATCTTCAAATTCTTCCATCAGTGTCTTTTAGTTTTCAGAGTATAGGTCTTTCACCTCCTTGGTTAAATTTATTGCTAGGTATTTTATTCTTTTTGATGCAACTGCAAATGGGATTTTTTTAAAATTTCTCTTTCTAGTGATTCATTATTAGTTTGTAGAAATGCAATTTTCTGTTTATTGATTTTGTATCCTGAAAACTTACTGAATTTATTTATTAGTACGAATAGTAATTTTGGTGAACTCTTTAGGGTTTTCAGTATACGGTATCATGTCATCTTCAAATAATGACAGTTTTACTTCTGCCTTTCCAATTTGGATGCCTTTTATCTCTTATTTTTATCTGATTGTTGTGGCTAGGACTTTCAATACTACATTGAATAAATGGTGGTAGTGGGCATCCTTGTCTCCTTCCTGATTTTAGAGGAAAAGTTTTCAACTTTTGACCATTGAGTATGACGTTAGCTGTGGGTTTGTCATATACAGCCTTTATTATGTTGAGGTTTGTTTCCTCTATACCCACTTCGTTGAGAGTTTTTAACATATATGGATTTGAATTTTGACAAATACTTTTTCTGCATCTGTTAAAATAATCATATTATTTTTATCCTTTGTTTTGTTAATTCTGTGTATCATGTTGATTGATTTGCAGATATTGAACAATCCTTGCATTCCTGGAATAAATCCCACTTACTCATGGTGTGTGAATCCTTTAATGTATTGTTGAATTCAGCTTGCTAATATTTTATTGAGGATTTCTGAATGTATGTTCATCAGGGATATTGGCCTGTAATTTCCTTTATTTGTAGTGTTCTTATTTGGTTTTGGTGTCAGGGTAATGCTGGTCTAATAAAATTAGTTTGGAAGTGTTTCTTCCTTTTTGATTTTTGGAATAATTTGAGAAGGGTATGTATTAGCTCTTCTTTAAAACTTTGGTTGAATCCACCTGTGAAGCTGTCAGGTCTGGGACTTTTGCTTGTTGAGAGTTTTTTATTATTCAGTTTTGTTACTAGTGATTTGTGTGTTTGGACTTTCTATTTCTTTCTGACTCAGTCTTGGAAGTTTGTATGTTTCTAGGAATTCATCCATTTCTTCTAGGTTTTCCAATTTTTTGGCATATAATTGTTCATATTAATCTCTAATGATCCATGGTGTTTATGTGGGGTTGGTTGTAACTTCTCCACTTTCATTTCTTATTTTATTGAATTGGGCCCTCTTTTTTTTCCTTGATGAGTCTGGGTAAAGGTTTGTTAATTGTGTTTATCTTTTCAAAGATCAAGTTCTTAGTTTAATTGATCTTTTCTACTGTTTTCTTACTCTGTATTTTATTTATTTCCATTCTGATCTTTAGTGTTTCCTTCCTTCTACTAACTTTGGATTTTGTTTATTCTTCTTTTGCTAGTTCCTTCAGATTAAGGTTAAATTTTTTTTGACATTTTTCTTGTTTCCTGAGGTAGGCATGTATAGCTACAAACTTTCCTCTTATAACTGCTTTTGCTGTGTCCCATCAACTTTGAAATGTTTGTTTCTATTTTTATTTGTCTCAAGGTATTTTTGATTTCCTCTGATTTCATCATTGATGCTTGGTTATTTAGTAGAACATTGTTTAACTTTCATGTGGTTGTGTTTTTTTTTTCCATTTGCCTCTTGTAATTAATTTTTCGTTTCATACCATTGTGGTTGGAAAAGATACTTATATGATTTCAGTCTTCTTCAGTTTATTGAGACTTGTTTTGTGGTGTAACATAATCTATCCTGGAGAATGTTCCATGTGCACTTGAAAAAAATGCATATTATGCCATTTTTGTAGGTGAAATGTTCTCTCTTTATATATCTATTAACTCAATCTGGTCTACAGTGTCATTTAAGGCTAATGATTCCTTATTGATTTTCTGTCTGATTAGCTATCTATTGATGTAAGTGATGTGTAATTCCATACAATTATTGTATTACTGTAAATATCTCCCTTTTTATCTCTTAATATTTGCTTTATGTATTTAGGTGTTCCTATGTTGAGTGCATAGATATTTAGAAGTGTTAAATCGTCTTGTTGGATTGATCCCTTTATCATTACATAATGCCATTCTTTGCCTCTTGTTACAGGTTTTGTTTTAAAGTCTATTTTGTCTGCCATAAGTATTGCTGTCTCAGCTTCCTTTTTATTTTTATTTGCATGGAATATCTTTTCATCCCTATATTTTCAGTCTGTATGTCTTTTGAGAGCTGAAGTGAGTCTTTTGTAGGCAGCATTTTATGGGCCTTATTTTTTTTAATGCATTCTGTACCCTATGTCTTTTGATTGGAGCATTTGGTCCATTTACATTTAAAGTAATTATTAATAGGTATGTTGTTATTGCTATTTTGTTAATTGTTTTCTAGTTGTTTTGTAGTCCTTCTTTGTTTATTTCTTCTCTTGTTCTCCCTTGTGATTTAATGTTATAGGTTATTGGTTTGTGGTTACCATGAGGTTTATATGTAACAACCTATGTATATATCAGTTTATTTTAAGTTGATGGTCCCTTAAGTACAAGTGCCTTCTAAAAGAACTACATTTTTACTCCCCCACACACATTTTATATATTTTAAATTATATTCTATATCTTTTTATTTTGTATATTGCTTAAGTAATTATATGTATATGATTTGCCACTTTTGTCTCTTAACCTGCATACTAACTTTACAGGTGGTTAATCCACTACCCTTACTATATGTTTGTCTTTACCAGTGAGATTATTTTTTCTTTCAAAATTTTCCTATTTCTAATTATGGCCTTTTCTTTTCCATTTAAAGAAGTCCCTTTAACATTTCTTGTAAGCCTGGTTTAGTGGTGAGAATTCCTTTAGCTTTTGCTTGTCTGGGAAACATTTTATCTTTCCTTCAATTCTGAATGATAACTTTTCTGGGTAGAGTATTCTTGCTTGTAAATGTTTTCCTTTCAGTACTTTGAGTACATCGTGCCTATTCCTTCTGGCTTATAAAATTTCTGCTGAAAATCAGCTAGTAGTCTAATAGAGGTTCCTTTGTATGTTAGTACCTATTCTTCTCTTGCTGCTTTTAAAATTTTCTTTTTATCTTTAACTTTTGACATTTTAATTATAAGGTGTCTTAGTGTAGGTCTCTTTGGGTTCATCTTGTTTGAGACTTTCTGTGCTTCCTGACTTTGGATATCTATTTCCATCACCAGATTAGGGAAGTTTTCAGCCATTATTTCTTCAAATAGGTTTTATGTCCCTTTTTCCTCTCTCTTTTCCTTCTGGGACTCCTATAATACATATGTTAATATAGTTGATGTTGCCTCAGAAATCCCTTAAACTATCCAATTTTATTTTGGATTCATTTTTTCTTTTTGCTGTTCCAATTGAGTGATTTTCACTACCCTATCTTCCAGATTATTGGTCTGTACTTCTGCATCCTCTAGTTTGCTTTTGATTCCTTCTAGTGTGTTTTTTTATTTCGGTTATTGTATTCTTCAGTTCTGATTAGTTGTTTTTTTTTTATATTTTCTATCTCTTTGTTGAAGTTTTCAGAGTTTATCCATTCTTGTCCAAGTTTGGTAAGATCTGTATACTATTACTTTGAACTCTTTATCTAGTAAGTTGATTATCTCCATTTCATTTAGTTCTTTTTCTAAAGTTTTATCTTGTTCTTTCATTTGGAAGGCATTCCTTTGTCTCCTCAACTTGCCTCACTTTCTGTGTTTGTTTCTATGCATTAGGTATATCAGCTACATCTCCCAGTTTTAAAAGAGTGGCCTTATTTAGATGTCCAGTGGAGCCTAGTGGCACACTCCCTCCTGGTTTCCAGAGCCAGGTGTTCCAGGGGTATGCCCCTTGTGAGCTGTGCGTGTCTCCATGTTGTGGTTAAGCTGCAATTGCTGTGGGAATGCTGGTGGGTAGGTCTGGCCTCTGGGCAGGCTGTCTATAATCCCTGGCTGTGATTGCTGTGGGTATGCTGGTATGTAGGGCTGGCCCCTGGGGTGGGAGCCACTTTGGAAAGGTGCAGGCAAGCCAGGGCAGCTCTCTGTGTAGGACAGAGCCAGAGCCGCTTTCAGGAACACCAGAGTTGACTGGGCTGGCATGAGTTGGGAGGATTGGATACTCAGAGGAATGCCAGGGCAGGGTGCCTGGTGGTAGGTTGATTGAGAGTGAAAGAAATGGTGCCTACCAGCCCTGGACCAGCCAGCTAGTTGGAAGGAGAGTAAAAAAAAAAGAGTGGTGATTGCCAGTGCTTTCATCCCTGAAGGAATTCCACCGATTCCTGCCCCTCTGGCACATGCCCTAATATTTCTTAATGGATTTCCTTTTTATATGACTCAGGCTCTTTTCAAGCTGTTGCCTCTACCTTGGGACTCAGAGCAAGTGTGTACAAGAAGCCTTCAAGGGTGGAGTCTCATTTTCCAAAGCCCTCCAGCTCTCCTGAACATAGGCCCCACTGGTTTTCAAAGCCAGATGTTATAGGGGCTTGTCTTCACATTGTGGGTCCCCTGGGCTGGGGAGCCAGACATGGGGCCAGGAAACCGCGCTCCTCAGGGGGGACCTACAGAGTGGTGACATCCCTTCTGCTTGTGGGTTGCCACACTGGGGGTTTGGGTTCTGACTGTACCATGCCTTTCACACTCCCATCGATCTTGACTGGCCATTTTTAATATCCTTAGTGGTAGAAAATTTGTTCTAGTCTTCATGTCATTCTCAGAAATAGTTGTTCTATATATATCTGTAGTTTTGGTATGTATGTGGGAGGAGGTGAGCTCAGGATCTTTCTACTTCACCATCTTGATCTAGACTTAACTACTATAGATTAATAATAAGTCTTGAAATCCTGTCATCATTTTTTTAATTTAATTTTTTAAATATCTTTATTGGAGTATAATTGCTTTACAATAGTGTGTTAGTTTCTGCTTTATAACAAAGTGAATCAGCTCTGCATATACATATATCCCCATATCTCTTCCCTCTTGCGTCTCCCTCCCACCCTCCCTATCCCACACCTCTAGGTGGTCACAAAGCACCAAGCTGATCTCCCTATGCTATGGGGCTGCATCCCACTACCTGTTTTACAGTTGGTAGTATATATAAGTCCATGCCACTCTCTCACTTCATCCCAGCATACCCTTCCCCATCCCCATGTCCTCAAGTCCATTGTCTATGTCTGCGTCTTTATTCCTGTCCTGACCCTAGGTTCTTCATAACCTTTTTTTTTTTAATTCCATATATATGTGTTAGCATATGGTATTTGTTTTTCTCTTTCTGACTAACTTTACTCTGTATGACAGACTCTAGGTCCATCCACCTCACTACAAATAACTCAATTTTATTTCTTTTTATGGCTGAGTAATATTCCATTGTATATATGTGCCACATATGCTTTATCCATACATCTGTCTTTGGACACTTAGATTGCTTCCATGTCATGGCTATTGTAAATAGAGCTGCAATGAACATTGTGGTACATGACTCCTTTTGAGTTATGTTTTTTTCAGGGTATATGCCCAGTAGTGGGATTCCTGGGTCATGTGGTAGTGCTATTTTTACTTTCTTAATGAACCTCCATACTGTTCTCCATAGGGGCTGTACCAATTTACATTCCCTCCAACAGTGCGAGAGGTTTCCCTCTAGTCCACGCCCTCTCCCGCACTTATTGTTTGTAGGTTTCTTGATGATGGCCATTCTGACTGGTGTGAGGTGATACCCCACTGTAGTTTTGATTTGCATTTCTCTAACGATTAGTAATGTTGAGCATACTTTCATGTGTTTGTTGGCAATCTGTAGGTCTTCTTTGGAGAAATGTCTATTTAGGTCTTCTGACCATTTTTGGATTGGGTTGTTTGTTATTTTGATATTCAGCTCCATGACCTGCTTGTAAATTTTGGAGATTAATCCTTTGTCAGTTGCTTCATTTGCAAATATTTTCTCCCATTCTGAGGGTTGCTTTTCGTATTGTTTATGGTTTCCTTTGCTGTGCAAAAGCTTTTAAGTTCCATTAGGTCCCATTTGTATATTTTTGTTTTTATTTCCATTTCTCTAGGAGGTGGGTCAAAAAGGATCTTGCTGTGATTTCTGTCATAGAGTGTTCTGCCTATGTTTTTCTCTAAGAGTTTAATAGTGTCTGGCCTTACATTTCGGTCTTTAATCCATTTTGAGTTTATTTTTGTGTATGGTGTTAGGGAGTATTCTAAATTCATTCTTTTACATGGAGCTGTCCAGTTTTCCCACCACCATTTATAAAAGATGCTGTCTTTTCTCCATTGTATATTCTTGCCTCCTTTATCAAAAATAAGGTGACCATATGTGCGTAGGTTTATCTCTGGGCTTTCTATCCTGTTCCATTGATCTATATTTCTGTTCTTGTGCCAGTACCATACTGTCTTGATTACTGTAGCTTTGTAGTATAGTCTGAAGTCTGGCAGCGTGATTCCTCCAGCTCCGTTTTTCTTTCTCAAGATTGCTTTGGCTATTCGCTTTCTTTTGTGTTTCCATATAAATTATGAAATTTTTTGTTCTACTTCTGTGAAAAATGCCAGTGGTAGTTTGATAGGAATTGCATTGAATCTGTAGATTGCTTTGGGTAGTATGGTCATTTTCACAATTTAGATTCTTCCAATCCAAAAACATGGTATATCTCTCCATCTGTTTGTATCCTCTTTAATTTCTTTCATCAATGTCTTATAGTTTTCTGCATACAGATATTTTGTCTCCTTAGGTAGGTTTACTCCCAGGTATTTTATTCTTTTTTTTGAAATGGTAAATGGGAGTGTTTCCTTAATTTCTCTTTCAGACTTTTCATCATTAGTATATAGGACTGCAAGAGAGTTGTGTGAATGAATTTTGTATCCTGCTACTTTAGCAAATTCATTGATTAGCTCCCATAGTTTTCTGGTAGCATCTTTAAGATTATTTATGTATAGTATCATGTCATCTGCAAACAGTGACAACTTTACTTCTTCTTTTCCAATTTGGATTCCTTTAATTTCTTTTTCTTCTCTGATTGCTGTGGCTAAAACTTTCAAAACTATGTTGAATAATAGTGGTGAGTGTGGATAACCTTGTCTTGTTCCTGATCTTAGAGGAAATGTTTTCAGTTTTTCACCATTGAGGATGATGTTTGCTGTGTGTTTGTCATATATTGCCTTTATTTTGTTGAGGAAAGTTCCCTCTATGCCTACTTTCTGGAGGGTTTTTATCATACATAGGTGTTGAATTTTGTCTAAAGCTTTTTCTGCATCTATTGAGATGATCATATGGTTTTTCTCCTTCAATTTGTTAGTATGATTTATCACATTGATTGATTTGCTTATATTGAAGAATCTTTGCACTCCTGGTATAAACCCTAATTGATCATGGTGTATGATCCTTTTAATGTGCTGTTGGATTCTGTTTGCTAGTGTTTTGTTGAGGATTTCTGTATCTATGTTTATCAGTGATATTGGCCTGTAGTTTTCTATTTTTGTGACATCTTTGTCTGGTTTTGGTATCAGGGTGATGGTGGCCTCGTAGAATGAATTTGGGAGTGTTCCTCCCTCTGCTATATTTTGGAAGAGTCTGAGAAGGATAGGTGTTAGCTCTTCTCTAAATGTTTGATAGAATTATCCTGTGAAGCTGTCTGGTGCTGGGCTTTTGTTTGGAGATTTTAAATCACTGACTCAATTTCAGTGCTTGTGATTGGTCTGTTTATATTTTCTATTTCTTCCTGGTTTAGTCTCCGAAGGTTGTGCTTTTCTAAGAATTTGTCCATTTCTTCCAGGTTGTCCATTTTATTGGTATATTGTTGCTCTAGTAATGTCTCATGATTCTTTTTATTTCTGCAGTGTTAGTTGTTACTTCTCCTTTTTCATTTCTAATTCTATCAATTTGAGTCTTCTCCCTTTATTCTTGATGATTCTGGCTAATGGTTTATCAATTTTATTTATCTTCTCAAAGAACCAGTATTTAGTTTTATTGATCTTTGCTATCATTTCCTTCATTTCTTCTTCATTTATTACTGATCTGATCTTTATGATTTCTTTCCTTCTGCTAACTTTGGTTTTTTTATTCTTCTTTCTCTAATTGCTTTAGGTTTAACGTTATGTTGTTTATTTCAGATGTTTCTTGTTTTTTGAGGTAGGCTTGTATTGCTATGAACTTACCTCTTAGAACTGCTTTTGCTGCATCCCATAGCTTTTGGGTCGTCATATTTTCATTGTCATTTGTTTCTAGGTATTTTTTGATTTATTCTTTGATTTTTTCAGTGATCTCCTGGTTATTAAGTTGTGTATTGTTTAGACTCCATATGTTTATTTTTTTATTGATTATTTCCTGTAATTTATATCTAGTCTCATAGCATTGTCGTCATAAAAGATACCTCATATGATTTCAATTTTCTTAAATTTATTAAGGCTTGATTTGTGACCCAAGATATGATCTATCTGGAGAATGTGCCTTGAGCACTTGGGAAGAAATTGTATTGTGTTGTTTTTGGATGGAATGTCCTATAAATATCAATTAAGTCCATCTTGTTTAATATATCATTTAAGGCTTATGTTTCCTTAATTTTTTTCATTTTGGATGATCTGTCCATTGGTGAAAGTGAAGTGTTAAAGTCCCATACTATGTTTGTGTTACTGTCATTTTCCCCTTTATGGCTGTTAGCATTTGTGTTATGTGTTGAGGTGCTCCTATGTTGGGCGCATAAATTTTTACAATTGTTCTATCTTCTTGTTGGATTGGTCCCTTGATCATTATATAGTGTCTTTCTTTGTCTCTTGTAATAGTCTTTATTTTAAAGTCTATTTTGTCTAATATGAGAATTTCTACTCCAGCTTTTTTTTGATTTCCATTTGCATGGAATACCATTTTCCATCCCCTCACTTTCAGTCTGTATGTGTGTCTAGGTCTGAAGTGGGTCCCTTGTAGATAGCATATATAGGGGTCTTGTTTTTGTATCCATTCAGCCAGTCTATGTCTTTTGGTTGGAGCATTTAATCCATTTTCATTTAAGGTAATTATTGATCTGTATGTTCCTATTACCATTTTGTTACTTGTTTGGGGTTTGTTATTGTAGGTCTTTTCCTTCTCTTTTGTTTCCTGCCTATATAAGTCCCTTTAGCATTTGTTGTAAAGTTGGTTTGGAGGTGCTGAATTCTCTTAGCTTTTGTCTGTCTCTAAAGGTTTTAATTTCTGCGTCGAATCTGAATGAGATCCTTGCTGGGTAGAGTAATCTTGGTTGTAGTTTTCTCACTTTCATCACTTTAAATATGTCCTGCCACCCCCTTCTGACTTGCAGAGTTTCTGCTGAAAGATCAGCTTTTAACCTTATGGGAATTCCCCTGTATGTTATTTGTTGTTTTTCCCTTGCTGCTTTTAATATTTTTTCTTTGTATTTAATTTTTGATAGTTTGATTAGTATGTGTCTTGGCATGTTTCTCCTTGGATTTATCCTGTATGGGTCTCTCTGTGCTTCTGGACTTGACTAACTATTTCCTTTCCCATGTTAGGGAAGTTTTCAACTATAATCTCTTGAAATATATTCTAAGTCCCTTTCTTTTTCTCTTCTTCTTCTGGGACCCCTGTAATTCGAATGTTGGTGCATTTAATGCTATCCCAGAAGTGTCTAAGACTGTCCTCAATTCTTTTCATTCTTTTTTCTTTATTGTGTTCTGCAGTAGTCATTTCCCCTATTTTATCTTCCAGGTCACTTATCTGTTCTTGTGACTCAGTTATTCTGCTATTGATTCCTTCTAGAGAATTTTTCATTTCTTTTATTGTGTTGTTCATCACTGTTTGTTTGCTCTTTAGTTCTTCTAGGTCCTTGTGAAACGTTTCTTGTATTTTCTCCATTCTATTTCCAAGATTTTGGGTCATCTTTACTACTGTTACTCTGAATTCTTTTTCAGGTAGACTGCCTATTTCCTCTTCATTTGTTTGGTTTTGGTGGGTTTTTATCTTGCTCCTTCATCTGCTGTGTCTTTCTCTGTGTTCTCATTTTGCTTAACTTCCTGTGTTTGGGGTCTCCTTTTCGCAGGCTGAAGGTTCATAGTTCCCATTGTTTTTGGTGTCTGCCCCTAGTGCTAAGGTGGTTCAGTGGTTTGTGTAGGTTTCCTTGTGGAGGGGACTAGTGCCTGTGTTCTGGTGGATGAGTCTGTATCTTGTCTTCCTGTTGGCAGGACCACATCTTGTGTTGTGTTTTTGGGTGTGTGTGACTTTATTATGATATTAGGCAGACTCTCTGATAAAGGTATGGTTGTGTTCCTGTCTTTCTAGTTGTTTGGCATAGGGTGTCCAGCACTGCAGCTTGCTGGTTGTTGAGTGGAGCTGGGTCTTAGCAATGAGATGGAAATCTCTGGGAGAGTTTTCACTGTTTCATATTACGTGAAACTGGGAGGTTTCTGGTGGACCAATGTCCTGAACTCGACTCTCCCATCTCAGATGCGCAGGTCTGACACCCAGCTGAAGCACCAAAACCCTGTCACCCACGTGGCTCAGAAGAAAAGTGAGAAAAAAAGAAAGAAAAAAATATAATTAAAGAAATAGTGGTATTAAAATAAAAAATAAAAATAATTATTAAAAAGAAAAAATATTTTTAAGTAATAAAAGAAAAGAACAAAGAATGAAAGAAAGAAGAGATCAACTAAACCAAAAAACAAATCCACAAATGATAACAAGCACAAAAACTGTATTTAAGAAAAAAAAAAAACAGACAGATCCATGGGAAAAGCAAAGCTATACAGACAAAATCACAGAAAGAAGCATACACATACACACTCACAGAAAGAGAAGAAGGAAAAAAAATATATATATTTATAAAAGGAAGAGAGCAACCATATCAATTACCAAATCTACCAATGCTAATAAACTCTAAATACTAAACTAAGATAAACATAAAACCAGAAACTAGTCAGTAACATACAGCAAACCCCAAGTCTACAGTTTCTCCCACAGTCCACTGCCTCAATTTTGGGATGGTGTGTTGACTCTTCAGGTTTTCCACAGATGCAGGGTACATCAAGTTGGCTGTGGAGATTTAATCTGCTGCTCCTGATGCTTCTGGGAGAGATTTCCCTTTCTCTTCTTTGTTCCCACAGCTTCTGGGGTTCAGCTTTGGATTTGGCTTCACCTTTGCATGCAGGTCACCTGAGGGCGTCTGTTCCTTTTGGGAAATCTGAGGTCTTCTGCCAGTGTTCAGTAGGTGCTCTGTGGGAGTTGTTCTACACATAGATGTATTCCTGATGTATTTGTGGAGAGGAAGGTGATCTCCACATCTTACTCCTCCACCATCTCAGAGGTCTCCCCCTGTCATCATTTAATTTGAGTCCTCTAGTTTTGCTTTTATTTTCAAATCACTTTGGTAATTCTAGATCTTTTGTATATCAATATAAATTTAGAATTAGCTGATCAATTTCTACAAAAAGACCTTTTGAGATGTTGATTGGGAGTATGTTGAATTTTCAGATCAATTTGGGGAAAATTGATATCTTAACACTATTGAATCATTCTGTTCATAAGCATGACTATATTAGTCAGCTCAGGCTGCCAAACAACACCACAGACTGGTGGCTTAAACAACAGATATTCATTTTCACCCAGTTCTGGAGGTCCAAAGACCAATATCAAGGTGCCAGCAGATTTGGTTTTTGGTGATACCTCTCTTCCTTTTTCCAGTAAAACTTTGGTTTTAAAAAACTTTTAATTTTATATTGGAGCATAGTTGATTAACAATTTTGTGTTAGTTTCAGGTGTATAGCAAAGTGATTCAGTTATACATATACATGTATATTCTTTTTCAAATTATTTTCCCATTTAGGTTATTACAAAATAATGAGCAGCATTCCCTGTGCTATACAGTAGGTCCTTGTTGGTTACCTGTTTTAAATATAGCAGTGTATAGATGTCAGTCCCAAACTCCCAGCCTATCCCTCCCCCCACCCTCCCCCCAGTAACCATAAGTTTGTTCTCTAAATCTGTTTCTGTTTTGTAAATAAGTTATGTCTCCTCTTGGTTTACAGCCACTCACGGTCCTGCTGTGTCCTCACAATGGCCTTTCCTTTGTGCAAATGTTTGGGGGGAACGTTAGGGGAAAGAAAAAGAGAGGATGAGGGAGAGAGAGTGCTCCATTTTCTCTTCCTCTTCTTGTAAGACACCAGTTCTATTGCATTAAGGCTCCACCCTGCCAGGCTCTGAAATTATTCAAACAAGCCAATCACATCTAAGCCAATCACATCTTTCCATGGTAAACAGAGGTTACCC
Organism: Hyperoodon ampullatus; assembly: GCF_949752795.1. Lineage (NCBI taxonomy): Eukaryota > Metazoa > Chordata > Mammalia > Artiodactyla > Ziphiidae > Hyperoodon > Hyperoodon ampullatus. Next base: position 142,211,816 of record NC_136917.1, on the reverse strand, counting down.
CATTCTCTTGTTATACAAAGTTTGCCTCCCACAGATCTTGCTTTTTCACTCAGTTCCTGAGTGCAACCCCCATGTAGTCCTACATGGGATGCTATGTCCTCCCCTGTGCTTTGAGTATATGTGCTAATGAACTGCTGTCTGTCTCATTGTCCTAATGTCAGATGTTGTGTGTTTAATCCTCCCATAATCCTAGGGTAGGAACACCTCCTTCACTAATGGGGTAAAAAGGAGGCAATCAAAACAAAAAATATAGTTGGTGATTGATTTTATTGTCTTCTCTTTGCTTGTGTGATAGGATAACATATAAGATTATACATTTGTATTTTTCCTGTCTATAATCTCTCCCCTCTGGTTTTTATTTTCTGGAATAAATAATATAAATATTCTCAGGAATATTTCAGGGCTGAAAACAAAAGTTGTTAGAAGTCACACTACTTTCTTATGTTTTGTGAAAGCCTGAGCCATGTAGTTGAAGATAGTGAGAAAGGATCTTGGAGGATGGAATTGTTTGAAGGACAGCAGAGGCTGAAAGAGAGATACTGACTACAGGGCATATGGCTTTGAAGTTCATCTAGGGACTTTGAAACTTAGTCTTATTGCCAACCTTAGAAAATATTCTGTCCTATGCTGTCTTAGTGTGACATGGAAGCAGTGGTCATTGGTTTAGATGGACTGTGAATGCTTGGATCAATGTGAAAAGGATACCAGGCAGTCTTTTTTTCATAATTGCAACTTCCACTGGCCTAAAGTAATAACTATGCATCAGATTTAAATTGATTTAAGGAAAGTAAAAAGATATGAATTTCTTGAATATATGAGTTTACGGTTTATGTCTTCTAAATTGCCAGAATTTTTCATGTACTTGGACTGACCAGTGAGTAAGTGGTCAATGTCCATTTTGAGTGAAAGTCTTACTGTTCTACAGAAATGATAAAACAATAAAAGAAACCCTTGATGCCAACAAAGTGAGGGATTATATATCCATTCTTCTCAATGAATAGAAGTCTGAGAAACAATGTGTGACCATCACAATGGTACCAATGAATAGATTAGGGTGTTGAAGGTGAGACAATTTGCCCAGATCTAATTTTGGTGATGTGTAGAGTATCCCTGTTATAATAGGTATCATTTCCTTTATATGTATGAAAACTTCTCTGGTTCAAGTGACAGGCAGTTGGGAATACTGCTTTTGTTTTTGGCAAAGGAATGTAAGGTCTAGGCAGGAGAGAATGTTTCAGGTACTCAATCCAGAACCTAATCTCCAAAGAAGCCAAGTCTGCTAATCAACAGTGATAGTTACTGTTTGTTACTGTTTTGAGATGCTTCTTTAATATTTTGGAATATTTTGGAATATTTGTTTAATTTCCATTTACATAACATTTATTTCATGTCTTACGCTTTAACATTCAAGCATGTAGAGGTTTGTCTCAGAGCCCATATAATGTGCCCTGTGAGTCAGCTCTCCATGGGGCATTGAAACAGGATCCTTTGCACCTCATAAAAGCATGGGTATGAGATACAGTACAATGCAAAAAATAAAAAATAAAGTTACTCGAAATGTCAGGGGCCCCACATAAACAGATGTTTCTGACTTAAGGGTCATCATTCAACTTGCTGGTATCACAACTCTATTTTGTAATCTGGATCCAAATGCAAATCATGGAAGTGTCAGCACTTTGTTAATATTCAGGTGGTAGATGAGTTGGTAGCATGTGGCTTCTGGCTAGCTTGGAGAGAAGCTAACAGCTATATTTCTCATGAAGTGGGTGCAACTTGACTTGCCATGGGGCTGGCAGACATTTTTAAAGCTGAGTTATTTTCATAACAAATGCCAGATGCCAGCTGGATTTATAAACATGAGCCAGGTTTCAAATACATCTGGTTGAACTTGAAAATGTTAATGTGCCACATTGGACACTCTGTGTTCTAGCCATTTAGCTTTCCGAAGCTTCACATATGCAGTTTAAGGAATGAATTCCTGAGGCTCTGGGGTGGGGAGAAGGGAGTGAGAGCTGGGAGCGGTGTTTGGAGGGGTGTGATGGGTCTATGTTTCGAGGTTAAAAAGACATAATGCATGTAAAATATTTGATATTGTTCCTGGCTCCATAGAAAGCACACTATAAACGTTAACTATTAATACTGGCTATTATTTAGAAGACTGTATTCCCTGAAACTTTCAAAAACACTCTGATTGGGCCAACTGAATAAAGTATATAATCAGCTTTATGGCTTTGGTTCAAAGATAAAGAAAACTGATAAATATTTAAATTGAACATTTATCAATTTTGTTCATTTATGTTGCTTAACACTATGCTTCAAGGTTAGGAAGACGAGTAGGGTGTAATCATTGTATGAAGAAGTTTAGTGTTCTTGGGGTCACGGCATGAGAATCAGTGACTTCACTGTGCAGCCGATGCTCTGATGGAGCTGTCGTGGAATTTCAGAGAAGAGACACCTAAGTCTGAATCAGCAGCACCATGAGGCAAGGGTAGGATTTAAGTGTCCAGAAACACTTCTTAAATTAAAGGATGCCTGAGCTGAGTGTCTGTGGTAGGAGAGGGTGGGGGGATGATTTCTAGACAGAGAAACAGGATGAACCAAGATACAGAAGCCTGAAAAAGTATGGCAAGTTTATCAGTAGGTGTCAGAATGCCTTATAGGAAGTATTGCTTTGGGAATGTGATAAGAGAACAGACTGTCCAGGAAAAGAGATACATAAAAGGATGTGGGTTCAGTCTTTTTTTTTTTTTTTTTCCTGCGGTACGCGGGCCTCTCACTGTTGTGGCCTCTCCCATTGTGGAGCACAGGCTCCAGACATGCAGGCCCAGCGGCCATGGCCCACGGGACCAGCCACTCCGTGGCATGCGGGATCCTCCCAGACCGGGGCACAAACCCGCGTCCCCCGCATCGGCAGGCGGACTCCCAACCACTGAGCCACCAGGGAAGCCCTGTGGGTTCAGTCTTGAAAGCAGACCTTTGACAAGATAAGAGTGAATAAAGAGAAAGGGGGAGCATGGGCAGATTTAAAAGAACAAAACCAAACAAAGGATATTGTTGTTGTAGTCCAGGTGAAAATGAGGGTGACATGCACTAAAGTGCTGACAGACAAGGCAAAGACAAGTGGCAGGAGAGAGGGATTCAGGTGGTGGAACCAGCTGGCACGTGAGGGAGAACATAGGGTAGAGGGTGACTCACAACTTTCAGGATTGGCTAACTCAGGGCACAGAAAAACGCCTTACTAATAACTTCCTTAACATCCTTCAGGAATATTTTTATGATTTCCTGTAACATCTCCATTATTGACTTAGTGCCTAAAGCTTTAAAAATGTGTTATGTCTTAAAGGAATTTCCAAGAAAATATTAGGTATCAGTTTCAGAAATCTAAGTAACACCTTACTTCACCCATCCACTCTCAGGTACGTCAGTGATCTTCCCTCCACATTGAAATTCAATTTGATCATTCTTTTTACATAAGGTCTACCTAACCAAGTGTGATGTTTAAGGCAAAAGCACTTTTTTTTTTAATAGTAAGCCTAAATTTAGGATGTAGGTAAAATCTTTCAGATCAGCATAATGTAATACCCGTAATTGTAATTACGGGTATTACATTATGTAATACCCGTAAAAAAGTAATGAACTGAGACCTGAATCTCAGTTCACTTCTCTTGACCTCAGTTTCCTCACTTATAAAATAAGTATATGTTGGTCTAGAATTTTGTTCTTAATTATTGGAGCATAGAGAGCTCTTTGAGAATGTGCTTCCATTTCCAGAAAAATGAACATACCTATGTATAAACAAATACCATTCAATTTCAGAGGGGTTTCTTGATCCTTCCTAAAGTCCGCTCATGAATCTCAAAATAAAAGCCTCAGAGTCAAATGATCTATGACAGTTTCCCTAGCAATCTATGCTAGGAAGAATATGTGTATGAAAACAAGAGGCCAAGGAACAGGAGAGAGTCAGAGAATGAGTGGAAGAAATTATGGTCCTATTCCTATCATGTTTTTATTATTATTATCATCATCATGTGAATTGTTGTTATTGCCTTTACTATATATTTGCCTTTATTACTGGGATTTTCCTTTCCTATAGATTCTTATTTCTTGTTGTAGCCTTTTTCTCTTCCACTTGGAGAAGATCCTTTAACATTTCTTTAGGGTAGATTTAGTCTTGATGAACTCTTAGTTTTTGTTTGCCTGAGTTCTTAATCTCTCTTTCAATTCTAAATGATAATCATGCTGGGTAGAGTATCCTAGGTTGCAAGTTTTTCCCTTTTAGCAATTGTATTATGCCACTCCCTTCTTTTTTTTTTTTTTTTAGATTAGTTGAAAGGATTTATTCCATTAATTCTTAGATAGTTAACATTTCATAAAGAAAAAACGATAATTAGCACCAAAATTGTCTTCAAACCCACAAGAAGTTTTTGGCCTTAATACATCCTAACGCTGTGCTGCACAAAGGTTACTGTTATTTATTGCCATGCTTTCTATGTTTAATATTTATTTTATTTTTTATTTTTTGCCACTCCCTTCTTGTCTGCAAAGTTTCTGCAGAAAAATTGGCTGATGACCTTATGAAGCTTCCCTTGATGTGAATTTTCTGTTTTTCTTTTTCTGCCTCTAGAATTCTCTCTTTAACTTTTGCCATTTTAATTATGATATGTCTTGATGTGAGCCTCTTTGTTTGGGACTCTCTGTGATTCCTGTACCTGAATATATGTTTCCTTCTTCAGGTTTGGGACGTTTTCAGCCATGATTTCATCAAATGCTTTTTCGACCCATTTCTCTCTCTCTTCTCCTTCTGGGACCCCTATAACTCGAATGTTAGTACACTTCATGTTGCCTCAGAGGTCTCTTGAACTGTTTTCATTTTTAAATTTGTTTTTCTTTTGGCTGTTCTGATTGGGTGATTTCCATTTTTCTGTCTTTCAGGTCGCTTATGCTTCCTTCTGTATCACCTACTCTGCTGTTAATTCCTTTTAGTGTGTTTTTCATTTCAGTTATTGTATTCTTTGGTTCTGACTGGTTCTTTTTTATATTTTCTAGTTCCTTGTTAAAATTCTCACTGTGTTCATCTATTCTTTTTCCTGGTTCAGCTAGCATTCTTTTTACTAATGCTTTGAACTCTTTATCTGATAAATTGTTTATCTCTCTTTCATTACTTGTTTTTTCCTTTATTCTTTGGTTTGAAACAAATTCCTCTGTCTTCTCATTTTGCTTAACTTTCTCTGTTTCTGTGAAATTAGGTGGAAGCGTTACCTATGTTGGTCTTGAAGGGGTGTCCTTGTATGGAAGTGTCCCTATACAGTCTGCATGTGCCCAGTGGCTTTGGTGGGAGAGCTTGATCTTAAGTGAGCATAAGTCAAGTCTTCTCCCAGTGTGTGCTGGCAGCTATCACCTTGCTAGGAGGTGGGGCTGGATACAAAGGGGCTAAAGCCAGAGACAGGTGTGAGCCAAGGCTCTCCTCTGCTCAGTGGCCAATACTACCCTATTGGGGGTGTGTCAGGTACCAAGTTGCTGAAGAAGAAGCCCTGAGGCTTGAGTCCAAGCTGGTTCTGTTCTGCCTAAGTGTGTGCTCTCCCCACTCCCAGAAATGGAACCTTCACCCCAGAGGGGAGAAGTGCTGGAGCAAGAGGGTCCTGAGTGGGAATGAGGCTTGGGCTGGGGCATGTGCTGGCGCTGTCACAGGAAATCGACCAAGGTCCTAGGCAGTTTCAATCTGCTTCCTCCACTTTGTTTTGGGAGTAAGCAAGTGTGTGCACACTCTTCAAAAGCAGAGTCTAGGTTTCTTATAGCCCTGCTGTCAGTCAGTCCCACTGGTTAACAAACCAGCTAAGGGGACTCATCCTCCCAGTTTCAGACCCCAGGTCTGGAGCACCCAATATGTTGTTTGAACTGCTCACTGCCCAGGGAGGATCTCCCAGTCCAGGTAATCCCCTTTCTCCTCTGTGTCCCCTCCTGGGAACACGGGTCCCTACCTGGTTGCTTCTCTTCCTTTCTGACCTGACTGTGGATCTTTGTTACAGCCTTGGTTGTATAAGACTTTTTCTGCCAGTCTCCAGTTTGTTCTCAGTGAGAATTGCCCCACATGTAGATGTATTTTTGATGTGTTTGTGGCAGGAGGAGAGTTCTACATCCTCCTACTTTGCCATCTTTACTTCTTCCTCGTTATTGCCTTGATTTAATGCAACAAATTCTAATGCAAAGAGTACTGACAGGTTAAGCTAAGTATTGGCGTCTCAGCCAATTGCTTAATGTGCCTCTTTTTTAACTTATGTCTTAAGGTAAAATCTATTTCATGTGCCAAAATTAAAACCTAAGCAAAGCAAACCAAAAGATTCTTTCCTTTCCAAGACCAGAGAAGATTCCTTTTCTCCCCTTGAATCTGCAAGTTATCTTAACATCTCTAACAAAAGCATCCAGAAATACTTGTGGCAGGTTGTACTGGTGAAGATGTTCGTTTAGGGTGGGCCAGAAGTGTATTTATTTGTAAAGAAAAATATTGAAAGGTGATTTTACATTTTGTTTTTTCACTTGATTAACTTGTCCTTATGCATTATTATTTTAGTTACAAATAATAATTGTATCTGTCAGGTTGGAGAGATAGTCAGCTTTTGAGAATGTAATGCTGGAGAACTTTGAGACAGTTTTTATGAAGAGAAGATGGAGAAATTTAAAAATATGCCCTACATGTACACTTGTGTTTTCATTATTGCTTAACAAAATAACGATGTGCATTCATTTTTTTCTTCAAAGCATCTAGCTATGAATCATTTTCCAACTTGGGAATTTTCAAAGTTGAACCACTTTTAAACAACTCGTATCAAGTTCTTATTTGGTTATTTCTTCGGTAGACTAAAGTTTTCATCCTCTCTATAAATCTAAAGTTAGTTGCAACTTTGATGTGATATTTAACTCTTGAATAAATGTTGTAAACAAGTACAGTGACAGAATTATGTATGAATTTCAAAAGTTATATTTAGTACAAGGTTTCCACCGTTTTAATAAGTCTAACATATTGTGGTTTTTAGTTTAAAATGGAAAATGTACTTGGTTTCCCAGGATTCCCAGGATTTACAAGTCAGTGAATCAACGAAACAAAGCAAGAAAAAAATCACATTTATGAGGAATACACAATATATATAAGAATACAAAAAAATCACCAAGAAAAGGAAAAATATTTCTCAACAATTCTTTATATTCAGTTACTCTAAGTTCAGTTCAAAAGTAAGCCATTTAAAACATTAACGTTTCTTTATTCTGGACACGTATGTGTTTGGAGCTACAGAATAGTAAAGGTAAAATTTTGTATACACCTGAGTACAATCAGTACTGGAAGGAAAAACTTAGTGGTTAAGAGCTGTGGAGTCAAGTAGAGATAGATTCACATCTTGGCCCTATCTCTTTTTTTTTTTTTTTTCTTTTTGGCCCCATCTCTTGCTGGTCGAGTGAAAGTGGGCAAGTTACTTAATCTGAACCTCAATTTTCTTAACTGTAAAATGGAGATAATATTGCCTCTTCTTTATGAGATTTTTTTTTTTTTTTTATGGTACACGGGCCTCTCACTGCTGTGGCCTCTCCCGTTGCAGAACACAGGCTCTGGACACGCAGGCCCAGCGGCCATGGCTCACGGACCCAGCCGCTCCACGGCATGTGGGATCCTCCCGGACCGGGACACGATCCCGTGTCCTCTGCATCGGCAGGCAGATTCTCAAGCACTGTGCCACCAGGGAAACCCCATATGAGGTTGTTTTAAGGAGTAAATGAGATGATGTGCATCACCACATTTTAATGGTGTTATGTGACTTTAATGCTATTGAAATGGTCTCCTCTGCTTATTCTCTTCGTTCCTCTTATAATGTAAACTCCATGCACATAGAGACTTTACCTATCTCATTCACCATGCATTTCTAAGAACATTACATACACATTGTAAATATTTTTATAGATTTTGAATCAATGGATTAGCCTTTAATACCAGGCTAAAAGGATTTTCTGTATCAATGAGAGCTAGTGAAAGTTTTTAAATGTGAGGAGAGGTAGAGAGTGGTGGTAGTGAAATAAGATATGAAGAAATAAAAATCTAATGACATACTAAATACATGGTTGGGAGCTGAGGTGAGGATCATTAGAGGGAGGAATAATTACTTATATCTGTTTTCATACAACTTTAGATAAATTAAAGTGAGTTTCAATAGTCTTCACGCTGAAATAAATAGCCCCAGATTGAAAGCCATTTCTTTTTGGCTTGATACTTTACAATGACCTCACCATTCCTAAAGTCTTACTCCAAAAGCTAAACCCCCAAACTTTTTTATTTTTAGTTAGAGAATAATAATGGTTGCATGGAAGGAACATAACCTCTGCTGAGTAGAATTACCACTGATTCATCAGGCTTCCTACTTTTGAGGAATGGGGGAAATGCTGAAGTAACATTGCTATATGCATGTTGTCTCTCTTTTGAAGTTTGCTCATCCAGCCTGTTGCATGCTGGCCCTTATTTGGTTTGGATTTATGTGATCAAAGGACAAAGAGGCCATTTCCCATTTTGCTCATGCATCTGAGCCAAGGCTGAAGTGCCCTTGAGAATTCAACAGGGGCTCTGAATTTTGCAAAGTTATGCCAAGTTCAGAACAAGATGAAAAATGAGCCATGCTGAGTAATTGGCATTCTTATTTCTGGAGTTGTTCAGTGAAAGAGAAATATACACAGTACTGCTTATATTCAAAGCTAAAGATTTCCAGCTGCCACAGAAGATGTACACTGATATGCAACAACAGATCTTTCTTGTTCCTCTGTTTGCCTCACTGGAGAATATGTGTTTTGTTTTGTTTTTTCCTAGTTAACCACAGGAGCAATGCTCTTTTGGAAAACATCTTCCTTAACCAACTGTACCACTAAGTCATTTTCATCCTTTGCATCTTGGCAAAGAGTTTTTTAAGAAGTCCACAATTCACTGAGTATTTTACCATCTTTTGTCACTCCATAATTTGCTGTATATTCCTTGTTTCATTGGCATAAATAAGAGGTGGTTTCCATCTTTGAGCTCACTTATGAAACCACTTTGGAAATGATTCTCCCACCCCACAGGAATCTCCTGTCCGTTGGTATTTCCAGTTTTTCTTTACTTATCATCCCTGCCTTTTCTTCTCACACCCCTCCCCACCCAGATTCGATTTCATGGAACAGCCCCAAATCTTCTCCTCTCAAGTTATCTTTACTCCCTTGCCCTCCTGCCTCTATGATACTTGCCAGAAAAAAAGTGTCAACCTTATTTCAACCCAATAGTCATCTGCTCCATGCCCAAGCTCTGCACCTGAGCAGCTGCCATTTCTGGAGATAATCTCACTACCATGCTGAGCAGCCCTACTTTAATCAGATGACCTCAAATATCAGGTGGCCATTCAGCAATTTCTGGAAAACCTACTGCATTTATATTTTTCCCACCTACCTAGATAATTATTTTATCCATCTCAATCTTTTGTCTATCTTCAGCATCTCCTCTCTTCTCATTCCTGGCTGATTATCTCAGCTGGTGACTCGGTCATTGTGACATACACATGGAGACCACTCATCTTCCTTCCACGAAATCTATAACCCACTTGCATGCATACTGCTTCTGCACTCTACATGTATGTAATGGACAAAGGGTCCCTGCTTCCCACAAAGACCTCGCATCCACCCTGCATCTGATCCTAACCCCTCTCACCTGCTCATTGGCATCGTTCCTGCAGTTGTCTTCCTGCCACCGCCAGTCTCTTCTGCACAGTCACTTTCTCCTTCTCTGCTGAATCAGTCCTATGGACAAATAACTTTTAACAATTTCTTCTTCCTTATTCTCACGGATTCTCTAACTAAAGCCAATTTCTATGCAACTCTTAACAGAAAATGTTTGGGAGAGTTGTCTTCAGAAGCTTTTGTATTTTGCACCTTCCATTCTTCCTTTCATGGCTCCAATTTGAAAGTGAGAGGACTGAATCAAATTTATATAAATGTTAAACTTTTAATAAATTTTGCATATGGTAGGCAGTCCCTCCTTCCTGCCCAGCTCCCTACAGCCTAGTGAACCAAGGGTATGAGGTTCCCAACCCCTGGGTCCAGTTCCCACTGCTGCTCTGTGACTGGGGAGGGGTGAACATCTCAGAGGGACTTGGCTGCTGTTCTGTCCTCCGTACTGTCTCCGTCATGACATGAAATGACAGTGGAGGAGGAGGACTCTTCGTTCCTCATTTTCTGGAGAGGATGCTTTTGGAGGCTGGGTGATTGTTCATGGTTTCTTCTTTCTTGTGGCTGCATTATGAAGAAGACACTTTGCCAAATAAAGATTTGACTCAGAAAAAAAATGCCTTTATATCTTCCATAAAAATTATACTAGTGTATATTCTCACCAAAAAGGCTTGTTTCCATCATATTCTTTATTCATTGAAAGGGTTAATGAAAACCATTTATCTCATAGTGTGACAGAAGCTCTGTGATCTTAAATTGGACTTAAAAAGTTTTTAATAGGAATTAAACTAAAATTAGGAAGGATTCACATTAAAATGCCTTGATTTACTTGAAATTTTATTCTATTTGTGATTATACTATGATACTTGAAGGAAATAAGACCGCAAACTAAGAGTACAGAATTTGTTTTCATTTTCTTCTCTACATTTCTGAAAATAATAGCACAAACTCAAGAAAAAGTACCTGCATATGTTCAGGCCCATATCTATCTGCATTGTTCAACATATTCCCTAACTAAATGGATTTAGAAATTTATAAATTATTTTTTGAATGAGAATAAATAATTCATCCTCCATCTAGTAGCACGAATGCTAATGTACCTATGAGTAGTTTTGATATTCTAATTCCTCAAGAAGCTAAGTACAAAAGTACAAAAGTCACAATTAGCTTACCAAACTAATATTTTATTTCAGTGTGCTTCAACACAAAATTCAGAACTCTATCAATCCACAGATAAAATGGGCCCTTTTAGTGTGTTTGATGAATTTTTCAATAATCTTGTAAGGCATTAACCCAGTAACAAATGAAGCTTCTCTTAGCAAACTGAAAGCTGATGGTAGCATCCGTGGAGTTTGTGGTCTGTTTTTTACACCTAAGACATCTGACAGTTTACTTGCTTGACCAGGTAACTGGACACAACTGAGAACAACCTTTTTGCTACTATAAATAAAGGTAAATTAACATGCAAAAAAACCACTAAAAACAAATTAAACATCACCATTTCATCATCTTTTATAAGTAAAAACTCCTTGTACAAAATTCCAGCCTTGGAAGTTGTTTAATAAATGATAATATTTATTTCAACAATTTATAATTCTTAAAAATTTCTTTTTGAGACACATTGTATATTTTCTATGCATTGACTGTATTCGACTGCCAAAGTACTCTCAGAAAGACGTATGTTCAAGTTGTGAAGTAATAACAATTAGTAACAGTATGCATTTTTCAGTAGGTAATCTGGCCATAAACCTATACTGGCCAATATTCTGGTGAATGTTTTATAGTTCTGAAGACAATTGATACATGAACCACACTGGAAAAAAAATTTTTAAGTGTGAAAAATTTCAGTATTACTGAGAAGTTGAAACAATTGGAAGGATTTTAAAGGTGTTCATCCACTTTGAAAAGCAGTTTTTAATTCTTAAACGAAATTAAATACATGAATTAGTTCTTTTTTTTTTTTTTTTTTTTTTTTTGGTACGTGGGCCTCTCACTGTTGTGGCCTCTTCCGTTGCAGAGCACAGGCTCTGGACGCGCAGGCTTAGTGGCCATGGCTCACGGGCCAAGCCGCTCTGTGGCATGGGGGATCCTCCCAGACCAGGGCACGAACCCATGTCCCCTGCATCGGCAGGTGGACTCTCAACCACTGCGCCACCAGGGAAGCCCATGCATTACTTCTTGATATTCAGAAATTCTATCTCTAAGGGTACACCCACAATTGCCTATTTGCACTAGGATATGATGACAAAGATTCTGTAGCAGTACTATCTGAATATTAAAAGAAATTGAAACAAAAAACGAAGTCCATAAGGAGTTGAAAGAATAAATGAAGCATGAAATTTTGACCACTTACATTTAAAATTGAAATAGAAATATTACTCAGCAATGGATATGAATGAAACATAGCTACATGCAAGATTAAACATTAATAACATATTTTAGAGTAAAAGTGCTAATTTTATGAGATTATATAGATTATAATCCATTTACATGAATATTAAAATATGCACAATAAAAAGGTGTCTTGTTTGGGGATACAAACATACATGGTAATATTCTAACAATAAGCAAGAGGAAAATAAATACAGAATTGATAATAGTGGAAGAAGGGAGGGAGAATGGAACAAAAGTATTCAGGTGTTTATTGTATTTTTGCTTTATACCTCATATATAATTTGTAAATATTACCTTGTGGCCATTTTGTTTTTAAGAAAAATGAATTAAACAAGTTTCTCCATTTAGGGGTTCCAATCTAAGCTAAATATTCTCAAGGATAAATAAACGGTTCCCTACTGGATGATTTGGTCTTCTACCCTTTCTGCTTTTCTGTCCTCTAGGATGATGTTCGCTATTCCAGGAACATCAACCAGAGATCAAGAGAATGGGGATTGGATTGTCTTGCACTGAGATGTCTAGATTTCAAAGAGCTGTCCAGTAGCACATGCTTGGTCTCTAATATTAACCTCTGCTTTACATTTCTGTTACACAAGTCGATAATAGGATGGAAGTGGTAAGCCCCAAAATGTCTTTCTCTTCTCTATGGGCCAACCAGATCAGGTCAGTTTGATGGGATAAATTGTTCACTTGACCCATCACTATGTGCTGCAGGAAACAAAAAGCACCAGTTGAAAAAGTATGATGGACGTGCAGGCAGCTACTTCTAATTCTAGGAAAACAACTCATCATGGGCAGAATAACAGATTGCCTCCTGGGCTGGACAAGCATCCGGATACTCTCAGGTCCATCTCCCTCTGGACTCTGCTATGTATTTTTGTGGAACAGGAGTCTGCAGATTGCATTTACCAGCCTCCTATGAAAATTCGATTCCCATTAGGTTCTGACAATAAGAGGCACTAGTGAGAAAAGGTACAGGAAGAAGCGAAACTTCCTACTTCGGATTACATTACGGTGGATGCAGATGGGAGTTGGGTGATTCTTGATGACAGGAACCTGGTAGGGGTCGCACCTTTGGTAGGTCCCAGCTTTGGTGGATACAACACCTCTTCAGTAATCCAGGAGTGACTGTGACAAATGTCTCCAAGAGCACAGAAGCAGGTACAGGCTATCAGGCTCCAGCCCAGTGGTTTCAGCAGCTTCACATCACGATGTCACTCCTTCTTTTCTGCTTCTATAGCTCCCTCCACCCCCACCTACTTCCTTTTGTTCTTGCTCTTCCAAAACCTACATAGCCAATTCCCTGTGTTAAATTCATGTTTTGGAACTACTTAGAGTGTTTTCATTTTCCTTACCCAGGCTCGTACACTGCCACTGGCATTTTCTGTTTCAGTTAGGCTGAGGCTCTTGCAACACCACTTTGCCCAGGTCTGAGAGGTGAGGCCATCTGTCTGCAAATTAGAATAGAGATTTGGGTGCAAAACTAGAAACTAGAGAGTGCTTGTGGATGTGACCTTCTCAGTATCTCTTTACTCTTTAAATATGGTGAATTTTTAGGAAATAAGAAGCCATGTATACTGTGTATGTATATCCCAAAGCAAATGGCAGTCAAATATTTGATGCAAGGTTGGTGTTAATTCTTACAGTATGAGGTTGAGTTTTTAAAAATTCAAATGAAATCTCTTTCACAGAATGTGTATTTTCTATTTCATAAAATACGGTTTTTGGATACAGTGATGATTAAAATGGTTAGAAGGCTTTTAAACTCTTACTAAGTTAGATCTCTAGGCTTAATAATGTTATTTTGTGAAACTGAAGCCTGGGCATTATAATGAATTGGGCATTAAAAAATAGGTTTCAAAACTTGACCACAAAAAATGCACCATTTCAAGACAAGAATCAAAGATTTGTGAATTATCTCCCTCTAGAGACACTGAAAATCAGGAATGAAATTAGTAAATGGTTGTCCCTCTTTTTGAATAATCCAGGGCTCTACTTTAGACTATTTTAAAAAACTAATTCCACTTAAGTTTGTATGCACCAAATCCCTTCCAATCACATTTAGTAGGGGTCTTGTACGCAAAGGAGGGGCAAGTTCTAAAATTAATCCTTGAGTGTGATTTTCATTTCCTCTACTGTTTTCTAACCTTAAAAATTTGCATGTATCTTTCTAGTTCTGCTGGAGAAGTGAGAATAGGGGAAATCATAACAAAATGATATTTGTGGGCAAGTTTTGGGAAAAGCATAAAAAACATAGGAGTTACTGAAGCTGGAACCTACTTGTCTACTCTTTTCACAGAACCATCTAAAAATAGTATGCATGACAACATATCTCCAAAGGGATGTATTTGTAAAGACGTTCTGGAATTCTATCCAAGTTCATGAGAATCTTTAAAGATGGGGGATTTCTAAACACAAATGCTTCTGAATTCCCAAACATTGTACTTGGAACAAAAACTTTCGAGCCCTAAAAGTCAGAAGTGTAAAAATAGTGACATTGGGCTTCCCTGGTGGCGCAGTGGTTGAGAGTCCGCCTGCCGATGCAGGGGGGACGGGTTCGTGCCCCGGTCCAGGAAGATCCCACATGCCGCAGAGCGGCTAGGCCCGTGAGCCATGGCCGCTGAGCCTGCACGTCTGGAGCCTGTGCTCCGCCAACAGGAGAGGCCACAACAGTGAGAGGTCCGCGTACCGGAAAAAAAAAAAAAATAGTGACATGAAGTGAGGACCAATTGATAAAAAAATAGCCTTACTTGTATAAGTAGCAAGAAAAAGTGTCAGGAAGTGCAAGTACAATTAAATAAGTATAACCTCATTGGATACTTTAAAATAAGCCACTGAGATCATTAAAACCTTCCATAGTGGTTACATTGTTCCTACAAACTTGGGCAAACCCAAACTAAAAAGCCAATAGATAAGAGAGATCTATCACTTCAGTCTTTGAGCACAGTAAACTGTGCTGTCACAGTTAAGATTTTTGGACATGAGCTAAATAGTGTAAAAAGTAAAATACTGCACATCTGCCACCCTCCACATCTCCTACCCCTAAGACACTTGGTTCTATGCTACCTAAGTGAATTGATTCTTGCTGGGGATGACCAGGGAAGGTTTCAGAGAGGTGATTATATTTGAACTTGGTCTTTAAAAACATGCAGAACTTGCAAAGTATGAGAAAGAAAAAAGGCAAATCAAGCAGCACACACTTGAAGGGAAACATAAGCTGTATAGTTTTATGAGAAGATTAAGTGCCTGTTTGGGAAACACAGGAAGTACCTGAAACAGGCAGAGAAAGAGGATAGAAAATGTTTAGCTTATTATTTTGAGGGCAGGACATGGAATTTGGGACAAATTGATAAGGAATCTAAGGATCCCTCAAGAGTATGTCAGCTGTGGAGGAAAGAAGAAATTCTGGTGGTTACTTTGAGGTTTAATATTTTAAGGTAAGGAATAAAAGTATCTGCTGTGTTAGATGCATTTCCTAAAGAGGAGTATTCTAGATAAGTTACTTCTTTTATGGTCATGGTCATATGCATTCTTTCTAAAGCAATAAACTTAATGCAATGTAACCAAAGGAGCATGAAAGTATGAGGCCAAAGCCAGAGAACTGAAATATTTGACATCAAGTGACTTGCCCGTGTGTTCTGAATATTCTGGATTTATCAAAAGGTGGCATAAGTGTTTTTGAAAGTAGACATGTAAAACCATCAGAATATGTAGGTCGAATCATCAGAACTCAAGGAGAGAAATGTTTACTCAAATCAGACCCTCTTACTTGATGATTATAGTACTCAAATTCATTTTCCCGTTGCATATGTTTTCTTGAAGATAGGAATGGTGTAGAGCCGCATTTTACTTTCCAAGACAACAGTGGTCTTTCTGAATTGAAATGCAGTTTACCTTTTGTGCCCAATGGACTTCGAGGAGTTTAAAACAAGCCTCAGACACACACTTCTAAATTCTTAACTATAACCCAGAAAAAGAAAGATCTCCACAGGTGAATCTTTTTAATCATTTTATTAGGTGAACTGAATGTTCCAGCATTTTCAAAAATCCTGGCATGTCTGGAAAACAAAACACTCCTTCAACATCCTTTTCTGATTTAGATTTTCATTTAAATTCAGGAGAAATCATCTTGGCAATCTGAAGGAAATGCACTCCCTCTCCCTTTGGATCGAAATAAGCACAAATCATTTCTTTTCCTTGGAAAAAACCAAGAGAAGTTTTTCCTTGGTCAGTGAATCTAAAGAACTCTCTTTAGCTATTTGGCTTTGCTTTTCTAAATCAAATATGCTATTTGTTACTAAAATTAATGATTACTTATTACTGTATTGACTATACCAATAAACCTGGCAGAAATCTAAGTAGGCTAAAAACCAAGTGAGTAGAAGCTAACATAATTGTGCCATTATTTTTTTCTGAGGAAAAGAAAAAACACATTTTGAAAAGCCATTCAATCTGAGTTATTTTTTTTTCTATTGGAAAAAAATCATTTTGTTTACTCATGAACCCTCTTCTTTTTAGGCTATTCTTTCTACATTAGAAATACTATTGTTTTATTCAATTCACATATGCATAGTCTAATTTATCTATTATTTTCTTTTTAATGCTATACCCTGGTAGTGCTGAATCCCACTGTTATTTTTTTTTCTCTACTCTATTTTCCACATGTATTTAAATGCTTTTTAAAACAGTAATGTAGGGTTAGGCTTTTATTTTTGTGTATGGCTGAACATATGAAATTCTTCTACAGATTCTTTGTATCTTTCTACTGTATCTTATTCAATACATAGCAACATAACACCCAGAAATCTGGTTTCCAGGCCAGAAGACTCAGGTCACACTCTTCTTTCATCAATCTAAACATTCTCTCCTAACCCCCCCAGAATACAATCAGTGCCTTCCTTTCATTCTCTCTGGTCCTCCTTTCATGTAAGTCCTCATTTTTCTTAACTCTGGGCTGGACTCTAGGTTTCCAGTCTCAATTCCCTTCTGCTCTAGTAGTTTTCACACTTTACTATGTACAAATAATAACACGTGGTGTGTTTTTTACAAACATGGATTTCTAGGCTCTGTGTACCAGTCATGTATCAGTTAAGCTGTGATTCAGTTCATTTTGGGTGTGGTTTGGGAATCTGTTGGCTTGTTCATCTTTTAAGAAGCTTCCTGGGTAATTTTGACCCATCCTTTGAGAAACTGCAGAATTCCTTGTCTGAAGAGTAACTAGAACTATTTTTTTTTCAGGAACACCTATTTAATTCTTGTGGCTTAAAATAATTCACTGCATTCAGAATAAAAATCTATCTTCTCAAAGTGGTGTTCAAGGCTCTCTGTGCTCCAGACCTTGCCTATATCTCACCCTAGTTTCCCAGTACAGACCATGCTTCTTATTCTGTTTCACATATTCTTAACTTGGTCAGCACCTTCTCTTCCTTCATGGTGCAGATCAAGTGGTACTCCTACCTGGTGTCTTTACTGATTTTGTCTAGTCTGGGTTAGTTACCTTTCCTTCAGTAGCATCCAATGCATACCTCTACTGATCTTAAAATATGTGGCCTAAGTCTCTGCCTTTTATACTAGTCTATGAACTCCTGGGCATTATGGATTGTTTATTGACTGTTTACATCTGTAGCATCTAGTATATAGCCTGACAACTACTAAGTGCTAAATAAATCAAGTGAAATTGAAAAAAAATTAAGAGTAGGTTAAAGGGGCCCTCTTGCCTTATATCCCTATATGCTTAGAGAATTTACAGCAAAGAAATACTGCTCATGGTCTAAGTAGGCTGGATTATGCTGAGGTAACTATTTAACTTCCAATCTCAATGGCTTATCACAATGAAAGATTTTTTTTGCTTATATTACATAGACAACACAGGTTGGTTCAGGGCTTTACCACACGCAGCTACTCAAAAGCCAGGCAGACACATGCTCTGACATCTCAACTTAAGGCATCATGGTTAAATAAGGAGCTTCTCTTGAATGTTTTAGTATGGCATGACCCATGCCACTTTTTTCATAATCTAGAAAACACAACTTGTCACACAAGCTTCGTAACCTTTCAAGGACAGTGATGTGGGGAGAACATGGACATTTGATGAAAAGTAAATAAATGTCTCTGTCACAGGACCTTATGTAAGGAATTTAACATCTCTCAGATTGAGCCCACTAATATATCTGGAGCCTTCATTCTTGAGATTGACTGCTTACATTTGTTTACATACATGGCACAGTAAATAGAAAACTTGGCAACCAATGAATCAGAACAGTTTGAAACCCTTTTAAATTATTTCATCTGTGAAGGATGGTCAGAGTAGTAAAAATAGTATAATTAATAATCTCTCTGGTTATTTCTTTATTTAAAACTGATTGGATTATTAAAATCTGCCACCCAGCTTTTAATCATTTCTATATCATTTAGTTTTTATTCAAGTTAAGTTTCCTGGTTCTATATTTTGTGTTTACTTTGTATATCATTACATGATGAAATACGCCAAGCACTTCCAATCTATCAGTAGGAGGATCTTAGTGTTCTTTCACATGTAGGTGGCCTTGTTATTATTAGGTGTAGTATGCTGGGAAAGGCCAATACGAATAGACACAACTTTCTACAAACTTGGGATATATTTCCTCAAAATATACCATTGACTAATTGTCAACTCCCTTATAACTTACAATATATTCAGTAGTTTACTTTTATAGATATTTGGGGAGTTGGGGCTCTTTAGTTATCAAAACTAATTTTAAATAAAACAAATTTAACTCCTTGCCTGTTAAAATATAACCATTCCTGGGAGCTTAGGCAGGTGCAGTCATTGTGTTTAAGTTTCACCCACATCTTACTGATTAATCTTTTGGTCAATAACAGCACAATGTACCAAGTTTCAAAGAATGATGCAAATTAGAAGTAGCACTTGTCAAAGACATTGATAAATATTCTTTCTGTTTCTTAGCTCTCCACTGGTTATAATTCAAAGAAATTGTCTACTGGTAGCAGCAGTAATTTCAAAATAAAAGAGGGAGTTGGGACACCGTTAACTTTATTGAGTCAACTTATGTCATCACTGTAACAGGTCAACTGACTCTTTTGAGCAGAAAAGCAGACCAATACTGTGGAGGGCAATGGTACTGATTGTTGTATGTATGCCATCCTTCCTGAATGAAGTGATTTTTCATAATCTACTCCAAATTATGAGGGAAACTGAGGAACAAGCCAGTAAGAGGGCTTGTAAGTGTATTACCAGCAATCTATAATTGGGAAAGACATACAGATTTAAAATGGTACTCTCCTAAAGAGAAGGACTGTCTTAAAAAATCAAAATATAATTGTATTGCCCATCTTAATGATTATATCTAGATTGTTTTATTCAGCTTTTTCTTTTTCCCGCTGAAAATAGTTGGAAAATTTTAAGATCTGCAGTTAGTGTGAAGAGAAATCAGAGCCCAGCTTCTGACAGCTTGATAAATCGGTTTCAGAGGCAGGAAGAAAAATATGGGCCCTTATTCTTAATTCATGGCTCCATTTGTTTCAGTGTTTTCTAATTCCATTCCAGTGTTTTCTGAAATGTAGGTAGGTTTTTTTGCAAAAAGAAAGCTTTGTGATCAAGTGTGAGTCACAGTGCGTATTCTATTTATGCACATTTTCATATTCAAGAAAAATTAAAAAGCTCCTTTGGTAAAGAATCACATTTAATTTTATGTAATCTAACAAACACACAGTTTTTCTTTTTTGGTTTAGTTATATCTATTAATATTTCTCAGAACACAGCTTTCAGATGATGCTCTGCTGTGTGCTATGAAGTATGTGTGTAAGTGGTGAATTGGAAATTACTGGTGGACTCATTCTCCCTTGGCTTTCGGTCCTAACAGGTGAGAGGTATGTGGTAATGAACCAGCTGTTGCAGTGAGTGATTAGTGTGGAAATAGAATCAATATGTTCTTGGTTTCCATCACCCTTCTATCACTTAGTATGACTCAATTTGTTTAAAAATCATTGTACTGCTGTATTTTCTGAACTGTCACATAGAAGTGATCCAATCCAAGCCTAATGCTCAAATAGCAGGGCAGCAATATCACACTGGAGAGTTGATATCTTGTTTCACTGGCATCACAGAGTAACTGACTGTCTGAATTTTCACATTTATGGCACTTATCACTAAGGACCCAGGTGGTTGTCCTCAATATGAAAGAGAACTTGAGCTCATACAAAATGCATGAGAAGCCTACCTACTACTCATTTGTTCAAAATGAACTGATCATAATGTTCTTTTGCAAAAATCCTTTTTTTTTTTAATTCATAGAAAGTATCATTTGAATCAGCCATTATGTTCAGGATAGTAGTTTCAAGAAAGATACATTAGGATTCAAATATTCATTAATATAGTAGGAGGCATGTGTCTTTTGATGTATTCTGAATTTTTCACTGTAATTTTGATGTGGCTTTAAAGGAATAAAATTGAGTTACTCTTAATGTAGACGCCCACATCCTGGGTATGAATAAAGGGAAGCTGATTTGGTCATTAAGTCAATCCAACTTCAATATACAGAATCTAAGGGGGATGATGAGAATGCCTTAAATGGAACTGAACATTACACCTATCTCTAACCCATCAGAAAACAAAACAAAACAAAAATGAACAAACAAAAAATGTCAAAAAAGACCAAGACAGGAATCATTTTGTACACAAATCATATTATGTGTAAACCCTTTTCCCTGAAGGATTCTATTATGGACTGAATGAATCACCCTAAAATTTATATGTTGAAATCTTAACCCCCAATGTGGTGGTATTAGGAGTGGGGCTTTTGGGAGGTAATTAATTAGGTCCTAAGGGCAAAACCCTTATGAATGGGATTATCACTCTTATGAAATAAACCCCAGAGAGCAATTTTGCCCCTTCTGCCATGTGAGGACCCAGCTAGAAGATGGCCATCTATGAACCAGAAAGTGGTTGCCTACCAAACATGGGATCTGCTGGCATCCTGATTTTGGACTTCCCACACTCCACATCTATGAGAAACAAATTTATGTTGTTTATAAGTCTCCCGGTCTACGTTATTCTGTTACTGCAGCCTGAATGGACAAAGATATACTCTGAGTACTATTCAAGTGTAAATAAGGAAAATATCAAGGTGTGTTTCACATTGGCAATGATGATATCAATAACAGATGTCATCTTTTCTCATATGCAAGGTCATACACATAATTATGATGATATTCATTAGTATGGTCACCAACCTTAAGGGTAACAAACATCACTGTTATTTTATAACCTGTAAATAGGCTTGTGCATTAAAGAGACCTTCTAACGGTGAAGTTGGAATCAAGCATTTGCAATTTAAGAGAAAGATATTTTTTCCTTTTGTTTCCAAGGAAGAAAAATTTCACCTGACTGGTCACCATGGGAAAGTTTCATCAATTTCCTGGGTAATCTATTTTAGGGTTATCAGATCAATCAAAATTTCATGGCTAAGGAAAAGAACAAACAGTGAAAACCTTGCTATTTTGGTGCAGAAAAGAAGGAAATTTATATGATTTTTTTTCTATTCTAAGAAGTGATTTACAGTTTGATAATAGAGTATGGGAGCTTTATGGCTCCCATTTCCCAACTTCTGCACTCTTGAAATAAACTTCCAAGCAATGCTTATTGCAAAGTTTTTATATTGATTAATGCACTGTTGACAACTATTGTACAAAATAACTGGGATGAACTGCTTAGGATGCTTCATAATAGTGTATTTACTGTTATGCAGCCATGATATGGAGCTGCATCTTAAGTTGTTGGGAAACTGGGCAAGCGATAAACAGAAATCAAATCAAAGTTCCTTGATTTGGAATTTTACTTGTATAACTAATTTCTTGTATTTCTATTTCTTTTGTTTGACTATTTATTAACTTATCAATAACTCATTTAGTCATATAGTCACCCAACAAATATTTATTTAGGCACTGTTCTGTGCCAATATTGTGCTAGGCTTTAAAGATCCAAAGAAGATAGTATCCTTGACCTCTAATAGCTTCCAGTCTGGTAGGGAGCAGAGAAAGGCACAGTTACTGTACGATATGAAAAGGGCTAGGACAGTGGAAAGCACAGGGTACCCAGGGGTTATACTCAGGAGTTAACACATAATTTAGACGGGGGGAATCAAGAAAGATGTTTCAGGGCTTCCCTGGTGGCGCAGTGGTTGAGAGTCCACCTGCCGATGCTGGGAACACGGGTTCGTGCCCTGGTCCGGGAAGATCCCACATGCCGCGGATCGGCTGGGCCTGTGAGCCATGGCCACTGAACCTGCGTGTCCGGAGCCTGTGCTCCGCAACGGGAAAGGCCGCAACAGTGAGAGGCCCGCGTACCGAAAACAAAAAAAAAAATAGATGTTTCGGAGGACGTGAGCATAACCTCAAGCAAACTGGGAGGAATGGTGGTAGGAGGGAAGGAGTACGAGTGGGGAGAAAAGCAAATTGGGAGAGAGGGAGAATAGTTAGGAGGTTGTTGCAATAATCTAGGAGAGAAGTGAATAGGGACTGAACAGGAGAAGAGAATGGAAAGGACTTTTCTATGGAGAAGTCCTTGGTGACTGGGGCATGGGGTGGGGAAGTTGAAAGGCAGACTAGAGAGAAGCAAGGTGACCTCAGTTTGCCATGTGGAATATGACTCCAAAATCCCCCTGTTTTATTCGTTATGGCTCCCAACAATGGCTCCGAGAATGTTGAGCTTGGTAATGGCTTCTGGTTCCTTATAGAGTCCTAATTAGGATGAATTAAACTAATTCAATTTTTTAAACTGATCCAGTTTCGTCTATGTGTTAATAAAAATCCCAGGAAGATGAATCATATTCAGAGCATGATGGTAACAAAGCTAAGTAAAGTGTGAAACTAAGTTATTTTAAAAATAGCCTTTAGCTAATTATGAAAAGTCCAGTGGAAGGATGTCTTTCCTTGCTTTAAAGATCAGAATTTCTATTGCAAAAAAATATGGTTGATCAAATGATTTGCATAACAATAAAATCCTTATCAAAGGTTTTCTATCTGGGCTTACCTAGAATTCCAGGTATAAAGAATAAAATAACATGAGGACCTTCACAAAGGAGACTTCAGTTTTCCCTGAGATAATAAAGGGTCAAAATTTGAATTAGCAACAACTGACAGAACATCTGTGATCAGTACATCTTGCCAGGGAATTTTTTGGTCTATTCTGGGCAGATTTTAATCCATGACTTGGTAAAATTCTTTCTCTTAATCCATTTATCAAAGCAGTAGGGTGAATGAAAGATCATCAAATTTATTTTTAAACGACAGAGGAAGCCTCCCATATTCTTTATCTTGTTTGAGTTTGCTTTTGCCTCCAAAATGGACATTAGTATCCTATTCTCACACACAAAAAAAAACTAC
Source organism: Hyperoodon ampullatus (assembly GCF_949752795.1). Taxonomy (NCBI): domain Eukaryota; kingdom Metazoa; phylum Chordata; class Mammalia; order Artiodactyla; family Ziphiidae; genus Hyperoodon; species Hyperoodon ampullatus. Next base: position 142,188,314 of record NC_136917.1, on the reverse strand, counting down.
AGAACACTATGCTTTAGTCAGAATTTTACAGAAGTGTAAGAGTTACACAAAAAAATCTAACGAGGAATTTAAAACAAAGTCATAGGATGTATGTGACAATAAGGTGAAGTTGGCAAAGATAACATAGCAGAAGAGAAAATTCAAATTTCCCTTTAAATGTGCACGTATATTATTTCATCTATCGGGCAGCTGGTTAAAAGCTGACTCCCATCCAGTTGTACATGAGATGGGTGGTTTGCCTTTGGCAACTTGCACAAGTCATAAAGCAAGATTGTGGTGCTGATGGGAACAGATTGTTCTAAGTCCCACAATAAGGTTCTACCCACTAAACCATCATTACCACTAACCTATCATTAATACTGCTTTGGAAATTGATTGGGAAGAGTTAGATGTTGTTAGTTATGCTTCATTAATTGTTGTCTTATTACATATTTTCTCATCTGCTAAATGTTTCCCAATCAAAAAGATGTCAATCTTTTAGTGTATCTCTGTTGATTCAATGCCATATATTTTGTCCTTAATATTTATTGATTGATGAACCAAGAAGGAAAATATTTAAAATTATAGCCTTGAGGATTATAAATTCAATACCTTTATTTTCACAAATGGGGAAATCGATATCCAGAATGATGCTGCAAAATCGACACCCCAAAATCCTACTGCTAGTAAGAAGGCTATAGGACTATAGGACTCCTGAAGTCCAGAGCTCTGCTTTTCCCATTCCTCTCCTGTTCTTCCTCTTTATCTGATGCAAGAAGCCTGTTTCTTGCAGCTCTGATGAAACATTACCAGCTATGTTGCTTTGAAACTAGAGTTTTTGCTTTTTTGGCCTTTGTATTGTTTCTAATGACCCCGAAGTGCTCAGGGCCAGATCGGTTTCATAGCCATTTCTTTCTTACTAAATTGTTAATGTACCTACATTCCATGAAGAGTGGTGCAAATGTCTATGTAACCCTGTTCTCTAACAATGCTCCACGTGTTTCCCTGGTCTTTATTTTCTCAATCAGTCTGCAATGTAGTGGTCAATCATCAATACATTGTAGTGTGGTGGGCCTGATTCACATACTAAAGAGGAACCAAGATGAGCATCTCCAAAGGAGACAATCAAAGGTTATGTACAAACATCGAATCTTGGCATTCAAGGCACTTAATAACCTTTTTTTCTGCTTGGCCTATCCAGGTTTACCTTATATCAGACATAAGAAACTTTTTGCTTCTATTGAAACAAATATTTTCAATGTTTTTTAAGGTTAATTCATACCCACTTTCCAGTAACCTGCTCCTCATCCCTGCTTCATCCAGTATGGCTACCACCGTGAATGTCCTCACTCCTTCCATTTCCCACTCTGAATCCAACAATTTATACATAGTCTCACCTTGTCTGTATACTTTCCTGACTCACTCATCCACATTTATCTCTTCTATCTTTGAAATTCTTGAACACTTTTTTTTTGGCACTGCCCTCTGTCTTACAGTGAGAATATCTGATACTCATACCTGATACCTAACTCTGTTTAGGTAATCTGTATTCTATAACTAGTTTCTCAGTTCTTTGAAAACAGGCTGGTGCCTATGTATCATTTGGTTTTTCCTGAGATAGGGCTGTGGTGTCAGGACTATTCAGACATGGTTCTTCTCCTTTTGCACACATGGTTGGATTGTCATTTTTCAATCCCTTTAAAGTTAGGTACAGCCTTATGACTTGCTTTGGACAATGAAATGTGAGATAAGGGATATATGTCACTTCTAAGCATACACTTTAAGAGCCAGTGTGTGGTTTACCTTATTCCCATCCCCTGCCATGATACCATGGAAACAAATATGAAGATAGAATCTCCATCAGCTTGGATCCTTGCATGGCAACAGTGTTAGAGCTTATTGTTAAACTGTGAGGGGTATGTACTCTTGAGTGAGAAATAAATAGTCCCTTTGATATACCACTAAGATTTGGGGGTTCTTGGTTTCTGCAGCATAACCTATGATATCCTATCCGATTAAACAACCTAGATAAGTGTCATACCTATGGTGAATATTCAGTAAATATTTGTAGAGTGAAGAGTTAAAAAAATTAACTAGAAATTACAACTTATAATTCATTTTGGAAAAGTCCCAGTGATAACTAGCAAGCATAATCAAAGATATCAGTGAGAAAGTGAAAACAGCAACAACAACAACAAAAAGATGATTTTGTACTGATATACAAAATAAAACTGAATAATTTCCCTTAACTCCGATTGACCTTGGAAGTACTGAATGAGTCCGGAACAGCCTGAAGTTGCAAATACTTGACGTCTCAATTCCTGGAATATTCATTTCAAAGCCCAGTTAGGAAATGGGGAGGAGGTAAGAAAGGAAAAACTGGAAAGCCGGATGTTTTATAGAGTTGGCAAATGTGTGACGGAACAAATTGAACAGTGATTTAAAAAAAATTATTGGTCTTACTTTGAGACAGTCTGAAATGTGCTTACACATTATATTTATGTGTATTTATGCATTTAATACATGTACATATTATATACAGAAACATGACAAAAAGCAAAGGAGGCAGGCTGGCGTGTGTTTTATGAAAATAACTACTTTCAGAAAGATAACTGGACAAAAATGTAATGACTTGGTTACTTAGATATCATACAAAAACTGTAAGTAGCACCATCATGACAAGTTTTGTCTTGCTTGCAGTCATCTACATTTTGCATGTCATTTTCAAATAAACCATGTGTGTTTATGTAGGGTAAGACCTGGTGAAGTCCTTAAAATAATATGAAACAATGAAATATATTTTCAGTTCTCTGGACTTTCATTATATAATTCATACAATATGACTCCACAAATATTAATTGCCAACATCCTCTGTTTAAGTAGTGTTCTAAATCAGTTCTTAAATTTTTAATATACACCATAATTATGAGGGGATCTTGTTAAAATGCATGTTAATATACAATAGGATGGAGACCAAGATTCTGCATTTCTAACAAACTCCAAAGTGACGTCAATAAAGCTGGTATAGGCCATGCTTTGAGAAGCAAGTGTCTAAGTAAAGCTTCTCAGGTCATCATTGGTCTGCCTCAAAGTATTACTTCCCTTGGCCCTCTGAGAGGTCAGAGCTCACTGGAGTCAGTAGCCACTACCTGAGTGCCCTCATCAAGAGGTCCTCAGAGAGCACCCTGTGGTCCTCTTATTGCATAAGAAGCAACATCCAGTGCTTATGAATTTGCCCCAATTCACTGAGCCTGGCCAAAGAGAAAATCTACTATTAGGACAACTAGCTAAGAGCTCTTCTCTCCTATCATGAACATGGGACCCATTGAACTGATGAAGAATATGTGTTCCTGATACCCATGGAGAAAATATGCAGCTCAACCTGCAGCCCATCACAGAGGCAGAAGCAAAAAACCAGGTGAAGCCTCCAAATGAGTAGAGCACCAAATGACATCGTTGAATATTGTCCTGACATATGGTAGACACTTAGGCTCACTTGAGGCAGGTATGTCCTTGCAATAGCAGCCTGGTTAACTGAAGGCTGACTTTTCTGCTGATGAATACACATTCTGCAAATTAGAGCTTCTTTGTTATTCTGAAATACTGGGTATGAAAAGTTTGAACATTTGCATTATAACAAGATATTCCAACATTATGTTTATTACTGAAAATGAGAAAGATCTGCTAGTTACTATAAATATATTTCTTCTGTTGCAATTTTTTTATCATCTGTTTTTGTGAAATTTTTTTATTGATACTGTCAAGAATTTGAAGATACTATCATTAAAAAGTCATCAGTTTTGCTGTTATAAAGCCTACTGTAAGATAGTATATTCATGAAAGCCAACTCATATTCCATATTAAAATTTTATAAAGGTTTTATTTGAAAATTTTGTACATGTTTAATACTTAATGTGATCCCTAGTATTTATATCCTATGTGTCCTATCATAATTACATAACAAACATAATAATTTTTCATTAAGCCCCATGTAGATATACCAAATGCCCTCTAATTTACCCAAATGTGGCAAGCAAATTTTATTATTTCTGTCTCTCCTATGATGTCAAAAGGCTGAAAAGCAATGTTATTGGGACTACAGAAATGAATGAGAAAGCAAAGTCCCTGTTCTCATGAAGCTCTCACTCTCATGGGAAGAAAAAAAATATAGCAGATAAATGTACAAACAAGAAAAATAACAGAGTTGTACTTTCTACAAAGAAAATATAAAATAGGTTCTATTAGGCAGTAATGGGGTGGCTTCTTTCAATTTGTGATCATGAACATCTCTGTTAGGAGGTAACATTTAAAGTTGGGTCTGAAGACCAAAGAGAAGCCAGCCACCTGATGATCAAGAGGTTGGGTATTATGACAAAGAGAACAGCCGTGAAAACGGCCTGAGATTGGATAGTTGGCTTGTCACAGGAAAATAAAGACCTGTGTGATTGCAACACTGTAGGCAAGAGGGAAGCAGAGGAAATGAGCTTGAAAAGATCCTTACTGTGGGGCTAGAGTAAGGAATTCATTCTGAGCACGAGGGGAAACTACTGAGGGCTTTCACCGAGAATGTGGCAGTATAGAGCTGGTGTAAAAGGCATGGCCTCTAGAGCCAGCCTGCCTGGGAGCAGATTCCAGCTCCATTTCCTACCTATGTGATATGGGTAAGTTATGTTACTTCTCTGGGTCTCAATTTCCTCACTGTAAAATGTAGATGTCAGTGGCATCAACCTCATAGGGTTGTTGTGAAAATCAAATGAGTTAATGTTTATAAAGCATTTAGAACAGAGCTTAGCTTGTAGAGGGTATATATAAGTATGTATTCACTGAGGGAAACATAAAGTCTGATTTTTGTTTTTAAAAGTTTATACTGGTTCACTGTGAACAATGGATTGTAGGAGTACGAGAGCACCAGGGGGACAAATTAGGAGGATATTCAGCACAAGTTGGGTTGGGCTAGGGTAGAATTGGGGGTGAATAGAAACAAATATCTATATCTACGTATCAGTGGCACGGAGGATATAGAACATAACTGTAGCCATATAGTTAATATGATTGAGGTCTTCACATATTGCCCAGGCCCAGATGGAAACAAGTAAATGTTATGGTGGAAAATGTTTATTTTGTTGCTTTCCTCCATGTCATTTTTTTTTTTTTTTTTTTTTTTTTTTTTTTTTTTTGCAGTACGTGGGCCTCTCACTGTTGTGGCCTCTCCCGTTGCGGAGCACAGGCTCCAGACGCACAGGCTCAGCGGCCATGGCTCATGGGCCTAGCCACTCCGCAGCATGTGGGATCTTCCCGGACTGGGGCACGAACCCGTGTACCCTGCATCGGCAGGCGGACTCTCAACCACTGCGCCACCAGGGAAGCCCTCCTCCATGTCTTTTGATGGCCTTCCTTTTGGAATAATATAATAGACAGGAATATTAATATAACACATAGGAAGCCCTCTTGAAAATAATAAAATAGTTTTGGTTGTATTTCTGAGTTGAATATCATCTCTTAAACCAGATGATAATACTAAAGTATATTTTCAAAATGTGTTGCAAATATTAAACTGTTTTTATCCATGATAGTTATTATCTTAAATTTTTATACAGTTTTCCCTGGCCCAATCCCGTATTTGAGATTTTTGGGAGCCAAGCCTATATATTCTCACTGAAGCCCTGTAATTGAATACACATAAACTCTGTTTGCATTTTGCCTTACAGTGGTCTCTTCTCAGTATAAAAATATCTTTGCAATAAATTTAATTATAGTAACTTTTTTTTAACAAAGCAATTTGAATTGGGAAATAATTTATATCCTTTTCTAAAATATATCCCTTTCTAAAGATATGTTAACTTTCTAGGATAGCACCATCATTGCTAAACATGTAAAGATTTTTGCATAGACATTCATTTTGGACTCAAATGAAATATGATAAATGTTAAATCATCACTTAATGTTACCTTTTTTTCTAGATCAAAATAAGTCATTTTTGAAGAGGAAAAACTGACTTATTCATGGTTGCTTACCTAGTCATTTAAATAAACTAGAAGTAAATTAAATACTTCCAGAGAACTAAGTTTAGACACTGTTACATCTAAAAGTTTTATCTTTATTAAATATACTAATTGTAGGGACTTCCTTGGTGGCGCAGTGTTTAAGAATCCACCTGCCAATGCAGGGGACATGGGTTTGTTCCCTGGTCCGGGAAGATACCACATGCCGTGGAGCAACTAAGCCTGTGAGCCACAACTACTGAGCCTGTGCTCTAGAGCCTGCAAGCCACAACTACTGATCCCACGAGCTGCAACTACTGAAGCCCTTGTGCTTAGAGCCCATGCTCCACAACAAGAGAAGCCACCACAATGAGAAGCCCGCGCACCGCAACGAAGAGTAGCCCCCGCTCACCTCAACCAGAGAAAGCCCGCATGCAGCAACGAAGACCCAATGCAGCCAAAAATAAATAAATAATTTTATTTTTTAAAAAAAGAAATACTGATTGTATTTAGACAAGAATATAGGAAAACAAGTAGAATGAACATTTGATGAGAATCCAAGAGATCTGTGTTCTATTCGTAGCTGTTATAGTAAAATATACCTCACTTAGAAAGTTTCCGAATCATGGTTGGCCTCAGTTTTTCATCCGTAAATTGAGAAATTAGACTGAATGATCTTCAAACTTCTTTCATCTCTAATAGTCTATGTATCAAAAGCAGAATGCTTTGAACTTTTTGCTCAGCCCACTCATGTGATGCTAAAATCTGCGGTGGCCTTATAATAACCTATGTACAGTAGAGTGTGTTTGGATTCATCCAGAATGTGCAATTATGACTTCATCTAATTGCCAACTGTAGATATATTCATTGAAAAGTTGCTCAGTGACATAATTAGTTCATCTAAATATTATGCCAGTCGAAACCACGTTTCATCAATAACACAACTTTCCAAGACTCAGGATAAAAGTATCTTTTTGAAGATGAGCCAGAAGCTGCATTACTAGCAATATATACATTCAGATCAATAAGTTTGAGAAACAATTCCCCTCTTCTCATTTTCTTTCTAAGCTTTGCTCTCTCCTTCTCTTGCTAATTTAAAAATTTTTTACTATTTAAAGCTAAATGGGAAATTTTGAATTTTCTCCATATCATTCCAACTTTCATCATACCCCCAATCTTTTCCTGTAAATTATTATTTTCTATGATATATAATATCTATAATATATACATACTATATAGCTGTCTTTCCTTTTCCTAGCAGCTTGAAAAATATCATTATAATTCTCATCCCTTTGGTGAAATTCCTAATAATTTTTTTACTGTTTTACCCTGTCTGTTATTAAGCCTGACTCAGACTAAAAGTATCTATAAAAATATCTCTTAGATTCATCAGGCTCCACTTTAAAACCTTTGATACAATGTCCCAGTGACTTTTCAAAATTCCCATGTTTATCACCATTTGGGCTTGAAGAAATTATATTACCTTTACATCTATGTATCATTTCTTTGATTTCTTAGTTTTCACTTTTATTATATGAACTATGTATATTTTTTAACATTCCAGTGAGACTTTGTGTTCTTTGAAAGCAGGTGCATGTCTTATTATCTTATATCTAATTTCTACTGCTTCCCTTTACCTAAGACCTCCATATATGGCTGGAATGAAGGGAAGGAGGATGGAGAAAGGTGGGGAAGGGAGGCATGAATGTTTGGAGAGCCTGAGAGTTGAAGTGGAGGCCAGAACCTAAGGTATTGTGTAGCCTTGTTTCTGAGTATAAACTTCACCCTTTGGTCTTGACTTCTTGTGCATGAAAGGTATTGGGAGGCAAGAATTCTAAACCAGCGAATCACATGTGCAAGTATGTACTTTGTGAGGGATGGAAAAATGAGTAAGCAGGCTTAAGATAAGTAGGTCAGTTAGGAGCCAATAATTATTCGTGTGAAAATTGCCTAGAGCCAGAATTATGACAGTGATGGTGAGAGTGGAAAGAGATGATGGAATTGAGAACTGCTGAAGAGATCAAATCTAATGTTGTGTTTCAAACTACAGATTGCTACCTACTAGTTGTTGGTAAAATCAATTTAGTGTGCCTTACCTAGTCTCTTTTTTTTTGTATCGTTCACTTTGATATCTTTTGTATTTATTTGAATATTAATTAAATTATATTTAATATTTATGCTTTTACTTTATCATACATAATAAAAGACACACATTCTTTTATGAAACTTTGTTTTATTTATATATATGGAGTTTATGTATTTGTGTGTGTGTGTGTTTACTAGGTCATGACAGAAAATGTGTTTCCTGGAGAATATTGTAAAGGCTAAGTTAAAAGCATGGGCTCTGGAAAGAATTTTTCTGGGTTTGAATTCTGACTTCTATATTTACTAGATGTATGACACTGAGAAAATTACCTTGTTTGCCTCAAATTCCTTGTCTGTTAAATGGGGATAACAATGTCTATTTTGTAAAGTTTTATAAAAATTCAGCATGTTGGTCTTCCCTGGTGGTGCAGTGATTGAGAGTCCGCCTGCTGATGCAGGGGACACGGGTTCGTGCCCTGGTCTGGGAAGATCCCATATGCCACGGAGCGGCTAGGCCCATGAGCCATGGCCACTGAGCCTGTGCATCCAGACCCTGTGCTCCATAATGGGGGAGGCCACAACAGTGAGAGGCCCACCTACCGCAAAATAAATAAATAAATAAAATAAAATAAAATTCAACATGTTAATATTCGTAAAGCCCTTGGAGCAATGTCTTGCACATACGAAGTGCTATGTAAATGCTAGCTATAATTTTTATTATAGGCAACAATAAAAAAGCAAAAAAAAAAATCTACTGATCAGGAGAACTTGGAGAACTCAGTGATGGACAAGTGAGAGGTTAATGAGAGGACCACAAGTGGGTTTAATTCTCAGTAAAGAGTTCTCAGCTAGATATCTCACTTGAAGTCATAAAAGGGGAGGGCATCACTCAGGGAGAGGATAGAATCAGCAGTTTTTTTTTTCCTGAAGAAGACTGAGAAAGGGGAGGTCAGAGATGAAGGAAAAAACATAAAGATGTGATAGAATTGAATGTATGACAGAAAGTAGGATGAATTGGAAGTAGTTAGCAATCTAAGAAAAAGGAGTGGTCTATAGCATCAAATGTGCCTGAGAATTCAAGTAAATGAATAGAAATGATCATCTATTGGCCTTTACCAAATAAGAACAATCTCTGTAGAAGGATTGGGCAGCTAACCAATCTGCCTGTTAAACATATGGAAAAAATTGGTCAAATTGATTTTCTGTTTTCCTTTATATTTGTTCATGTAAAGTATGTAATGGTTTGTGTTTAAGCCTATGAATTCATATAAAGCTGAAGAAATATGAACCACAGGAAGGTTATGTAGGTTAAAAAATGACCAAATATCAGTGATTTCATATGGTCTAATGATGACAGCATATGGTAAGTCAAACAATGACAGTTCTAATTTATTTTATTCTATGGAAATCCCAAAGGACAGAGCACGAATGGGTGTGTTGGTGGGTGTAATCTGTGTTTTGGGGGGAAGGGAAGTTTGAAAAAGCCACTCTTTCCCTTCATTTCCTCCATGTGGGACAGCAGGGAGACCTGGAGTGGGGGAGGGAGGAAGCTAGGATCATTTTCCTCATGGACATGATCAGGAACCCAGAGGTTTCGAAGAACCCTAAGAATCCTGGGTTCTTCCTAAGACTGTCACTAAGTTTGGACAGGGAAGTGTGTGTATTCCTGTTTCAGGGCTGGTAGTGGGATAAATATGTAAGCAGAATGATTATGCATACAAAAGATGGAAACTATGAGAATTAATCAACGTGTGATTTGCTTCTTCTAAGATTCACTTTTTCCACTTATTCTCTCCTTTGGGGTTCTTTCAGAAGATTCCCACTCCCAAGGTCGAGGAAAGGGAGGGTCTTGTCTTCATTTTTAGAATAGTTCTGTGTGATAACCTAGGTCAGGTCCACTATCCATTACTCATTTCTAATTTTCCTCCAATATTATGAAATTTTTCAGTGCATAATTTTTCAGCAAGGCTATATCTAGGAAAATAAATCTTTCTCACATGAAATAGAACTATGAATTTGCCCTTTGAGTTTCTTAAATAAAAAAATTTAAAGATTTACAAAAAATCAGTCTCCTGTTAAAAGGAGATAGCATAAGAAAGCTATTAAAAACCTTTTAAAAATTGAAGTATAATTGACTTAGAATATTATATTAGTTTCAGGTGTAAAACATAGTGATTCGATATTTTTATACACTACAAAAAAATCACCACAGTAAGTCTAACTACCATCTATCACCATACAAAGTTATTATAATATTATTGACTATCTTCCCTATGATGTACATTACATCCCCATGACATTTATTCTATAGTTGGTGGTTTGTACCTCTTAATATCCCTCACCTATTTCACTGATCCTCCTTCCTGCATCCCCTCTGGCAACTACCCGTTTGTTCTCTGTATCTATAAGTTTGTTTCTGTTTTGTTACATTTGTTCACTTGTTTTGTATTTTAGATTCCACATATAAGTAAAATCACATGGTATGTGTCTTTGTCTGACTTATTTGATTTAGCAAAACACCCTCTAGGTCCATCCATACTGTCACAAATGGCAAGATTTTATTCTTTTTTTAAGGCTGATAACAAAACATATATATATATATATACGCAATATATGTGATATATATATATATATATATATATATATATATATATATATATATATATATCACATCTTTTTTATCCATTCATCAGTCAATGGGCACTTAGGTGGCTTCCATATCCTGGCTACTGTAAATAATGCTGCAATGAATATAGGAGTACAATATATCTTTTTGAATTAGTGTTTTAGTGTTTTTCATACCCAGATGTGGCATTGCTGGATCGTTTGGTTGTTCTATTTTTAATTTTTAAAGAAGTCTTCATGCTGTTTTTCATAGTGTTTGCACTAATTTACATTCTCATCAGCAGTGTACGAGGGTTCCCTTTTCTTCACATCCTTGCCAACATTCATTTGTGGCCTTTTTTATGATAGCCATTCTGACAGGTATCTCACTGTGGTTTTAATTTGAATTTCTCTGATGATTAACAATGTAGAGCATCTTTTCATATGCCTGTTGACCATCTATATGTCTTACTTGGAAAAATGTCTGTTCAGGTCCTCTGCTCATTTTTTAATTGGGTTGTTTGTTTTTCTGATGCTGAATTGTATAAGTTCTTTGCAATTTTGCATATTAATGCCTTGTTGGATATATCATTTGCAAATATATTTTTCCATTCAGTAGGTGGCCTTTTTGTTGATAGTCTCCCGCACTATGTAAAAGCTTTTTAGTTTGATGATTATTTTTGCTCTTGCTTCCCCCACCTGAGGAGATATAGTGAAAAAATATTGCCAAGACCAATGTCAAAGTACATACTGCCTGTGTTTTCTTCTAGGAGTTTTATGTCTTACATTGTCTTTAATCCATTTTGAGTTTATTTTTGCAAATGGTGTGAGAAAGTGGTCCAGTCTGATTCTTTTGCATGTAGCTATACAGTCTTCCCGATACCATTTATTGAAAGGGCTGTCTTTTCAGCATTGTGTATTCTTGCCTTCTTTGCTGTAGCCTAATTGGACGTATAAGTATGGGTTTATTTCTGGGCTCTCACTCTGTTCCATTGTTCTATGTGTCTGTTTTTGTGCCAGTACCATACTGTTTTGATTACTATAACTTGTAGTGTAGCTTGAAATCAGGAAACATGATCCCTCCAGCTTTGTTTTCCTCAAGATTGTTTTGGCTATTTGGAGTCTTTAGTGTTTCTATACAAATCTTAGAATTACTTGTTCTAGTTCTGTGAAAAATGCCATTGGTATTTTGATAGGGATTGCATTGAATCTATAGAGTGCCTTGGGTAGTATGGTCATCTCAACAATATTAATTCTTCCAATTCATGAGCATGGTATAGCTTTCTGTTTGTTTCATCATAAATTATGTTCATCAGTGTCTTAAAATTTTCTGAGTACAGGCCTTTTTTTTCTTGATGAATCTGGCTAAAGGTTTATCAATTTTTTTTATCTTTTCAAAGAATGAGCTCTTAGTTTATTTAATATTTTCTATTGTTTTATTAGTGTCTATTTCATGTATTTCTGCTCTGCTTTTTATTATTTCTTTCCTTCTACTAACTTTGGGTTTTGTTTGTTCTTTTTCTAGTTCTGTTAGGTTTAAGGTTAGATTGTTTATTTGAGACTTTTCTTGTTTCCTGAGATAGGCTTGTATTGCTGTAAACTCCCTCTTAGACCTGCTTTTGCTGAATCCTATAAATTTTGGATTGTTGTGTTTTCATTTTCATTTGTCTCGGGTATTTTTAATTTTCTCTTTGAGTTCTTCAATGTCCCATTAGCTTTTAGTATCACATTGTTTAGCCTCCATATACTTGTGTTTTTTGCAGTTTTTTTCTTGTGGTTGATTTTAGTCTCATGGTGTTGTGGTCAGAAAAGATGTTTAATATGATTTCAATCTTCTTAAATTTACTGAAGCTTGTTTGTGGCCTATCCTGAAGAATGTTCCATGTATACTCAAAAAGAATGTGTATCCTGCTGTTTGGGGCTGGAATGTTCTATATGTATATTTATTAAGTTGACCTGGTCTAAAGTGTCTTTTAAGGCCAATGTTTCCGTATTTATTTTCTGTCTGGATAATCTGTCCATTGATATAAGTGGGGTGTTAAAATCCCCTACTATCATTGTGTTACTGTCAATTTCTCTTATATTAGGTACATATATATGTTTATAAGTGTTATATCTTCTTGTTGGATTGATTCCTTAATCATTATGTAATGGTCTTCTTTGTCTATTGTTGCAGTCTGTTCTAAAGTCTATTTTGTCTGATATAAGTATTGCTACCTCAGCTTTCTTTTATTTCTATTTGCATGGAATACCTTTTTCTATTGCCTCACTGTCTCTCTCTCTGTGTATCTTTAGATCTGAAGTGAGTCTCTTTTAGGCAGCATTATATGGGTTTTGTTTTTTTAATCCATTCAGCCACCCTATGTCTTTTGATTGGAGCATTTAGTCTATTTATGTTTAAAGTAATAATTAATAGGTATGTACTTGTTGCAGTCATATTCATTGTTTCCAGGTTATCTTTGTAGTCTTTTTTTTTTGTTCCTTTCTTCTTCTTTTGCTCTCTTTACTAGTGATTTGATGATTATCTTTATTGTTATGTTTGGTTTCCTTTCTCTTTGTTCATATCTTTTATAGGTTTTTGGTTTGCAGTTACCATGTGTTTTATATTTAACAACCTATGTATATGCATGATTATGTTATATTGCTGCTCTCTTAAGTTCAAATGCCTTTTAACAATCTTGCATTTCTACTCCTCCCTCCATGTTTACCGGTTTTGTTATCATATTTTACATCTTTCTGTTTTGTATATAACTTAACTACTCATTGTGGATATAGATGATTTTACTACTTTTATCTTTTAACCTTCCTACTAACTTTAAAAGTGGTGGATCTACTACCTTTACTCTATGTTTGCCTTTATCAATGAGATTTTTCCTTTCATAATTTTATTTTTCTAGTTGTGTTCCTTTCTTTTCCACTTAGGGAAGTCCCTTTAACATTTCTTATAAACTTGGTTTAGTGATACTGAACTCTTTTAGTTTTTGCTTGTCTATAAATCTCTTTATCTCTCCTTCAAATCTGAAAGGGAGCCCTGCCAAGTAGAGCTTGGTGGACAAGTAACCTCCTGGTGCTAATAGGCTAGGAGAAGGACTCACAAGTGTCCTTGTGATAAAACAAGTTCCCCAAAATGGCTGCAGTCAGCATCTGGTCTGGGACTTGGAATGTGTGAGATTTCATGTGTGGCCTTTAAGAGTGGAGTCTGTTTCCTATAGCCCTCTGGCTCTCCCATACTCAAGTCCTGCTGGTTTTTAAAGCCAGTTGTTCTGAAGACTTGTCTTCCTGATGCAGGATCCTTGGACTGGAGACCCCTTACTCCTTGGGGAGAACTTCTGCAATTGTGATTATCCTCCTGCTTATGGGTCATTTACATGGGCATGTGGTCTTAAGTATACCGTGTCTCCACCCCCCTACCCATCTTGTTGTGGTTCCTTCTTTATATCTTAGTTATTGAAAATATTTTCTGCTAGTCTTTAGGTCTTCTCAAACATAGTTGATCTGTAAAATGTAATTTTGGTGTGCCCATGGGAGGAGATGAGCTCAGAGTCTTCCTATTTTGCCATCTTGGCCATCAGCTATAAAAAGCCTTCCAAGTTTTTCTAGAAGCAAAAGAGCTATAAAAAGGTACATTTTAAATGATGTAATATCAGAAACATATCAATTAAATTTTACTTTATACATGTGAGAATTTATGTATAATAGGAAGAAATGGTTTTTGCAAAATGTAATTTGAATTTTTAATTGCAGTTGATAGTTAAAACAAAGTACAGAGGTACAGAGGGATCTACCTATTTTCCCTGAATATATAAGAAGTTCCAGCTTCAAGCTATATTTATATCAGAACAATTATATTGATGTAATTTATTCTCCAGCTAAAGGTTAACTTTTGGTGTGATGGAAAAAGCAAGCAAGCACAGATATGTTTCTTTTCGTTTGTTGAGTCTGGGTTGTACCTTATAGTGGTGGTGGTGCTGTGAGTGCCTGTGGGTGGGGATGGGAATGGAAACGACTAGTCATTAAGGACTTAGATCCACAGCTGTGTATGTGGTGCCCTCCACTGGTCACTAAACACGTGACTCAAGAATCTTCCATGGAAAAAGAAGTTGAAAAAAATTATCCTCACTGCTCTAAAATAAGCGTTTAATTCTATACTGGGTATTTAACTTATCTTTCTAGTCTAAATTATAGTATCAAAGGGACCAGGGGTCTTTTACTTGTGAGACATAATTCAGTTTACCACATGACCTTGGCTATGTAAAGATTTACAGCATAGTTTTAAGAGTTTGTTATGTGGAAATACAACTTTCTAAACAAATAAAATAAAAATTAATTATTTGAATATAAAAATATAATGGTGAATTTTAAATACCCACTTCTTATAGGGGCATTTAACGTTTTAAAATTATTATTATAATCATGTTAAATACTTATATTACTTTAATTTGAATGTATAGTTTTGAAATACCTCTATTGGAAAAAATCCTAGTTCTTCACATACATTATCTTAACTCACTTCTTACAAAGCAAAGGCCCAGGAAACCAGACTGAGGAGCTGAGACAGGTTGAACAAAGCCTATCATAACATAAAGAAGAGCTTCTTCAATGCCTACTTCCTCAGTCAGAAGTAGTTTGGGCATTGGACCCATTTGGAAGTTGTATGTGAGTAGCAAATTGCTCAAACTGTAGGCTTTGGGTAGAAGCAGCCATAAACTTCATACCTGTACCTGGAATCCATTCTTTATGATTCTCCCTGATTTCCTTTCAGGAAGCTTGTGGCAAAGCTTCTGAACTCCAGTTTTTTACAGGAGATAAGATGTTGGTCCTTTTACTTATTACAGGTGCAAATCATATGTAACTCAGATATCTTTCATTAAAGATCACAGAGAAGGAGAATCCATTCTGGCCCTGCCCCTCTTGAGGAAAGTGTTAACTTTTATTGTCTTTAGAGTCATCACAGAAGTTAACATTGATTGTGAAGCATTATTGAAGCTCGGAAAGGACAGAACAGTGGTCTGCAAATGACAAATCACACTGAATACTGTCCATCTGTCCAATGTACATATATAACCAGTATTTCAACTGTTAAACTTCCAGTCACACACTGGAGGAAGAAAAGCCAGAACAATGTCAAGTAGAATCATTAGAGAAAAACAACACACTAGACTCCATTCTGACCACAGGTCCCTGGATATGGCTGCCATTGACGTGAGTGATTGAGATTCATGCCAGTAGAAACAAAGTCAGAGTCAGGGAGATGCCTTAACAGCAATTAGGAGAGATGTGGTAGGGGTGTCAGTTACTCAGTCAGTCAACATTTTCCTTCACCTGTAGAGTAAGAACAAAATCAGAGAGTTGATTTTTTTTAAAGGAAGGGGTGAAAAAGGAGAAGCTATTATTTATATCCTTCTAAAACCTGTGATAGGATGGGGATACAGATGTGTGTGTAAATATATATGGGAATATGGTGATACACACATAACACACATGTAACAGAAACATATAAACTCATGAGCAATGTGTCCTCCAGAAAATCTTTGGGCTTATTCCATTTCCTGTATAAAGAAGAGGTTTAGGCTACTTAAATGTAATGTCTCCTATAGACCTAAATTTCTATGAGTCTGTATACTCAGCCAATTTTACTTGTATATAAAAGTGTTTTGGAAGAAAGACTGGGAAATTTTGGAATTGGCAGAATAATGAATATCAGCCAAATCTCCTGCCAGGAAGTTTCAAGAAGGAAGTGGATCTTGTTTATGTAGATGCTTATCTAAATTTGGCACCTTATACATGAGTTATCAGAATCCAGATAACAGAGAGACATGTTTTCTTTGAATTCATTTTTTTTTCTGAGTTGGCAAAGACTTGCATAAAGCTTGGAAAGAGAGGAGGAGCCAGATTTGAGAGGGTATGAGTAGTAAGGGAAATCATGCAGTTGAAAATTTTAGAATTGGAAAGTCACTTGAGATTAATGAATGCAGTCTTCTACCCAGGCACAAATCCAGTCCTGAAGAGTCTTGATAAATTTTAGGGGCAGTACATGCACAAAGTAGGATAATGTTATAGATATTAAGTACTTGAAAATTAGTAAAGGTTAGCCAGATAAATAAAGGTGAAGAAGAAACTCTGGAAAGAGGGAATACCATGACTAAAGGCAAAAGGATATAAGAAGCATAAGGGTGAGGGGACATTACAGGCATTTCCATATTGAGAGCATTAATTGTGAGATAGCGAATAGTGGCAATGTGACTGAAAAGATGGTAATCATATCACATTCTATGCTGAGCTAAGTATCTTGGAATTATTCCGTTGCGAGTTAGCATTTTAAGCAAACTACTGAGTGATACACAATTAGATTTGCATTTTAATTAGAGCAACCCAGCTGTGGCATGGAGGGTATATTTGAAGGTGGCAGGATGAGAAGCTCTTGGCTCTTTCAATAGCCAAGTAGTAATTATTAAGTTGGGACCTAGGGCAGAGTAGGGGGATAGAAAGGAAGGAGGAAATGAAGAATAGATATCTCTAGAAAATCAAATCAATAGATTCGTTCAATGGTTTGCTTTTGAAAAATGGTAGAGAAGACCCTCAGATTTTTGGTTCGGATAATCATTAACATAAGGGGACAAACAGGGTGGAGGATGAAGGGGAACATGAGTAAACACATGGTGTTGGACACGTTGAATTTGTTTTGCATATGAGTTATCTATATGAGATGACTAACTGATGCCATGTTTAAGGGACAGGGGAACAGAGACAGAAGAAATTGATAATTACCATCAAAAACTGAATTGTACCTAACATAGCTTCTAGAAAACTTCACTGTACACTTGTGTGAGAGGGTGTATGAAAAAAGCAAATAATGTCTTGATCATGATAGGAGAAACCCTGTAGGGGTTTGGGGACCTCTAAGGGTTTGTGGACCACACTTTAAAAATTAATATTCTATGAAAATTTGCTTCCTTTTAAAAAGAAAACAAAACTGTAAGCAAAGTTTTATCTTTGGCTCATCTATGTTCTCTCATTTCTTTTTTTCTTAATTTACTAATAAGTGAAAATAATAGGTGTTAGTAGACTTAGGGATCCTAACAAGGATCATTGACATCATAGAACAATGTCTGTGAAAATTGTGTACATACACCCATGCTTACATTCCATGCCTTATGATCAAGCACATCATAATTCTTTCATGAATGAATCACATGACAGATTATATACACTCTCATTTCACCATGGCAAGCCTAGTAGGTATTACTATTCAAGTATTCTAGCCCTAAGGTATGAGAGATCTACTGGGTAAGAAAATGTTTTTCTTGAAGAATGAGGGAAATACAGAGAATTCAATATGCTCTATGCAGAGAATAAGTATGAAAAAACTAGGATAAAATGTACGATTATGACTCCATTAAAACTTTTATTACTTTAATCTGTAAGCTAACTTAGATATAATGGGCATGGACTTAGTTAAATTCCACTTTATTTAGAAAAAAAATTTAAACATCTTTATTGGAGTATAATTGCATTACAATGTTGTGTTAGTTTCTGCTGGAAAGCAAAGTGAATCAGCTATACGTATACATATATCCCCGTGTCCCCTCCCTCTTGCATCTCCCTTCCACCTTCCCTATCCCACCCCTCTAGGTGGTCGCAAAGCACCGAGCTGATCTCCCTGTGCTATGCGGCTGCTTCCCACTAGCTATCTATTTTACGTTTGGTAGTGTATATATGTGCATGCCACTCTCTCACTTTGTCCCAGCTTACCCTTCCCCCTCCCCATGTCCTCAAGTCCATTCTTTAGTAGGTCTACATCTTTATTCCTGTCCTGCCACAAGGTTCTTCATAACAATTTTTTGTTGTTGTTAGATTCCATATATATGTGTTAGCATACAGTATTTGTTTTTCTCTTTCTGACTTACTTCACTCTGTATGACAGACTGTAGGTCCATCCACCTCGCTACAAATAGCTCAATTTTGTTTCTTTTTATGGCTGAGTAATATTCCATTGTATATATGTGCCACATCTTCTTTATCCATTCATCTGTTGATGGGCACTTAGGTTGCCTCCATGTCCTGGCTATTGTAAATAGAGCTGCAATGAACATTGTGGTACATGACTCTTTTTGAATTACGGTTTTCTTAATATATGCCCAGTAGTGGAATTGCTGGGTATTATGATAGTTCTATTTTTAGTTTTTTAAGGATTCTCCATACTATTCTCCACAGTGGCTGTATCAATTTACATTCCCACCAACAGTGCAAGAGGGTTCCCTTTTCTCCACACCCTCTCCAGCATTTATTGTTTGTAGATTTTTTGATGATGGCCATCCTGACTGGTGTGAGGTGATACCTCATTGTAGTTTTGATTTGCATTTCTCTAATGATTGGTGATGTTGAGCATCCTTTCATGTGTTTGTTTGCAATCTGTGTGTCTTCTTTGGAGAAATGTCTATTTAGGTTTTCTGACCATTTTTGGATTGGGTTGTTTGTTTCTTTGATATTGGATTGCATTGTTTGTTTCTTAGATATTGAGCTGCATGAGCTTCTTGTACATTTTTGAGATTAATCCTTTGTCAGTTGCTTTGTTTGCAAATATTTTCTCTCATTCTGAGGGTTGACTTTTCATCTTGTTTATGGTTTCTTTTGCTGTGCAAAAGCTTTTAAGTTTCATTAGGTCCCATTTGTTTATCTTTGTTTTTATTTCCGTTTCTCTAGGAGGGGGGTCAAAAAGGATCTTGCTGTGATTCATGTCATAGAATGTTCTGCCTGTGGTTTCCTCTAAGAGTATTATAGTGTCTGGCCTTACATTTAGGCCTTTAATCCATTTTCAGTTTATTTTTGTGTATGGTGTTAGAGACTGTTTTAATTTCATTCTTTTACATGTAGCTGTCCAGTTTTCCCAGCACCACTTATTGAAGAGGCTGTCATTTCTCCATTGTATATTCTTACCTCCTTTATGAAAGATAAGGTGACCATATGTACATGGGTTTATCTCTGGGCTTTCTATCCTGTTCCATTGATCTATATTTCTGTTTTTCTGCCAGTACCAAACTGTCTTTATTACTGTAGCTTTGTAGTATAGTCTAAAGTCGGGGAGCCTGCTTCCTCCAGCTCTGCTTTTCTTTCTCAAGATTGCTGTGGCTATCGGGGTCTTTTGTGTTTCTATACAAATTGTGAAATTTTTTGTTCTAGTTCCGTGAAAAATGCCATTGGTACTTTGATAGGGATTGCAATGAATTGGTAGATTGCTTTGGGTAGTATAGTCATTTTCACAATGTTGATTCTTCCAGTCTAAGAACATGGTATATCTCTCCATCTGTTTGTATCATCTTTATTTCTTTCATCAGTGTCTTATAGTTTTCTGCATATAGGTCTTTTGTCTCCTTAGGTAGGTTTATTCCTAGGTATTTTATTCTTTTTGTTGCAGTGGTAAATGGGAGTGTTTCCTTAATTTCTCTTTCACATTTTTCATCATTACTGTATAGGAGTGCAAGAGATTTCTGTGCATTAATTTTGTATCCCACTACTTTACCAGATTAATTGATTATCTCTAGTAGTTTTCTTGTAGCATCATTAGGATTCTCTATGTATAGTGCCATGTCATCTGCAAACAGTGACAGGTTTACTTCATTTCTGATTTGGATTCCGTTTATTTCCTTTTCTTCTCTGATTGCTGTGACTAAAACTTCCAAAACTATATTGAATCATAATGGTGAGAGCGGGCCTTGTCTTGTTGCTGATCTTAGTGGAAATGGTTTCAGTTTTTCACCATTGAGGATGATGTTGGCTGTGGGTTTTTCATATATAGCCTTTATTATGTTGAGGTAAGTTCCCTCTATGCCTACATTTGGGAGGGATGTTATCATAAATTGGTGTTGAATTTCGTCAAAAGCTTTTTCTGCATCTATTGAGATTATTATATGCCTTTTTTTTTTTTTTTCCAGTACACGGGCCTCTCACTGTTGTGGCCTCTCCCATTGCAGAGCACAGGCTCTGGATGCGCAGGCCCAGTGACCATGGCTCACGGGCCAAGCTGGTCAGCGGCATGTGGGATCTTCCTGGACCGGGGCACGAACCCGTGTCCCCTGCATCGACAGGCGGACTCTCAACCACTGCGCCACCAGGGAAGCCCCGATCATATGGTTTCTTTCTTTCAATCTGTTAATATGGTGTATCACATTGATTGATTTGCATATATTGCAGAATCCTTGCATTCCTGGGATATACCCCCACTTGATCATGGTGTATGATCCTTTTAATGTGCTATTGGATTCTGTTTGGTAGTATTTTGTTGAGGATTTTTGCATCTATGTTCATCAGTGATATTGGTCTGTAGTTTTCGTTTTTGGTGACACCTTTGTCTTGTTTTGGTATCAGGGTGATGGTGGCTTTGTTGATTGAGTTTGGGAGTGTTCCTTCCTCTGCTGTATTTTGGAAGAGTTTGAGAAGGATGGGTGTTGGCTCTTCACTAAATGTTTGAGAGAATTCGCATGTGAAGCTATCTGGTCCTGGGCTTTTGTTTGCTGGAAGATTTTTTTTTTAACGTCTTTATTGGAGTGTAATTGGTTTACAATGGTGTGTTAGTTTCTGCTTTATAACAAAGTGAATAAGCTATACATTGTTGGAAGATTTTTAATGAAAGTTTCAATTTCAGTACTTGTGATTGTTCTGTTTATATTTTCTATTTCTTCCTGGTTCAGTCTCGGAAGGGTGTGCTTTTCTAAAAATTTGTACATTTCTTCCAGATTACCATTGTATTGACATATTATTGCTTGTAGTAATCTCTCATGATCCTTTGTGTTTCTGCAATGTCAGTTGTTACTTCTCCTTTTTCATTTCTAATTCTGTTGATTTGAGTCTTTTCCCTTTTTTTCTTGTTGAGTCTGGCTCATGGTATATCAATTTTGTTTATCTTCTCGAAGAACCAGCTTTTAGTTTTACTGATCTTTGCTATCATTTCCTTTATTTCTTTTTCATTTATTTCTGATCCGATCTTTATGATTTCTTTCTTCTGCTAACTTTGCGAGGTTTTTTTGTTTCTCTTTCTCTAATTGCTTTAGGTGTAAGGTTAGTTTGTTTATTTGAAATTTTTCTTGTTTCTTGAGGAAGGATTGTATTGCTGTAACTTTCCATCTTAGAGTTGCTTTTGCTGCAACCCATAGGTTTTGGGTCATCGTGTTTTCATTGTCATTTGTTTCTAGGTATTTTTTGATTTCCTCTTAGATTTCTTCAGTGATCTCTTGGTTATTTAGTAGTGTATTGTTTAGCCTGTATTTGTTTGTATTTTTTACAGTTTTTTTTTCCTGTATTGATGTCTCATAGCATTGTGGTTGGAAAAGATACTTGCTACGATTTCAATTTTCTTAAATTTACCAAGGCTTGCTTTGTGACCCAACCTATGATCTATCCTAGAGAATGTTCCATGTGCACTTGAGAAGAAATTGTATTCTGTTGTTTGTGCATGGAATGTCCTATAAATTTCAATTAAATCCATCTTGTTTAATGTGTCATTTAAAGCTTGTGTTTCCTTATATATTTTCATTTTGGATGATCTGTCCATTGGTGAAAGTGGGGTGTTAAAGTCCCCTACTATTACTGTTTTACTGTTGATATTCCCTTTTATGGCTGTTAGTATTTGCCATATGTATTGAGGTGCTCCTATGTTGGGTGCATAAATATTTACAACTGTTTTATCTTCTTCTTGGATTGATCCCTTGATCATTATGTAGTGTCCTTCTTTGTCTCTTCTAATAGTCCTTATTTTAAAGTTTATTTTGTCTGATATGAGAATTGCTACTCCAGCTTTCTTTTGATTTCCATTTGCATGGAATGTGTTTTTCCTTTGCCTCACTTTCAGTCTGTATGTGTCCCTAGGTCTGAAGTGGGTCTCTTGTAGACAGCATATGTATGGGTCTTATTTTTGTATCCATGCAGCCAGTCTGTGTCTTTTGGTGGGAGCATTTAATCCATATATATTTAAGGTAATTATCGATATGTATGTTCCTGTTTACCATTGTCTTAATTGTTTGTGATTGTTTTTGTAGATATTTTCCTTCTCTTGTGTTTCCTGCCTAGAGATGTTCCTTTAGCATTTGTTGTAAAGCTGGCCTGATGGTGCTGAATTCTCTTAACTTTTGTTTGTCTGTAAAGGTTTTAATTTCTCCATCAAATCTGAATGAGATCCTTGCCGGGTAGAGTGATCTTGGTTGTAGGTTTTTCGCTTTCATCACTTTAAATATGTCCTGCCACTCCCTTCTGGCTTGCAGAGTTTCTGCTGAAAGGTCAGCTGTTAATCTTATGGGGATTCCCTTGTATGTTATTTGTTGCCTTTCCCTTGCTGCATTTAATATTTTTCTTTGTATTTAATTATTGGTAGTTTGATTAATATATGTCTTGGCGTGTTCCTACTTGGATTTATCCCATATGGGACTCTCTGCGTTTTCTGGACTTGATTGACTATTTCCTTTCCCATATTAGGGAAGTTTTCAACTATAATCTCTTCAAATATTTTCTCAGTCCCTTTCTTTTTCTCTTCTTCTGGGACCCCTATAATTTTAATGTTGGTGCATTTAATGTTGTTCCAGAGGTCTCTGAGACTGTCCTCTGTTCTTTTCATTCTTTTTTCTTTATTCTGCTCTGCAGTGGTTATTTCCACTATTTTATCTTCCAGGTAACTTATCTGTTCTTCTGGCTCAGTTGTTCTGCTATTGATTCCTTCTAGAGAATTTTAAATATCATTTATTGTGTTGCTCATCATTGTTTGTTTGCTTTTTAGTTCTTCTAGGTCCATGATAACCATGTTTTTTATTTCCTCCATTCTATTTCCAAGGTTTTGTATCATTTTTACTTTCATTACTCTGAATTCTTTTTCAGTAGACTGGCTATTTCCTCTTCATTTGTTTGGTCTGATTGGTTTTTACCTGGCTCCTTCATCTGCTGCATATTTCTCTGTCTTCTCCTTTTGCTTAACTTTCTGTGTTTGGGGTCTCCTTTTTGCAGGCTACAAGTTTGTACTTCCTGTTGTTTTTGGTGTCTGCCCCCAGTTGGTGAGGTTAGTTCAGTGGTTTGTGTAGGCTTCCTGGTGGAGGGGACTGGTGCTTTTGTTCTTGTGGATGAGGCTGGATCTTGTCTTCCTGGTGGGTGGGACTGCATCCGGTAATGTATTTTGAGTTGTCTGTGAACTTATTATGATTTTAGGCAGCCTGTCTGCTAATGGGTGGAGTTGTGTTCCTGTCTTGCTAGTTGTTTGGCATGGGGTGTACAGCAGTGGAGCTTGCTCATTGTTGAGCGGAGCTGGATCTTAGCATTCAGACAGAAATCTCTGGAATAGCTCTTGCCAATTGATATTACGTGGGGCCGGGAGGTCTCTGGTGGTCCAATGTCTTGAACTTCTCTCTCCCACCTCAGAGTCTCAGGCCTGACACCTGGCTGGAGCACCAAGGCCCTGTCAGCCACATGGCCAGCTACGTTGGGAGTTTCTTGCCTTTTCTTAAGTCTGAGGTCTTCTGTCAGCGGTCAGTAGGTGTTCTGTAGGAGTTGTTCCACATGTAGATGTATTTGTGGGGAGGAAGGTGAGCTCCATGTCTTACTCCTCCGCCATCTTGAAGGCCCTGCAAATTCCACTTTTTATCTCTTTGTTTTTGGAAACTAAACATGAGCTCCATATCGAATAGGGTATGATAAGTTTACATTGTCTAATATCATATTTAATTCTTAGACAAGCATAGTGTATTTGCTAAGTATCAGTGGGCATATAATGTTAAATAATTTAATCATTCCAGGAAACTAGTTAATCATTATGGATTGTTATTGATAAGCTTATCTGCACATATTGAATGATTTTTAAAAGCATACGCACATGCATAGCAACTGAATTATTAAATGAGACTTTTTGCCCCAGGAGGAAAGCAACAGGATATGAAGTTTTTATGCCTGGTTTTTGGTTTACCATTCTGAACACAAGAGACACAGTATATTTATTACTAAAAAAGTACATTTATGAAACTGGGGAGAAAACTACTTGTATAGTTTTCAGATTGGTTCTACTTAAAGCCAAGTCTTCAAATTTTGTCTGTAGTCCTTGGAAAACATTATATTTCATGTTGCGTAGTTCTTTGCAAAAAAAGTTTTGAGAGTCATTTAATCTAGTGGTTTCCAGACTTTTGGATTTTGTGGACAATAAAATGCAATTTAATACAAAAGAAAAAGAGATTTGATTTTTTTGCCAACTCATTATTTTGCCAAAAAGGACATTAAAAACTAACAAAGAAGCAAACAAAAATCTATTGCCTATTACCACCTTTATTCACAATGTAAATTTCTACTTAATACCAAAAATCCAAGAGTATTGAATGTATGAAACATTTAATATACCATGCAAACTTTATGATGACAGCTACTATCAATGTTTATAATCACTTATCTAAAGTTCTATAGAACTAACCCAGATAATGAAAATATCTTTTATTTTAAAAGATCATCAGGGAAAATTTTCAAGAATAGGTAAATCTTTTATAAATGAGAAAATGATTTTAACATTTTTTTTCCCTTTTTTCTCCTACCCTTTCATTTTTCCATTGAATGAGGGAGAAAGATAAAAATACACCACAATTATTCTTCACAAATGTCTTTTTTATTTCTGGAATGTTCTTGTCCATTTTGTGCCCTTGGCAAACTCCCATGCATACTCAGATACTCAGCTCATACATCACCCTCTCTAAAAAGCGTTTTTTTTTGTCTCGTTAATATTAGTTGTCTTTCTTCTCAGCCAGTTGTGTATACCTACATAATAGCAATTATACTGAGCTGTCATAATCTATGTGTGATTTCTATATGATAACTTCTGATGTTGGCAAATGCAGTCCATTTATATATTGTGATTTTTTATTCAGTTTTATTTTTACATCTTACTTGGTAATTTTTGTTTCCAGCTTTTCCCATGTTTTCTTTTTTTATCTTTTCCTGACTTATTTTGGAATGACTAAGTTTTAAAAATTCAATTTTCCCCTTCTATTGGTGTGAAGAAATAAAACTATTTTTGTTTTGTTGATTATCTAGACATTTAGCATAATTTACAAAGTCTAAATTTAATTCATTTTTCCCCTCCTACTATTATAAGCTTACTAGAATATCCTGTTCATAAATGTTAAGAAGGGAGTACACTATATTAGTTTTATCTTGTATTTTATCATCCATGATTAATGATTACTATTTATTGCTATTATTATTTTATAAAAAAGTTGTTTCTCTGTATTTCCCATGACTTTACAAATATATTCCTTATCTTTTATTTTTATATATTAGTCCTTTCTTCTAGCTTTCATTCTCTTCTTCTTCAAGGCTACTTTTTGTTTGTTTGAAAAGTTTATTTTATCCTTATTCCTTAAAAATAATTTCAAAGTGTGTTCTAGTCAATCAACTATTTTCTATTAGCTCTTAGAGATATTATTGTACTCTTTTACAGCTTTAATTTTATGATAAGGTGACAAATATATCTGTCTTTAATTTTTTCTTTCTCTTTTGCTATTTTTAGAATTTACACATCCTTAGTATTCACAGAAATGAGCTTAGAAATAGGTTTTATTGTATATACACTGCTTGGAATTTATTATGCTTTAAGAGTCTGATTTTTGGTCTTGCAGCCATTTTGGATCATTGTCAGTCATTAATCTCTTTGAATATTACATTTTTCCTGTTCTCTCTGTTAAGTCTTCCCTTACCTTCAATTTAATACTTTCCATGTTTTTAACTCTTTATGCTGCACTATATGTAATTTCTCTTTTCTGTTCTTTCTGAATTTATTTTTCCTTCTCTAGCTATGTCTTATCTGCCATTTAACCTGTCTAGTACCTTTCACATTAAAATTACTATATTATCATTTTAGAGTTAGAATCTTTATCTTGTTTCTTTTTAAACCTGGTCGTTTTTAGAAAATACCATACAAATGAAGAAAAGAAACCAGCACAGTGTTTAGACTTTGAGGAACCCCAAACTCAGCACTGGTTTGTGCCTGAAAGAGCTTCAGTGTATGCGGGTGGTAGTGGTGGAACAGTGGACAGAGGAGGACAGCTTGTGATCAATAAAAACACAGTCCCTGTCTTCCTGCATCACCAGAGAGGGGTCCAGAGCTAAATAGTAAGATGATGGTGGTGCCATGTGGTATCTCATAAACTTTGTACACAAGTAAACTTGAAATATTCTTTAATGAATGTCTGGAAATAACTATGGAGGGTGGCATTTGCAGGAAAATTATGGTCTCACAGTAGCAGGTAGGAGTGAAAGTCAGTGGTTGATCGATTACCATTAACATGTGTTTATGGAAAACCCCAGTTATCATGGTCTGGGGAAATGTAGGCTATAAAACAACAGTTAAGAGAAGGTTGGAGAGTGACTCTGAACAGTAGCATTAATACTACTAGGTCTCAAATATGAACAAAATATATGAATTTATTAAATGGATATTTTTTCATTAGCTTATTAATATGATTTCACTGATTTCATTGGTGATGGACTCCAGGTTGGATCTTTAATCTCCTGCATGGAGACCTCATCTTCCTTTCCCTCCCCTAACACTCAACATTCCACAGTACCAATAAAAAAATAAAATGCTGAATCAGATGGCTATTCTTTATTTATAAAACACTATAAAATTGATTTGGCTCATTATTTCAGCTGAATCACTAGTGTTTTTTCATAGACAAATTCAACATGACACTGACATATATTAGAGCACAGATCTATATATGGATACTAAGAAAATGTCTCTATATATTGTATTTAGTTTACTCTATCAAAGGAAAACTATGTCAATGAGCAAAGTAGATTTGGAAGAAATAATCATATTCATAGATAGTTGTGTATTGAACAAACAAGTGTTTAAAAAATGTTTCTATCAGCCTGAAATCAAGTCTAGGCAAGGATTTGTGTCTGTATAAAAAAGGCAGTGTTTTGGATTAGCTTTGCCAATATCTGTAGGTAAACATTTCTAGAACTTATTCTTTCCCTGAAGGAAGTTCAACAGTATTTACCAATTCAATTAAACAAAGATTAGTAGATAAGTCTTTGTCCTGCTAAGCACCTTTAGTCTGCCCCTTTGCCACATAATCTTTGAAATCATTCACTCGTCATTGATTAATTCCCTGGAAGAGGCATCAATCTTCCATTTCCTGTTTTCCAAATCTATAGAATTCTTCACATTATTATGAATTATCCTACAGGTAATGCACTTTTAAATTATCTCCAATAAACAATAAAAGTCAGGTATCACATGTATAATTTCATATATAAAAAATATTTAATAAAACTGAGTGCTACAGGTTTGTCTGAAGAACATATGGTCCACTGGAATCTTTGAAAATATTGGCAGAACTTTAAGTTCAATAGAAGTAAAAAGATTGAGTAAAATAAACAAAAGGTTTGGGAAAGGACAATAATACATTGAATAGTTTGATATCCTGGGTCAAATTTTAATAAGATAATGGTAAGTTTTTTCTTTAGCACTGAAAATGATATCTTGTGTATTTTTCTTCTTTTTTAAAATACAGCCTTCAAGAAGGCACATTTACTTAGTGTTGGTGAACTTCTTTTGGCTCAGAAATACATGCCATGCTTTTGTTCACTTAGGATTGCCATACTTCAGTCAGACGGCTTCCCTGTTTCTCTTACCTCCAGACATCCTCTATTCTTTCTATGGTGTGTACCAATGTCATTAGGGGCAATTACTTAGAATTTCTTTGTCTATGTTTTGCTTCCTGGCTGCATTTAATTTGTTACTCCTAAAGCTTAGTGTACATCTTCAAATGTGAACAGAGTCATATTAGACTGCCTTGAAGTAGGGGTAGCAAAGGCTTTTGTATTTATTTGTGAGAGCTAATTAGACAAACCTTTTGCCATCTACCAAATGCTTATTCATCTTTGTTTCTGCTCACATTCATTCCTACCCTTTAACTTCTTTTTGTCTTTCCACTTCTCTGTGAGCCTCCCTTCTGTGAGCATAGGGATTCTCATTTCTGTATTCATTTATTAATACATTCATCCATTCAAGCAAACTAGTATCAATTAAATGCATATTATGTTCTAAGCATAAGGATATAGTTGTGGAAAAGACAGATATGATACTTGTCCCCACAGTACTTTCTGATTCAGATGACTCAATATAGCTATAATTTTTAGATATCATGTCTGAGGTGATGTGAATGCACACAGTGCAAACAGCTAACTTGCCCAAATATTGTTAAGATCTGTGAAGGCTTCCTGTTGGGAATGACCACCAAGATAATTATGTAGAAGGATAAGTAGAAGTTATATATAAGTTCACAAGGCAAAGAGGTCAAGAAAAACTAAGAAAGTGTTCCAAGTAGTTGGAACAACTTACGGAAGGCTGTGAAATAAAAGAGAATATAGAAGGTGTGAGGAAGGAATTTGGTAGGACTGAGAATAAAGTGCATGAGAGAAGATATTAAGAAAAATAGGTAAGGTAAAGCTAGGTCTAAGGCAAATTTACTTGTTTTTATTTTTTTTTACCATTTATAAAGAGTTTATCATTTTAAAGGGACTGTATCCTAAGGGCTAGGAGAAGTCATTGAAATATTTGAAGCAGTAGACTGATAGAAGTTATTTAATATTTTTGGACTTGCCTGGTGGTGCAGTGGTTAAGAATCCACCTGCCAATGCAGGGGACATGGGTTCCAGCCCTGGTCCAGGAAGATCGCACATGCTGCGGAACAGCTAAGCCCGTGCACCACAACTACTGAGCCTGTGCTCTAGAGCCTGCGAGCTACACCTACTGAGCCTGTGCTCCGCAACGAGAAGCCACTGCAATGAGAAGCCCATGCACCACAATGAAGAGTAACCCCCGCTCACCACAACTAGAGAAAGCCCATGCACAGCAATGAAGACCCAGAGCAGCCAAAAATAATAAATAAATAAAACAAATAAATTTTTTAAAAAGTTATTTGATTTTTAGAATTAATAATCAGACCACAATGTGTAAAGTGATTGGAGGTCCCATTACCAGAATTAAGGTGATCAGACTATCAAAAAAGTCCAGGCAAAAAATGATGGAGGCTGTAGTTAGGCCAGTGGAAATGGAAAGAAAGGGAGAGTAGAGGTAACATTTAAATATTTAAGGAGTAGCATCAACAAAATAAATGGGCAAGAAAGAGGAAGAAGTCAAAGATAATAGTTGGATTTTTGTCTCAGGGAGCTGAATGAATGGAAAATTTATTAACTGTCATAGAGAACAATGAGGCAGCATACTTGTAGGGCATAGAAATGTGTGAACACAAACTTGGTAATATTGCATTTTGGTTGCCAGTGGGACACTTTAGTGGAGCTGGTGGATCAGAATCTCCAGAGACATATCAGTGTTAAGGATGTACATTTACAAATTGCCAATGCACATGCCATTGCAATATAGAGACTGCGTGATGTGAGATGATTCATGGGGTGTGTAGAGTAAGAGGGAAACAATGTTTAGGACAGAACCCCAAGGAACATCAATATTTAATGGATAGAAAGAGGAGAAATACTAAACTAAAGATAATTGGGGACTGGGCACTCAAGAAGGGAGAGCAAAAGTCCCAATGAAGAGAAGGAATAAATCGTTTCAAAAATGAAGGCATGAATAATACCATACGTTTTAGTAAAATAAGACCGAAAAGTACTGCATGAGATAAATCAATTTTTTTCCTCTTCCTTAGGGAGAAAGCACTGTTAACAAAGTGAGATTAACACTATTCCGTGTCGGAAGTATAGCAAGTGTTCATACAACCTAACACATTATCTGCTCAATAGACATTTAATAGACAGCAATGTATGAGCGTTCTTGTTCTTTCTTGTTAACACTTGATATGGTGGCTCTCTCTAATTTAAGCCATTCTAATAGATGTGTACTAGTATCTCATTGTGGTTTTAATTTGCTTTTCCCTAGTGACTAATAATATTGGCCATCTTTTCACATGCATATTTACCACCCACATATCTTCTCTGGTGAAGTGACTGTTTAAATATTTCACCTGTTTTATTTATTGGGTTGTTTATTTCTTCTTATTAAATTTTGAGAGTTCTTTTTATATTCAGTATATAAACCATTTATCAGATATAGAATTTACAAATATCTTCTTTCAATCTGTGAATTATCTTTTTATTCACTTAACAATGTCTTTTGAGGAATAGAGTTTTACATTTCAATGGAATCCAATTTATTATTTTTTAAAACTTTATGGATCATGGTTTTGTTTTTGTAGGTAAGAAATCTTTGCCTAATTTGTTCGTGGTAATGTTAAATATGCAATCACTTTGGAAAACCAGTATGACAATGTCTTCAAAACTTAAGCATCCATCTACTGTGTGATCCAGCCATTCTATTCCTAGGTATTTACCTAAGAGAAATGAGAGCACATGTGCACACAAAGACTTGCACATAAATATTCACAGCAACTTTATTTGTAATAGCCAAAAAAAGAAAAAAAAAGGAAATAGCCCAAATATCCATCAACAGTTGAATGGATAAACAAATTGTGGTATATCCATGCAATGGAATTGAATATTAGAGAAACATATTATTGACCTATGTACCAACTGGATGACTTTAAAATAATTATATGGCATGAAAGAAGCCAGATGAAAATGAGTGTTGTCTGATCTCATTTATATAAAATTCTATAAAATGCAAATTAACTTATAGTAACAGAAGGAAGATAAGAGGTTTTTGGGGGCACAGGGTAGGGCCAGAGAGGGTCAAGGAAGATGATTACAAAGAGGTAGGAAGAAATTTGGGGGGATGATTGAATATGTTTATTATTTTGATTGCAGTGAGTTTTCATGGGTATACTTATAGGTTAAAAATTGTACATGTGCAGCTTGCTGTTTGTCAAATTGAATCTCAGCAAAGCTGTTAAATATTATTTCTACACTTAAACATCCCAAAATACCAATTCAACTACAAAAACCGAAAAAACAAAAAAACAGAAAAAAACAACATACTGCTTATTCTTGTGATTTGATCAGATAATTCACTCAAAATCAGAACAGCACTGGTTTCATAGATTTGTCCAGTAATTTTTCACTGAGGATGAGAGAACTCTGAGAATTAACAATGAAGCCTTGCAAATGTGGTGACAAGTTGCAAAATATGTACCCTTCTGCCTTAAACTCTCACACCTAAGTTGGAATCACTGCCTTTCAACAGAAAATACTTCTCCCTAGTTTCTAAGTAAACTTCCAGGAAACAGTATTAAATACATATATATTTTTTTCTTTTTCTTTGCAAGGATCTGTTTTTCATGGATTTGGAAAATCGATTTTTTTCTTACTATGTTTTGTTTTCTCATAAAATATTCCCAGAAACAGATGTCTTAAAATTATATATTGGAAACACTAAAAAATGACTTCACATCTGCAACTTCTAAAACATGTTTTAACATTTCACAATTCTTTCAAGTCCTTTGGTTTCTTGAAAGTAGTGTTTTTAAAAGATACCCCATCTCAGTTTTCTTTATTTTTTAACATTTGTTGTAACCTTAGCATGTCTAATACCATTTTTAAAAGATTTATTGCACTTGTTCCTTTTGATTCTGGACATATCATTTAAAAATATTCAATTGGCAAAGTGTATTTTGCACTATGGGCTTGAATTTATTTTATATTTAAATGAAGAATAATCCTTATTTCTCTGATTAAAACTTCTCAGTAGTCCAGTATAAAGTAAACAATTCTCTTCTTGGTCTTGAGGGACTGTAATGAGGAGTAAAAGAAAGGAAATCAGTCCCTCAATCATCTCCACCCTTACATCAAGCCCAAGCCCATGGGGGAAGATTTATAGAGGAGATGTGGGGTCTTTCACCCCTAGACCTCAGTGGAGAAGGCTGTATGTCCTTTAGGGAAACCTGGCCTTTGCATACGCAGTGCTGTATTCCATGTAGCAAGGGAGTAATGGGATGGAGG